>NC_143130.1:181068774-181398417 GCF_059928025.1 Delphinapterus leucas
CCAGCCGGAAGCCCCTCGGCAGGTGTGGTCTTACCTCCCATCCCAGGCGCTGGCCCTGCGGTCACGTCGGCACGCTGAATAAACGAAGCAGTGTCCGCAGAACGGAGGCGCCCAGCTCCTGGTTGGAGGAGGCACGGAGGCTGCAGGAGGAGGTGGCGGCGGCCGGGGCTGGAGGCCCTCAGCTGGCCCCTGCGGCACTTCCACCCGCTGCCAGGCACTTCTGCCAGCCCCTGCCTCGGTGGGTGGGACCTCCACCGTGCCTGCCTGTGGGGACTGGTTCCAAGGGGAGCTGTCCCTGCCCCATCCAGGCCGTGGATGCCCCGATCTCCACTTGTGTCCACTCCTTGACATACGGGCTTCAAGCCACCTATCTGGCTGCGAAGTCAGCGGGGGCCTGGCCACCCTCAGACCTTCCCGTGCCTCAGTTTCCCCACGGTGTTGACCAGGATCTCTGTGTCCTGCGGTGCCTCCTCCAGGGGAGCGGTCTGCGTGTCCCCCTGAGGGTGTCCTGGAGGCCCTCCTAGGGCCTGCGTTGCAGGACCGCTTCCTCTTGGACTCCCTCTTGGTCCCTGCAGTTCTGTCCTCAGTTTCTGTATGGAATCCCAAGGCGCTGCCCCATGGGTCTGCAAGGCCAGTGGTCCCGGTGGGCGGGGTGTTGGCAGGTTGGCACCCTGTCCTGAGGTGCTGCTTGCTCGGGGTTGGGGGTCGGTGTCTGGATTTCTCAGGGCCCAGACAGAGGAAGGTACGCCCCTCTCTTGCTGGGGTTTGGCCCTGCCTGGGCAGCCTGCTCTGGCCTGGGGGGCACTGCAGGAGCAGAGTCTGGGAAAGCCCCCCTCCCCGCTGCCCCCGTTGTCTCCACTCAGGACGCTCTACCTTTTCCAAAGGTGCCAGACTCAGCCAGGAAAGTACAGGACGCCCGTTCAGTTTGGATTTCAGATAAACAGTTTCTTAGCGTAAGTTTGTACCAAATATCGCATGGGAGGGACATGCACTAGAAAGTAGTTAGCAGAGTCCAGCGTTCTCTGGGTGGCCTGCATTCTACCTGGCAGGCCGTCCCGAGGCCCTGCCAGGATGTCTGGGCGGGGCGAAGGCATGGCTGCAGCTCTGTGCCAGCTGGCCGGCTGGGCGGAGTGGGTCAGCCTGGGAGGGGACAGGGCCTGGTTCTTCCCCGGGAAGTGACCCAGCCTGGGCAGAGAGTTGCTTTCGGCGGCGACAGCAAATGTGGTGGAGGAGGCCTGGACGCGGGTGGCGGGGTCAGGGTCCACGAACCCTCTTCCTCTGGGGTCTGCGCTCTGCGTGGGGAGTGGGGGCACCTGGCCAGTCTTCTGGAACCAGCCGTGGGCTGAGGGCACCACGGGCACCTCTTTTTGTCTCTGTGCAGAGACGTGCTGTCATGTTTCAGGACAGAAAGCAAAAACCAACAGCTAGGAGCCACCGATACCACGGTCACTGGGGTGGTGGGTATGTTTTTAATGGGCGGGCTGCAGCCATCTCCCCTCAGGTCTCGTCTCTTTTTTTTCTTCTATCATTGTAAGAAATTAACCCCCATTCTTTTGGATAGTTGATTTTTAAAAATATATTTTGAAAATGTGATAGGAACACCCTAGTCCTCCGGGCAGCTTGACAGTGTCTCCATTGCCCCTGCTGTTTTTGCCTTTGTCATCTGTATCCTGTCCTGTTGTCAGAAATGCTTCTTTGTTTGTTTAATTTTAACTTTTCACTAGGTAAGACACCCACACGCGGGAGAATGCCAGACTTGTGCGGGGCCAGCAGGGACGTTCTCACGTGGCAGGGCGGGCACCTCTGCAGTGCGCAGTGGCCTTCCCAGGACGTGTGGACGTGGGTGCTGGCATGCGGGGCCTGAAGGGTGGCTTGGGTGAGGTCGGCACAGGGGCCCCTCCTCCCAGCTGTCTCCCGCTGAAGTTCGGGGCGGGGTGAGGGTGGTGGGGTGCCCTGAGGCCCCCCATGACCCCCAGCCTGCCTTCTCTCAAGAGTTTGATGTTCTACACAATGTCCTGTCCTCCTGCCTTCCGTCTCTCTGTCCGCCCTGCACCCTGCACGGGGGCCCGTGTCCTATAGCAGCGGGCACAGCCTTCCAGGGGCTCTGGGGGCCCCTGTGTGGACGGACGAGGGTGCTGGTGCCGTCTCCACAGCCGGGGGGGTCCAGGCTGATGTCGGGGTGAGGTTCCTGGGGAGGGCCTGGCGGGCGGGGCTTCCAGGGGTGGCCTCGGGGATGCTGCCCGTCGTCTTGCGCTGGCCATGCCCCTGCGGCCTCCCCGCTCCCGGTCGGTGGGACGCAGGTTGGAGCTGTACCTTCTCGTGGGACGCCTGCTCTCCCGGCCCTGCAGCGCCCTGATCCTCTCCTGGCTGCGATTCTTGGGCTGCCTGAGGAGATGACCCTTCTGAGCAGCTGGTCTGCTCCGTCTCCCCTACTTCAAACTGCTTAGTGGTTCCTGCGGTGGGGGGTCAACTCCCAGCATCTTCGGGGCCCCACGATCCGGCCCGCCCTTGGGTGGCCCCCCATCGCCCCCCGACTGGGTCCTGGCCCTCTTGTCGCTGTGCGGGGGTCCCAGCTGGGCATGGGCCCCTGAGGTGGAGGCCCAGGTTCCTCTGGGTGACGCGTGTGACAGTGGTGACCGGAGGTGGGGGCTGCTTGCCTCGGGAGCGAGGGGCGTGGCTGCGGCACGCCCAGAGGGACCCCGCGCTCGGCACCCCTGGAGGGCAGGCCCGCCACTTCCCTGCCCTCTGCAAGGCAGGGGTCCAGGCGGCCACACTGGCTCCCCGAGGGTCCGTCTGTGGGCATCGGGGAGAGTGGGCTCCTCGGGCTGCCAGGGCGGGGCTCCCCTGGGGGTCGCAGGAGGTCGCCTCTCAGAGGCGGCCGCACCCCGTGGGAGGGGTCTGGGTTCAGCTCAGGGCCGCGGGGGGACGTGCTCCAGTGAACTCAGCCGTGGGCACCAGCCGGGCTTTCCCTGGCGTACGGGTGAGGACGGCTCTGTCCCTCCGTCTGTAGAGATGTGCGGGACACCTGCCGTGCTCAGGCCTGGGACCTGGCCTCTGGCGCCCGCGTGACTGGCTGTCAGCCTCCACCCTGTGCTCCAGCCCCTGGAGGGAGGCAGGGCCCCGTGGTCATCGGCCACTTGCCCCTCCAGTCAGGGTCCGGCCTCCGTCCAGTGGGGTGTGTACACGGGAGGCCTGGCTGGGGAGCTGGAGCCGCCGGGGCGAGGACAGAGGAGCGGGAGGGGGCCCACGTGCAGGCGTCCTGGCTCTGGGCTTGGGGCCCAGGTGTAGCAGGTGAAAGCGGACATGGTCCCACAGGGTCAGGAGTCTGGCTTCTTTCGGCGCCCCGCCGTTCCCGCCACGGGGTCCCCAGCCCCAGGGGACCTGGTGGGAGGCGGTTCTGGAGGGATGCTGACAGGGGTCTGGCGGCCCTCCTGGGGTGTGCGCCCATGTTCTTGTGGGGCCTCTGTCCCCGCTGGCTCCCCTCGCGCGGCCTCCTGGCTGTGACCAGCCCGCCCACTTGCTCAGCGGACACATCCTGTCCAGCCCCATCACTCCTCACGGATTGTCTTTGCGAATCCGCCATTTCCCTAAGGTTGATGTGTAACGAGTGGAGCCACGAGGGATGGGTCCCCCGGCCTGTTTAGGACCATGCCACTTGAATTTTTGAGCTTTTAGTTGGAGATTTCGGTGTTTCAAGTGCCCCTCAGCATAGCCATGAAGTGCGTCCGGTATCCCTAAGTGCAGGGAGGCTACGGGCCCAGCACTCATGAATGGACGATGTGATACGTACCGGATACGGTGTCTTTAAATGGATACTCACAGAGGACAGGTTATGTGTCGATCTACTGATGAAAAGATGGCCCGAGGCTGGCGGGACCCTGACCCTGGGCTCCCCATGGGGCGATGGCTCAGTTCAGGATAGTTCGGTGTTAGTGGTGACATTAGGGTACATCATTACTGAGACAAATAGGAACGGCCTGTGTGTATTTTTTACATTTAAATTTGGGTCTATTGAAGTACACTTTTCAACACCCTTTTATGTGTGCGGTTCTTTGAGCTGGGCAGACGCACACCGTTGTGTAACTGCCGCACACGCTTCCACGTGTGTGGTCCTAAACAGGCCAGGAGGGGGAGGTAAGCGGTTAGACTGCTTCCACGACCTGAGTGTCCCTCTTGCCTTCTGTAGTCAGCCCGCCTGCCCCCCACCCCAGCTGTGGCAGCCCCGATCTGTCCCTGTTGCTGCAGATCCCCTTGACAGGGTGTCATGCAGCACGCTGGCTTCCTTCATGGGGTGCAGCGCGTTCAGGACTTGTCCTCGTGTCGGTGGCTCATCCGCTGCTTGCTGAATGGGTTCCATCGAATGGACGTACCGAGGTGTATTCAGCGGCGAAGGGACTTTGGGGCCGGCTCGGTGCCTCAGGCTGCTGTAACGAGGCGTGAGCCGCTGGGGGCTGGTCAACAACAGATGCCAACTTCTTGCAGTTCTGAAGGCTGCAGGCCCCAGGTCAAGGCTCCAGCAGCCTCGATGTCTGGGGAGCTCTGTGGGGTCTCCTGTAAGGGCACTAATCCCACTCCGGGCCCCACCTAAGCACCTCCCAAAGGCCCTGCCTCCAGATACCATGGCTTTGGGGTTAGAATTTCAGCGTGACTTTTGGAAGGACCTGATGTTCAGATCACAGCTGGGCCATTTCCAGGTTTTTTTTTTTATATAAAATTTTTTATTTGTTTATTTTATTTATTTTTGACTGCGTTGGGTCTTGGTTGCTGCGCGTGGGCTTTCTTTAGTTGCGGCGAGCGGAGCTACTCTTTGTTGCGGTGCGTGGGCTTCTCATTGCCGTGGCCTCTCTTGTTGCGGAGCACGGACTCTAGGCACGTGGGCTTCAGTAGTTGTGGTGCATACGGCCTTAGTTGCTCCGCGGCATGTGGGATCTTCCCGGACCAGGGCTCGAACCCGTGTCCCCTGCATTGGCAGGCGGATTCTTAACCACTGCACCACCCGGGAAGCCCCTATTTCCAGTTTTGGTGGTTGAGTGAAGCCGACCGTGAGCACCTGTGCTCAGCTTTCAGTGTGAACGTTCGTTCTTGTGGGTGTTTCTCGTGGGTGAAAGTGCCCAGGGGTGGGGTTGCCTGGCGGAGTCGCCTGTCCGCAGTGCAGCCTCATTACTTTCCAAGGCGGCGGCATTATTTTCCCGTGCTCCCGGCAGTGATGCTGAGGGTCCTGGGTCCTCTGCACAGGAGTCTGACGGGCACACAGGGCATCTCACCAGAGTTTTGATTCACGTTTCCCTAAGCATCCGAGCTGCTGGCCCCCTTTCCGCATGTTTATTTGCCGTTCCTGTGCCTTTGGTCAGGCGTCTGGACAAATCCTTTGCCCGGTTTTTAAAATTGGAAAGAAGCTTACTGTGGAGTTGTGAGAGTGTCTTTTATATTCTGGATTTCAGTTCTTTATGAGATATGTATTTTGCAAATTTTCTCTTTTACAAGAGAGAAGTGTATGAAGTCTGCCTACCCCAAGGTCACAAAGATTTTATCCTGTTTTCTTGTAGAATTTTTATAGTTCCAGGTTTTACTTGCAAGTGTAGGACCCATTTTGAGTTCATTGTTTCGTGTGTGGTAGAGGTGATGGTTCTCGGGTCCTTCCCCTTTTGCGTGTGAACGTCCAGTTGTCCATCTCCACCTGTTAACCTCTTGACCGCCGCCCCCATCTGTAGGCACCTTGGTCCAACCCGTTTGCCATGGTGCCCTTTGTTCCTCCTCTCTTTTCCATTGATGCGGCCATGCTTGTGCCAGTCCACGCCATCTGGATTACTGTAACTTCACGGCAAATCTGGATCAGGTGGGAATCCTCCAACTTTTGTCCTTTTTCTTTTTCTTTTTGGTCGTGCCACGCAGCTTGCGGGATCTTAGTTCCCTGGCCAGGGACTGAACCGGGCCCTCGGCAGTGAGCGTGCAGGGCCCTAACCACTGGACCGCCGGGAATCCCCTGACTGTCCTTTTTTCACATTGCGTAGCCTATTCTGGCGTCTCGGATTTCCCATGTAAAGTGTAGGATCGGCTTATTGGTTTCTACAGAAAAAAAACTGTGGAGTCTTGATTGGGATCACATTGAAACTATGGTTGAGATCAGTTTGCGGGAGAATTGGCATCTTCACCAGGATTGAGTCCTCTGCTACAGGGACTGGCAGGCTGCGGCCCACTGCCTGCTCTCGTGTGACTCATGAGCTAAGAATGGTTCCTACATTTTTAAATGGTTGAGGAAAAAAAAAATCAAAAGAAGAATACTTTAGGACACATGAAAATTCCATGAAATTCAAATCTCAGTGCCCATAAATAAAGTCGTGTTGGAACGAGCCGTACTTGTGCGTTTGCATTTGTCCTCACTGCTTTGGGGCCTCAGTATGGTCGAGCGGTGGTGAGGTCACCTCACTTGCTCACCTGCCCACCTGCGGTGCCGTCATTGCGAATCACACCTACGTGTCGTAACTCACCAGCTCGGAGCCCTGTCTGCATCCCCGTCCCCGCTGAGCGAGCAGGGCACCCGGGCTTGGGAGGTGGTGGCTTTAGGGGCATGAGCGCTGTGCCGAAGGGACGCAGTGTGTGTGGGTGCAGCGGCAGGGCTCTTTCACGGAAGTTCGCGAACCGGACAAGAGCCTCCAACAGGGTCTGCTTGCTTATCGGCCGGGCAGGCGAAGCCGGTTACTGGTGGTGACGTCATTCAGTCGTGTTGGTGGCAGCTGGCCGAGGAGCAGCCTTTGGGAGGCTGGTTGCCCAGGTTGAGGGGCTGGGAGTGGGCACGGGGTGCGCGGGATGGGCTCCCCACGAGGAGACCGGCCTCTGTGAAGAGTCCGCCTGGACCAGGCACAGCCGAGATGTTCAAAGAAGGGGGGAAAATGCCAGCCTCGTGCCGACTGAAGCGGGCTCTACTAGGATGCTGTGTCTGCCCGGCTGGGCTCAGGGAGCCGGGGGGACGTCGTTTCCGGTGCGGCCGCCAGGGCGTTGCGGGACAGGTCAGCCTGGATCGGAGCCCTCCCAGCACAGCAGCGTCCAGTCTGTGAGGCCTGAGGGCGCGGAGAGGCGCGGGGCTGGCATCCTGCTCGTTGCACTGGGTCATCCATCCTGTCCTGTCCTTGGACATCGGGCTTCCTGGTGCTCAGCCTTTGGGCTCAGGCTGATTCTCGCCACTGGCTCCGGTCCCCAGCTTGCAGACGGCAGATCATCTGACCTCTCAGCCTCCAGACCCACGTGAGCTGATCCGTAGGACAGACTGCTATGTGTGCCAACAGAATTTGGTGTATGGGGCAGAACGGCTTGGCTGGACACCTGGACAAAGCTTGTTAACACATCAGGTGCCTGGAGCCCATTGTCCGTCGGGCTGCTTGTCAGCAGGCGTTTGTGCAAAATGTTGAGTCTCGTGCTTCATCCAACCTGTTGTGTCAACGGTGAGCTGCACTTGACCTCGAGGAGTCAGCCATCATCAGTTCTGTGAATTTTTATCAGAAGTGGAAGCTGAGGACTTCCCTGGTGGCACAGTGGTTAAGAATCCGCCTGCCAGTGCAGGGGACACCGGTTTGACCCCCGGTCCAGGAAGATCCCACATGCTGCGGAGCAGCTAAGCCCATGCACTGTAACTACTGAGCTCGTGTGCTGCAACTACTGAAGCCCGCACGCCTAGACCTAGGCTGTGCTACACAATAAGAGAAGCCGCTGCTCGCCGCAACTAGAGAAAGCCTGTGCACAGCAGTGAAGACCCAACACAGCCAAAATAAAAGGTGGAAGCTGAATATCTTGACTTGCCCTACCATGCAGCAGCTTGAGGGCGTAGCAGTGGTTCAATTTTACTGTGATTTCTTAAACTTGGGGCAGAAATTAGAATTTTTCAGAATGAGAAGAACACTCAACCACGAGTATCAAACACTGAGTGCCTTTGGAAATTCGTTTTTGCTGCATACTTGATAATGGTCCTTTATGAATTCATCTGAAAATTGCATGAAATGGCACTTCCTGCAAACTTATACTGTGGTACATACATCTTGGTGATGACTGACGTTGTTTGAATCCCAAACTGCTTTATACGGTTTCTTACCGTCAGATGTTAAAACGAGAAATGGGATCTCCATTCCGACCCAGATTTGCATCAGGCATGTTTTCTGCATTCAGACCACAGTCCCCGCAGTGTGTTCTGGGCCGCGGTGCGCGTGCGAAGGAGGTTTCTGTGTTTCAGAAGCCACGTAGCTGCCTTGAGGAGCTGCCCCACCATCTGTACTGTGTCACCTGCTGCAGTTCTGGGTCAGCAAAGCCGTCACACTCATGGCTGAGTTTAGTACAACAAAAGGATATACACCAGAATCAGCAGAGGTAAAAAGGTCAAGGCTTCCAGCTGGCCTCTCCCAGGGCCACAGGTGGTGAGACCACACGCAGCTCGGTGTCCAGGCTGTTTATCCAGGTCGGTCACGTAGCCATGACTAACCATCAGCGTGGCTGGCCTTAGCGTCCAGCCCTCCGGAGGTCAGGTTGATCTCTGGCCCACCACAGATCACACTGTCGGCGTGGTCTGTGTAGCCCGTGCCCCCAGGTGGGCAAAGGCTCCCATCAGGCAGGACCCTCCAGGGGCTTTGGGGCAACCTCCCAGGAGCAGGTCAGGGGCCACACCTTCCTTTGGACGTGCAGGGTGTGGATGACCCAGGCCTGCTGGGTTCACCCTTCACTGCACAAATGCTGAAAGGGAAAGGTCGAGAGAAATCTCAGAGAGTCCAGTATGAGTGTGCTCAATTAAAATTTCATGCTTGCAGATGGATATCATTGTTTGGGTACTTTTTATGCAGAAAGACATAGAGGCCGCGTCACAGGCCAGCATTAACAGGGACGTTGCGATGGGTTTTCGTGATCCAGTACGTGAACTTGAGCCCCGATGAAGCAAGTTGTCCTCCCCCAAAGCAGAATTCCTTAGTAGGCCAGGATTATCACAAAAAAGTATACTCAATTATTATTGTTTGGATTTTAATTTCATTGGCAAAATGTTTGTGGAAATGTATTACGTTAATACCCAAGTGATATCTTTGGTTTAGCCTCTTGTCGTGCGAAGCCTGAAGTATTTACTCTCTGGCCCTGTACTGAAAAAGGTTGACGGTCTGTGTTTTGATCCATGATGTCTTATGTTACGATTTATTTAGATTTTGTTGGTTTTTCTCAGTAGCGTTTTGTGGTTTTCAGCATACAGATCTTGGCACAGAGCTTTTGATCTTTAGAGATCTGTAGGTTGTTAAATTAATACTTCAGTACTTGTGTGAGCTATTGTAAATGGTACTTTTAATACACTATTTTTGTATCCTATGAGCTTGCTAAACCCTCACTCGTTCGTTTTTCTTTTTTAAGTGAAAGCAGGTTTATGGAGAGGGCAACACGTGCCATAGGCAGAATGCAGTCCATCTCAAGGCAAGAGCAGCCTCTCATTCATTAGTTTTAATAGCTTTTTGTGAACTCTGGGAATTTCTCTGTGGACAGTCATGTCCTCTGCATTTAGAGAGTTTTCTCTCTTCCTTTCCAGTCTGTACGCCTTTCATGTGTTTATTTGTTCTCCTCGTGGCACCGACCAGGACCTGTGGGTGAGCAGCAGTGCAGGGGATCGACTCCCGTGCCCTCTTCCGGCTCTAGGGTAGGGCACCATGTTTTCATCAGTAAACGGGACTTCACTGTAGGTTTTTGGTAAACGCCTGCTAGCAGGCGAGGATGTTCCCTTGAATTCCTAGTTTGCATCAGAGGTTTTTTGTTTTTTAACAAATTTATTTATTTATTTTTGGCTGCGTTGGGTCTTCATTGCGGTGCGTGGGCTTCTCATTGCGGTGGATTCTCTTGCGGAGCACGGGCTCTAGGTGCACGGGCTTCAGTAGTTGTGGTGCATGGGCTCTCGAGCGCAGGCTCAGTAGCTGTGGCTCGCGGGCTCTCGAGCGCAGCCTCAGTAGTTGTGGCACGTGGGCTTAGTTGCTCCGCGGCATGTGGGATCTTCCCAGACCAGGGCACCAACCCGTGTCCCCTGCGTTGGCAGGCGGGTTCTCAACCACTGCGCCACCAGGGAAGCCCCTGTGTCAGAGTTTTTATCAGGCATTGTGTAGGTTTCGTCAGCTCTTCTGCATCTGTTGAGATGGTTTTTCTGCTTCATTCCACTGCTGTGATTTCGACTTGTCCCCAGGTGTGACTCCCAGTGGTCAAGGGGCGTTGTTCCCTTGCTGGGCGGCCAGCTTCCATGTGCAGAGGTCGTGCTGAGAAGCTGTGCTCCGAGTTGGTGAGGGGCACTGCTCTGTGGTCTCTCGCGGTGGCCGGCCTCCTGAGCCACCGGGGGCTCCCTGCTCTAGTGCTTTCTGGGAGAGTTCGTGTGGACTGTGTTCAGCCTCCCTTCCGTGTTCGGTGCGATTCACCAGCGACGCTGTCTGGGCCGGGGAGGTGCTGGGGCTTTTCCCCTCCCTTCATTCTCCCTTTGGAAGGCGGTTGCCTCTGTGCTCCGTCCTCTTCGCGGGTGCAGGGGAGGCTCGTGTCTCCTCCCGCTGCTGCTGCCTCTCCCCCTCCTGCCTCTTTCTTTGTTCCCCACCTACCAAAGCACGAGTTACAGGCAGTGAAGCCCAGTCCTCAGAAGCTCAGGGCAGCTGCCGGCAGGTGTGTAAGTGCCGCCCGGGCACAAGACGCCCAGTCCCCCGAGCCCCCCGCCGCCCCGTGTCCAGGGCACCTTTCCTGGCGCTGCCGGGACTCTGTCGCTGGACGCAGACCTGCTGTCTGCCTGTCTGCCACCCCCTACCCTGCCGGGGGAGCGTTTGGGTGGTTTCCAGTTCCTGACACGCAGGAGTAATTATTTCAGGTTTAATTTGCTCTTCATCTAGTTTCTTAGAACGAAAGCTTGGATGATTGATTTGAGACCTTTTTATAAAAACTGATTAGTTGAGATAAAATCTGCATGTGATAAAACCCGCCCATCTGGAGTGTACGGTCCAGTGAGGTGCAGTGTGGCCGCAGTCGCCCTGAAACAAGCTCATGCCGGCCAGCCCCTCCCGCAGGCCTCTCTTTGTCCAGCCAGCCTCCGGGCACATCCCTCCTGTGATCCCTCTGGGGTCTTCACCTCCGTCCGGGGGCACCTGGGCCGTGTGCACGTGCAGGCCTCAGCGGACTCCAGCCAGGACAGCCTCTCGGTCAGCCGTCCCCTGCGGGACTGGTCTCGCGGCTGTCCTGGGCTTTCCTGGGTGGACCCCGGGGCCTCCCTGAGCCAGAGCCCCGCTTGCCCTTGGGGACGTTGGGGAAACAGAGAGCACGTGTGGTTTTTCTGTGAGGGGAGCCTGTGCTGACTTGAGGTCTGGGGGACCCGGCAGGGTGGCAGCACCCTCAGGACCCCGCTCCCC
Organism: Delphinapterus leucas; assembly: GCF_059928025.1. NCBI lineage: Eukaryota > Metazoa > Chordata > Mammalia > Artiodactyla > Monodontidae > Delphinapterus > Delphinapterus leucas. Next base: position 181,080,156 of record NC_143130.1, read on the forward strand.
TGGGCCCCCGACCTCGTGCCGCCCCGGTGAGCTCCGTTTCTCCTCCACCCGGGAAGCCCTGGCCTCCGTTCAGCTCTTTTGTCTTTGGAGGAGAGGTGGTGGGACGCCGGGGGATGTGCATGGGGGGATGACCGGGGCCTGGCAGCCTACATGCCGACGTGGTCTCTGGGGCCGGCCGTAGCAGTGCCTGTGACCGTCCTTCCCGCCCTGGCGGTACCGCTCTTGGGGCCCCCTCCGGGCCGGCTGCAGCCCCCACGGCCCCCCACCCCCCCGCCTGAGCCTGGCCCCCGCCTGCCACCGCAGATGCAGCCAGGCCGCGGGCGAGCGGGGGGCCGGCTCCCAGGCTGGCGGACTCGCGAGGCTGACGCGCTCTCGCCCGTTTGCAGACTACGTCTACTTCGAGAACTCCTCCAGCAACCCGTACCTGATCCGGAGGATCGAGGAGCTCAACAAGGTAGCGTGTGGCCCCGTCCCTGCTGGGGGGCGGGGGTTCCCCTCCCCGGAGAGCCCATCCCTGAGGGTCCCTGGTAGGGTGTTAGGAGAGGGCCTGGGTTGGATGGTTCCAGCTGAGGAGTGAAGGAAGCCGCCTGGGCGCCCACAGCCCGAAGGTCCCCTGCCCGTCTCCCTCCTCTCTCGCCCCACGTCTGCCGAGCGTCCTGGGCAGGCGCTTATGAGTGGATTAGGGGGCGGGGCCCCCGGAGCCCTCCTGGGCCTGGTGGGGCGTGGTGGGTGTGGGCTCACAGGTTCAGAATGGCCTCTTTGGTCAGAGGAGTGGGTGCTGTCCCGTGCAGACCCCCAGGCCCGGTGGGGGAAGCCCCCCCCCCGTCTCCTGCCGCCCTCCTTAGTTGGAGGCGTTGGCGGGGGCACTGGGGGAGAGGGCATCGGTGTGACCCTCCTCCAAGGCCACGGCTGCGGCCACGGCGGTGCCCGGTCAGCAGGGCCCTTAGCTCTGCCGCTTCTCTCTCCCCTGGTTCCTGCAGAAGGGCGGCTGTGGAGCCTCGCCCTGGAGCAGCCCCCGTCCTGGAAGCACTGTTGTCACTCGTGTTGGCTAGGGGCCACCTTGTGCCTCCGTGTGGCCAGCAGGGGAGGGGCTGCTTTCCTGGACCTCAGGCCTTGGGGCAGTGCAGCCGATTCTCAGGACCAGGCAGGATGGGGCGGGAAGGTCAGGGTGCCGGTCTCCCAAGGATCAGACTAGCCGTGGCGGCACCCCGACCCTAAGGCCGTGCCTGCTGGGACCAGGAGGTGGGCGGCGTGCCCGTGCCCCGAAGCCTCAGCCCCGGCCTGGGCGTGTCAATGACCGGGGCTGGGGGCGGTGGCCGGATGTCCCGTGAGGCCACCACACCGCTGGAACCGGTACGCTGGCGGGCGCCTCCCCCGAGCCCTGCTTACCGCCCACTGGAGCCGTAGGGCGGGAGGGTGCAGCCCGTGCCCGCTGCTGCGATGGGAGCAGGTGTCTGTCCCGCCCCACCCCGTGCGGATCACTGGAGGCGTGGCTGGGGGCCAGGCCTCTGCGTGGAGTCGTCCTGGCAGGCGGGGCCATGGCAGCCAGTGGTCGCAGGGTGGCCACGGTGCCCTCACTCTGGCCGCGACACGCCACGTGTGTGAGGGAGAGGCAGTGCTGCCCCGTGAGGGTGGACGCAAGTGTGGGCACCAGGAAGCTCTGCCTGGTGGGGTGGTGGAAAGGGGTGTGGGTCCAAAGCACCGGAGAGCACGGATGTCTGCTGTGGCCCTCGGAGTCCTCGGAGCCCTGCACCCCTGCTGGCCTCCCCTCCCACCCCACGGGGCATGGGGGCTCCGTCCCGGCTGGAGAGGTGGGCACAGCCCAGGCAATTGTAGTTCAGGCAGGGGCTGAAAACGGGGTCAGTTTGAGGGCTCACCCCTGACGGCCCCAGGATGCTGGGCAGCCCCGTGTGCAGAGGGAGGTGGTGGTGGGGTGCTCTCTGGGGGCAGATCTGAGCTGCTGGCGTCGCGTCCCAGCAAAACGCCTGCTCTCAGCCTGCGACCTGGACAGAGCAGGGAGGACGGCTTCCACCGTGAGATCCATCGAAAGAAACCGAGGAGAGAGCTGATGAGGGCGCAGAGGAAAACTGAGGCCAGACGAGCCAGGGGCATCCTCAGAGAGACGTGGCGGCCGCTGTGACTGGGGAGACTCAGGAGTGAGAAGAGGCTCCTGGAAGTCAGTAGCAGAAACTGGGACGAAAACACAGAGAGAAAACTCAGAAAAGTAGAGAGTCCTCCAACGGCCCAACGTCCAGTTAGTAGGAATCAGAGGAGACGAGGGCCCTGCAAGCAGAGGAGTGGCCTGAGAAAATGCCCCCACCCCAAGGTCCTCCAGAGCCACAGCCCCGTCCAGCCCCCAGGACAGCGGGCGCCCCGGCGGAGGGCACCCTGCGGGCCGCTGACCAGTCCCCATGCCGCCCGCCCAGAGCAGCGGGGGGTGGCGCGGGGTCCTGGCGGGGCCCTGGAGCGGACCCTGGAGTGAGCACTGAGGGGTCAGGAGGAAGGGGGGGCATGTAGACTGGGGCAGGGGGCACAGGGTTGCTCTGCGCTTTGTCTCTTTTCTGTAAATGAAAACAAGTCTAAAATGAGTTTTCTTGGCAAAGCCCAGCTCTTTTGAGCCCCTCGGAGCCCCTCTACTGGGCCGTGCCCGACACCAGTTCCCCCAGCCCTCCCGGGACTCTGGGCTTTCATGAGCTTTCAAAGTAACTGTCGAGTTTTCTTCTTAGAACTTTGATTGGATATATATGGCATTTACGTTGTTTTCACGAAGAGTTAAATCTTTACACTGCTGGAGAAAGCACAGGAAAAGGCTGGCGGGGGGGGTGAGAACGGGGGTGCGTGGAGGGGGGCGCGGAGGGCAGACCCTCGGGATGGGTGTCGGGGGGGCGGCATGGGGACCAGGCCCCGTGCGGGCCGGCTGGGTGCCAGCCAGGCAGGAGAGGCCCAGAGGGGACCAGAGGACGGGCTGAGGCCTCCCGGGAAGCCTCTGTCGTGGGATTAGAAGCCAGGTTTTAGGGAGGCAGGTTGGACCGTGGGGTGTGGGAGTCTCCGAAAAGTCCAGCAAAGGATGAAAGGCAGACGCCGCTGACCCCAGTGGGACATCTCCCCGCATCCCACGTTGTCCTCCAGCAGGGTCCTCTTGGGGGGCCAAGGACCCCACTCTGCCTGCTCCCGAACCGTAGCCACCCCCAGCCTGTGGGAAGGCCCCCTGCCGTCCTGCCCTCGCTCCCGGGCCGCTGAGCCGGCCTCCGTGGAGACAGGAAACGGGCGAGGGTGCCCTGCAGTCGCCCCAGCTTTCCTCCCACAGGCCCTTTGGGACCCCAGCCCCGGGGGGCGATGCAGGCAGGTGCAGGAGACATGTGGGGGGTGTGAGGGGCTAGGCAGCAGGGGTCCGGGCAGAGCACCGGAGGGAAGAGCGCTCTGGAGCCCTGGGTCTCCAGGGTCCGGCCCAAGCCAGGCTCGCAGAGCTGAGGTTGTGCGGAACAAAGCACAACCCCAGGAGGTACACGTTCTCGGGGGCCCCTGGGAGGGGCTGCACCTGGTGTGGATCCAGGAGGGGGCATTGCTGCGACTCCACGGGCCCGCTGGGGGGCAGCCTCCGTGGCTCAGAGACTCGGACAAAGCCCTGAAGACGCAAGGCCCAGGTGCTCCCGGAGGCCGGGACCGTGGTTGCCGCGGGACGCTCTCGCGTGGTCCTTCTAGACTCTGTCCGGTTGCTTCTGTGGGCGTGACGCGGTGCCAGATCATCTCCGTCGTGTTGAAGGCCCCTCGTCATTCCAAGCTCAGCGGACAGTCTCCAGGACCGTTTCTACGAGGCGCTTTTTGGTCTGGGAATCCCATCTTGCAAAACTCTGGGCACCCTTGAACACTGCAAATGTTTACGGGTCTGACACAGCCATGCTGACAAGCTGACAAGTCGTGCTTCTAAAAACCCAGTCTTCGCATGCTGAAGACGGACGCGTCATCTTCAGGCCCTCTCACGCTCACTTGTTTTGATACTTGATCTCAGCTTTCCTGGAAGAATTCTTCATGCCCTTTCTATTCCTTCGTGGACTGGAGTGAGGATGGTTTTCATCAGCGTGCACTCTGCAGTTTTGTGATGAACCTGTAAAGCAGCGGAGTTGATAGCACTTTTAACTTAACGCTCAGTGATGTGAAAAATTCCGAAGGCTTTTTCTTGGGAAAAATTCCTGGTCTAATGGAATTTAATAACTAAAAGGGAAATACTTTTCATAAAGATAATTTTGTTTAATGTTATAAATGCTGCTGTGCTAAACTCTACAAAGATTAGAATTGTGATAAAATCCTTGCATTATTATTAAAAATTTTGTAAACTCGTTAGTTAAGAAAAAACACGTTCTCGGTATGAGGTTACCACCCCGCGGGCCTCACGGTGTCCTTGCTGCTGCTCGTTCTGTCCACGTTGGTTGGACGTTTTGCAAGCCCGGGTGGTCCCGGGCAGCAGCCGCCGAGTGGAGGTCAGTCCTGGCCGCTGCCGCCCCATCCTGGTGCCGAGGCCGACGCTTAGCCCCGCCGCACTGCCCTGCCTCTTGGAGGCGGGTCCAGGCCTCAGGGCCGCGCCTCTCGGGTGCTGCCCAGGTTTCTGCTTGTGGCGGGTGACGGAGGCCCGCAGTCGTTGTCCTTGATCACACCCCCTCTGGTGCCCGAAAGGAAGGGGCAGCTCCCGAGGCCAAGGCAGAGCTGGCCTTTCTGGTGGCCGGGGTCCACCTGGTGTCCTCATGCGGCTCGGGATAGGACAGGAGTGGGGGGTGCAGACTCGGTTTAGGTCCGGTGTGCGTCCCCTCCGTCAGTCAGGGTTGCCGCTGCCCTCCAGGGCCCTCCCTGGGGCATGGGCTCCGCATGACGAGCCCGTCCCTGGTCACACCTGAGGCCCCGTCTGGGGGACACCCCTGTGGGGAGCCGCAGGCCCGCGGGGGCATGCGTTCCTTAGACCCTGCCTTGCTGTTGCAGACGGCCAACGGGAACGTGGAGGCCAAGGTGGTGTGCTTCTACCGAAGGCGGGACATCTCCAGCACGCTCATCGCCCTGGCCGACAAGCACGCCAGTGAGTCTCCCAGCCCAGCCCTCCAGCCCGCCTGTAGCTGCCACCTCAGCCTCCGGGCGGGTGTAGACTGAAGTCCATGCATGTCCCTGGGGCCTCCTTCCTTCTCTGAGACGCGACCCTGGCCGTGCTTGTCCTAGGGTGTGGCTGCTCTCATCTACCTGAGGAGTTTAATTGGGAGACTTTGCAGATCCTTGGTTGGACCACTCCTGGGATGGCGCAGGGAGCGCTGGGCCCTGGGCTCCAGGCCTGTGGGGGGAGGGGCAGGGCCGCTGGCGCTCTTGTCCAGGACAGGCCTCTGCGCCACGCAGGGTGGATGCAGGCTGTGCGGCCGACCCTGAGGGAGCAGCCGGTTCTTTGCCGGCCTCGTCTGGCCTCACGGGAGGATGGGATCCCACCTTTGGGTTTTGGCCTCTGTCAGCAGCGTCCCTGTGGCACGCCAGTGGTGGACCCTGAGGCTGTGCCCAGAGGGGACAGAGATGGGATACAGTGCCTCTCAGCCTCCCACCCTAAAGCCTGTGCCCACCACCCCTGCACTCTGGCCTCCCGGTGCCGAGGAAAAGAGGAAAAGAGCCGGGGTCTTGGGGGTGCACAGCTGCGTGGCCCAGCGGAGCGGTCTGTGCAGTCGCTGGCCCTGCAGGTGTCAGCACGCGGGCTCCCGTTCATGCTGTCAGGACGCTGGCGGGGGCCTTGGGGGTGGCCCTGGCGGTAGGTGACCTGGGGGTGTCGATGACAGAGGATCTCCTCCCCGTGTCTGCTGCTCAGCCCAGAGCGACTGCAGCCCCTGCCCCTCGGCACACGGCGCGCTGTGTCCACGGGCCCAGGCTCTCCTGCTCTCAGGTCCCCGGGGGGAGCTTGGCCAGGTGTGAGGCCCTGAGACCCGTGGGAGGAGGGGGTCCTGCAGAAGTGTTGGAGCTGGCAGGGTGGGCAGAGGCCCTGCGGTGCCGGCGGGGCTTCTGCATGCAGGGAAAGCTCCTTGCCGGGGACTTAGAGCCAAGCTGCAGGGAACACGTGTCACGCGCACGGGGTGTGCTGCTCTGAGGAGGCCACCCGCTCCCACCAGCTCATCGCCTCTCAGTGCGGGGCCTCGGCTGTTTTCTCAGGAGCCTGTACTGGCTGCTCCGTCTCGCGGTGGTTTGTGCAGAAACCACGTTTCTCGGGGTTGACTCTCCTGGCGTGCGCATCTGTGAGCTCGCTGCAGCTGGGGCGAGGCTGGTCCACCTCGCTGCCCAGGGCCTCGCCCAGCGTCAGGGCATGGGTGTAGGGACACTCTGGGGGCCCTTCTGGAAGGAGGGGTAGAGACCCAGGGGAGCCCACTGCACGGTCAGATTAGCTGCTCGAGTTTCTTCTGGGCCCGGGGGCCTGAGGGACAAGCTTCCGCCCTGCCCCTACCAGGACGTCCAGCCCCTGGTGCAGCACAGATGCCCTGGGGCCACACAGGCCTCCCCGGAACGGTAGAGCCCTTGCTGGGGTCTCCAGGCCACATTCTGCTCCGCCACGGCCCTGTCTTGAGGTGTGTGGCCCCCTCCCACAGAGCTGTCCTCCTGAGACCAAGGCCTTGCCCGAGGGGACAGTGGGCACAGGTGACAGGTCCTCCCTGGAACCCCCCAGAACCAGCTGCAGGGGCTCGGGAGAGCCAGTAGGGTGTGTGAGCTGAGCTGGGGTAGGGTGGGAGCCCAGAGCCTGCCTGGGCCTTGTGGGGAAGGCCCCCCAGCTCTGAGCCCAGGGCCCGGGCACCCTGGATCCCAGAGGGAGGGGCTTTTATGCCAGGGGCCATGTGCCCTGGGTTCCTAGAGGCCAAGCGCCACAGCCCACGCTCGTTTGAGGGTCCGCTGGGAACAGGGCCTGGGGGCTGTGGGGAGGCTCTCTCCTAGTCTCCCGGGGGCTGGAGGTTGGCCTGGCCCAAACCCTGGCCACCCCTGAGGCCTTAAGCGTGGCCTTGGGGTGTGCGTTCCTGGGTCCCTCCTCACCGTTGCTGATGGCAGGGAGCCCTGGTGGGCTGGGGGTCTCAGAGCCACTGTGAGCTAGTTTCAGGACAGGGAGGGGCGGTGCCTGCAGACCCGGAATGGATGCCCAAGGGCCTGTCGCGGGCAGGGGCCAGGGTGGCTGCCCCCGGCCCGGTCCCTAGCCATGCTGCGGGGCCAGCGGGGCCGTCACCGGACAGGCGTGAGCAGGGTAAGGTGTGGGGGTGGTGGGCCGGCTTCCGGGTGCTGGTGACGTCCCTGGGAGTGGGCAGGGAGGTTCCGAGGCCAGGCTCCCGTCGCCCACGGCCCGGGCAGACCGGCCCTGCCCCTCTTCCCCCAGCGCCCCCGCCCCTAGCCTTGACCTCCGTCTGAGCTGCCGCAACCAGGGTTTTTTTGGGGGGGGGGGCGTGTTCCCTGCCCAGGGGCACCAGGACTCCTTGCAGCCACCACAGGAGGGCAGCAGAGGGCCAGGGGCCTTATGGTGGCCCAGAGCCTAGGGGGGCTGGACTCCACGCCCCTACCTTTGGGTCTTGGGGCAGAGGATGGGTTTCGCCATGCGTCTGGCTTCCCCCACCCCACTGTGCACGACCCTAGACTGCCAGTGTGTGTTTGGGGGCACTCCAGCCCCAGGGCTGCATGTGCTGGGGTCCACATCGTGGAGACCTTCCACAGCCCCACCGCATGCCAGTTTCGAGTTTCAGGCTTTCCCTGTGCCCGTTGATGGCCCACGCTGCTGACCGGCCTTGGGACACGTCCCCCCCCCCCCCCCCCGCTGTGGCTCGGCCGTGTCCCCCGCCCCGTCCTTGCTTCTCCCGACTTCGTAGGGGCAGGTGTGTTCTGTGTGCAGGTAGCAGGGCCTCACTGCCCAGGCTTGTCTGGGGCTCTGCTTGGAGAGTCTTGGGCAGCGTGGGCGTGGGGTTGGCGGGAGCTGAGGTCAGCTAGTAGGGATGTCCAGAGGCTCAGGTGTTCTCTGTCTTTGGCTGGGTGGTCCGCGGCCCCCTTGTCCACCCTGCTTCCTGGCCTCACAGCCCTCAGTCCAGGCCGGGCAGGGAGTGAGTGGCGCGGCACGCTGTCGCTGACCCGCCATCTGGGTGCTGTCTGTCTGTTACACAGCCCTGTCGGTCTGCTATAAAACCGGATCGGGGGCCGACAACGGCGAGGAAGGTAAGAGCCGCCCCTGCGGGAAGGTCCTGAGGTCTGTGCGCCCTGCTGCGAGGCAGGCCTGAGGGGTCCCTGGCGCAGGGAGGGCTGCGGGGCGTGGTGGGTCCTGCCCCCCGTCCTGGACGTGCAACAGCTGCTGTCTCGCTTTCCCTCTTTCTCTGACGTGCTGCTTCCCAGGCCAGCACAGGACATTGTCCTCCTTCCTGCTCAGATGCCCAGGGCTTCTGGGGTGCGCTGCGGGGACCTACACTGCCACCTGCCCCGGGTCCAGCGTGGGGAGGGCAGCCAGCGGGTGGGCCTTTGTCCGGCCGCCTGAGCGTGTGTCTCCGGGACCAGCTCACAGGAGCTCTGTGTCCTTCAGGTGAAACAGAGGAGGAAATGGAGAACCCAGAAATGGCAGACCTGCCCGAGAAGCTCAAGCACCAGCTGAGGCATCGAGAGCTCTTCCTCTCCAGACAGCTGGAGTCACTGCCCGCCACCCACATCAGGTACCCGGGGGCCGGGGGCGGGCACGAGGGAGTCCCGCCACCCACATTGGGGGCCGGGGGCGGGCACGAGGGAGTCCCGCCACCCACATCAGGTGCCCGGGTGCCTGGGGCGGGCACGAGGGAGCCCCGCCACCCACATCGGGGGCCTGGGGCGGGCACGAGGGAGTCCCGCCACCCACATCAGGTGCCCGGGGGCCTGGGGCGGGCACGAGGGAGTCCCGCCACCCACGTCAGGTGCCCGGGGGCCTGGGGCGGGCACGAGGGAGTCCCGCCACCCACATCAGGTGCCCGGGGGCCTGGGGCGGGCACGAGGGAGTCCCGCCACCCACATCAGGTGCCCGGGGGCCGGGCGCGGGCACGAGGGAGTCCCGCCACCCACGTCAGGTGCCCGGGGGCTGGGGGTGGGCACGAGGGAGTCTGCCCAGCCCCCCTGACGCGCGCCCTTACCTTGTAGAGGGAAGTGCAGCGTCACTTTGCTCAACGAGACTGAGTCCCTCAAGTCCTACCTGGAACGGGAGGTGAGGCCCGACGCTGTGGGCTGGGGGCTACGGGGTGGGGGCAGAGGCGGATCCTGGCTCCGCTGATCTGGTCTGGGTGGGCATTGCTGCTCCCACCTCACGCGGGGCTCAGGCCCTTCCCTGCCCGTGGCGCCCTGAGGCCAGGCGCTGTCACGGCCCTTCCCGGTGTCCCGTGCAGTCCCCACTCCTTGCACCTCCAGAGTGAGGGCCCAAAGTGGGCGCGACAGCTCCCGGGGGTCTGCTCTCCCCACCACCCCCCGCCCCCCAGGAGGGGCACGACTCATCCTGGAGGGGACGATGGGACCCGTGCTAGCCGCCGTGGTCGCTGTCAGGCTTTCCCAGCGGGCGTGTGGCCCTACTGCAGTCCAGGCCACCGTCTCCAGTCTTCACTGGGTTGACCCACGACTGTGTTGGCCAGGCAACCAGAGGGTTTCTGAGTTTAGGAAACCAAAACCGTCGGTGCTGCCAGGGTCTGGGACCAGGGCACCGACCTCCTCATCCCAGACCAGGGTGGGAGGGGAGCCACGGCGGCCGGTGCCTGGGCCTTGCTGTGACACCCGAGCTGCTCGCCCTGAGCCCGCGGTGACACCCAGGGCGGGTGGTGCTTGTTGCGGGCTGTCCGTGCTGCCTGCCCAGCGCCCCTCACCCGAGGCGGAACGACTGAAAACGTCCCCAGAGGGTGCACGCGTGAGTCCTGGGAGCAGCGAGAAGCGTGTTTGGGGACGATGGCAGGCCAGCGGGGTCAGGAGCGGCGCGGGCACGGGTGTTACCTAGTGGGACAGGTCCCGGTGTAAGGGGAGCTCCTGGGGCCAGGCGAGGAGTGGTTGTGGGTCCGGAGTCCCCTCCCTGCGTGTCCCCATGCACTGCGGGCTCCCCTGGGACCTGCGTGCGGCCACCCCGCAGCTCCTAGCAGGAGTGTCATCGTCTGTGGGTGACGCTTGTTCTCCGCCACAGTCCCCTCTCCCCGAGGCAGGGCCCGGCTCTTCCTGGGGGCCCAGAGGGGCAAGGTGGGCGGGGGGTCAGACCGTGGACCATGGCGACAGCAGTCCAGCGAGGGAGGGCAAGCCTGGTGCCGTGGCCTCACCGAGGCCTGACTCCATCAGGCGTTGGAGCACCGCCAGGAGGACACTGCCTGGAGTCGGCGCTGAAGAGCCCCCAGGGCAGCCCGGGCTCCAGGGAGCCGCCGCGTGCCTGCCCACGGGACAGAGCAGGGGCCGTGACCCCCAGGCGTGCGTCCACTGGGGGCTGTTGTCTGCAGTTTAGAAAGACCCCTGAGTGACAGCCACACAGAGGTGGTGACGCGGAGGGACGGCCGTGAGCAAAACGGCGGCTGTGAACCACTTGGTGTTCAGCAGTGGCGAGCGCGTGGGCCCCGTTCGGGGACCTGTGTGTCTCCTGGGTGCACGCCTCGTGGTTTCTGCTTCTCTCGCTCACCTGTCTAGGGGTGGGTGGCTCTTAGCCTGAGACGGCAGGCAGCCCACTGGGATGGCCTCCTCTCCTGGTCTGGGCGGCCCCGGGCAAGAATCGACTGACTGCGCCCAGGCCCGCCGTCCTGCTCGGGCCTCAGAGAGTCAGTCCTCGGGTGCGGGTGCAGCCGCAGCCTGCACGGACCCGCACCCAGAGGAGCCCTTGGCTCCGACGCAGGAGCTGGCCGCCGCCCGGGGAGCAGGGGCTGCGAGAAACAACCACAAGGGACTAAGAAAGGCGGCACGGGGACACGGGGCCAGGTAGCAGTCCTGGCACGGGGTGCCGTGACCCTCGGTGTACACGGGGAGACCCCTGGGGAAGCCCAGGGTTGGCAGGCTGGTTTCTGCAGAGCAGCCCAAGCCAGCTAAACGCAGCTTCTGAGAAGCAGCTTCGGCACGTGGAGTGCCAGGCAGCGAAGGGCCAGGAAGGCCGGACTGTGCCAGTTCCAGCCGGAACAGCCTGGGCGCAGGCGTGCGGGGTGAAGACAGGCTCCGAGGCTGAGGGCCGCAGGCTGCTGCTCCGCTGACAGCTCTGGGCACCGAGTCCAGAACATTCTGTAACGTAACCCCCTTTGTGTACGTCTCCTGTGACAACTGCACGGAAACGGCACCATCTTCTCAAAGGACGTGCCCGGAATCTGTCACATTCGTTCCCAGATGCCTTAGGATTTTTGTTGCTGTTAAATGCTCTTATAAACTCAGTTTTCAAACTGTTGCTGCTGGTGGGCACGTGGCAGTTTGGGGAACTGGTCCTACAGCTGCCTCACCTGCGCTCTCAAGCCTGCTGACCTGTCAGCTCTCTGTGTCTCCGAGCAGATCACTGTCCCCCCGACGGCCGCCCCTCCCGTCTGCTGACCTCCCACGAGTGTGGCCGAGGGTGCTGTGTATTGACGCCGCCCCGTGTGCTGTTTTCCAGGACTTCTTCTTCTACTCTCTCGTCTATGACCCCCAGCAGAAGACCCTCCTGGCTGACAAGGGGGAGATCCGTGTCGGGAACCGGTACCAGGCGGATATCACCGACCTGCTGAAAGAAGGTAGGGTGGGCCGGGGGGCTGGCGGGGAGGGCGGGGGCCTCTGGGTGTTGGGATGGGGCGGCAAGCCCCAGGACCCCCAGCAGGAGGGGTCGTCGGACCCTCTCTGGCACCTGGAGATTTTGTTTCCTTTCGTCAGTTGTTTTCATAACCTTTTTGAAGCCCTTTTTCTCTCCCAAAAACTCGTTTGAATGGATCTGCCTGTTTCACTGACTTCTAGCGGGTGGTGCCGTCCGCGAGGCTGAAGTGCATGGGGACGCAGTGCCAGCTCCCCTGCCCTTCAGTCTTTCAGCAGCCCGGGGGTCATGGGCGGGCTTGACCCCCAGCTTCTCAGCCCGTTCTGTCCCCGACCAAGCTGCCCAGGCAGGAACGTGGACCCGCGGTGACCAGCAAGGCCGGTGCTGTCTGGCTTGGGGCGCCGTTTGGCAGGCTTCCTTCTGGGGCCATGTGGTTGAGCCCGGGTCACTTGGGTGGTGGCCACACTCAGGCAGCTCAGGTTGACCGGGAGCGCAGCGGGGTCCGGGCCTCGTGGCACCCGCCACCTCCCCTCCCCCGCTTCCTTTCTGCGCGGCCGCGTAGTTGCTGTGCGGCAGGCCCGACAGCTGACCTGCGCACTTGCTTGCCCGGGATGGCGCTCTCTTCGGAGCCTGTGCTCCTGCGGAGCTGGTCCCCTGTGTGCAGGGTCATCCCCGCGTGGTGCCCAGGTGTCCCTCAGGAGCGCGGTGTCCTCCTGGCGAGCGTCCCCAGCACCTGTGGGGCTGCGGGTTGGGCTTGGCTCCCCTGTGCTCTGTGCCTCGGTTTCCCCTGTGCTGTAGAAATGCCGGACGTCCCTTCTTTCCATGGCTGCTGCTCCTTCCGGGGACGCAACTCCTGATCCCCAGAAGCTGGTCCGCTTGACCTAAACATCCACTTTCAGCCTGTGTGCGTGTTTCCCGCTGCACACACACGCGCACGAGCGTACACGCGCGCGCATCTTCCACACACACACACACACACACACACACACACACACTTGCCTCCCCCGTTGGTTGGCCTTGGTCTCCATCTCTGTCTTATGGGGGTTCCTGCCACCGGTCGGATGTGAGAAGGAGGGCTAACAGGAAGCACCTGGTGGGGGCGGTTCCCTCTGTTCATGGGTGTCCGGCTCCGTCCCCGGTGGGGCGAGGCTGCCCTTCCCGCCAGCCCTGGCGCTCTGCCCTGTGGTCCTGCCCTGGGGCCGCTCGCGTCACTCGTGGGGGCCCCCGCACTTGCACAGAGTCAGATGCGCTGGCCCAGCTGGTCTCCTGGTGCAGCCCGTCCTCCTGCTGGGCGGGGTGCACCTGGCACCCGGGCCCCGCTCCAGGGATGGGCATCCTCCAGTGGCCCCATGGGGCCTCCTGGTCTACACCATCCCAGCCAGCCTGGCTGAGGATAAAGGGCCACATCCAGTGGGAAACAGGAGAGGCCACACGGCGGCCACAGGAGAGCACTGAGTGGCTGGAACGTCCGAGGACCTTGCTTTCTGGCCAGCCCTGGGTGCTTGGCGGGAGGACGCGTCTCTGGGTGCCCCGGGGAAGCCCTGCCTGCAGCCCCAGGGCCAGGGGCGGCATCCCTACAGCCCTTCCTCCTCCCGACCCCTGGGCTGCTGGGGCGAGGTGGGGTCGGCCTAGGCCTCAGTTCCCTGTTCTCCTCCTGGAGCCTGGACCCTTCCCAGCGGGTGAAGCTGTGCCCTTGCCTTGGACGCGTGAGACGTCTGCAGGGTGCACCAGTGGGCGTGGGCGCCAGCTGGGGCCACAGCTAGCTGTGCCCGTGGCTCTGGGCTCAGTTGCCCGGCAGTCGCTGGGGGCTGGTCGCGGCCTGCAGACCTTGGATCCAGGAGTGGGGGCCCTGCCTTCCTTGGTACCCACTGTCCCTGGGGAGGGCTCTCCGTGCCGAGTCACCACCAGGAAGGAGCCTACCCACGACACCGGGAAAATCCCACCTGTGCTCGTCCTACAGATGCAGCCCCCAGAACCCTGACCCCTCAGATCTCTTCGTTCCCACCCCCGGGTCAGTCTGCAGTGCAGGGCTTCTCTCCTGTGAGCCTCCGGCCCGGCGCCGTCCCCTGGAGCCTAGCAGGGGCTGACCTTCCCCAGGGCGAGGGAGCACGTGTTTCCGTGGTGACTTCCGGCCATGCCTGGCCCTGCATGACCGCGCTCGCACAGGGCTCCCGCGGGCTTGCTGAGTGCCGTGAGGGGTCCTGCCCTGGGTCTGGAAGTTGGTCGCCACGGAGAGCAACAGAGACTGAGAGGGCCTGCAGACGTGCAGGCGGAGCGCCTGAGCTGAGCGGGGTTGTGACCTCGGGGCAGGCGTTCTCTGGACCCTCGTGCTGGCCTCGTCTGCCCCTTGCTGCCTGGAGCACGTGGCAGGTGGCGCTTGGCATGGGCAGCTGCCCAGGAGAGAAACCCTCCTGGCTGGGCCCTGAGCCCCATGCCCACCGCATACAGGGTGAGGAGTGGGGCTCCTGTCTGCAGAGGGAAGAGGCCCCAAGACGGAGGCTTTTGACGCCGAGGGCGCCCTTGGGTGGCAGGCGTGGGTCCGCACTGAGTTGACATCAGTGTCCTCGTTGTGGCGGGGCTGCCGCTGGGGGCTGGGCGCAGCCGCACCCCACCCCGCAGAGCCTCAGAGGAAAGAGCTGATTGATCAGGTCCGAGCCGCTGCGCCCCTCTGTCCAGCTGGCTGTGCTCCCTGGGCCCTCCCGACGGCACCTCTTCAAGCTCCTCAACGGGGACCGCGGGCTGCCAGCCCCAGGCGCCCACTGTTTCCAGAGGTGAAGGCCGTCGTGTGTGGAGCGTGCCCTGGAGCTCCGGGCCCGACTGCCCCTGTGCGTGCGCGTGCCTGCTCGCGTGTGTGTGCGCACGCGCGCTGTCACCTCGTCCCTGGGCTCACTCGCCCTCCCAGCCCGCTCCCCGCCTCAGCGGCCTGGTCCCTCGTCCAACCCTGGGCTCCAAACGGAGCCGCGGGGGTCTTCTCACGGCCTCGGTGTTCTCACCGCGCAGTGTTTCGTCCTCCTAGGCGAGGAGGACGGCCGAGACCAGGCCAAGCTGGAGACCAAGGTGTGGGAGGTTCACAACCCGCTGGTGGACAAGCAGATCGACCAGTTCCTGGTGGTGGCCCGGTGAGTTCTGGGCTGGGGCGGCCACGTCCTGCCTGACCCCCGGGCACAAGCCGGCACGGGGCCTGAGCCACTGCCCCACCCCTGCGGTGGGCGTCGGGGTGCCTGTCCTACAGGGCATCCCCCAGTGAAGGGCCTGGGAGGTTAGAAGGTCCGGGGCCCTGCTCTGTTGAGACCCCCTCGTGGCTCCTAGGGAGGCCTGCAGGGTGGGGCCTGGCCCTTCCCTGAAGGTGGAGCCGGCTCAGGGGGGCTGCTGGGTCCCTGGGTCCAGGAGGCAGCCCGACCCGTGGACCTCAGGGGCCGCCCACCAGCCGAGGCCAAGTAAGCCAGCCGCAGATGGGGGCTCTTTCCCCGGACGGTAGGGCGGGACAGAGGTTCTTGCTCGTCCGGCTCCGAGACCGGGCAGATGTGGCTTGGAGGCGCAGGGCCTCCTGGGCACAAAGGGGCAGCCCTCCGAGGAGCAGCTTCTGCCCAGGCCGGCCCCCCAGGGGTCCCTGGGCTGGAACAGCAGGAGGGGAGCTCCTGCGAGCACAGGGGGGCCACACGCCCAGAAGGCGCCTGGGCCGGGTGCCGTCGGAAACAGTGTAGGAGTGGGGTCCTGAGCCTCAGGACCTGAAGGCTGTCTTTTGTAAGAAGAGGTCTGCAAAGTCTCAGAAACGACGTCCCCGCGCTCCAGACCACAGTGTTCCATCCCGAGACAGCCGAGTCTGGACGCCTCTGCGTGTCTGGCTTGGTCCGGCCGCCCCTCCTGCTTGTCCGCTCCAGTGGTCAGCGTCTCTCCTCCTCCCCAGCTCCGTGGGCACCTTTGCACGCGCCCTGGACTGCAGCAGCTCTGTCCGACAGCCCAGCCTGCACATGAGCGCCGCGGCCGCCTCTCGGGACATCACCCTGGTAAGTGAGAGGGCCACCGGGCAGCCGCGGCCCTGTGCGTCTGCTCAGATCAGCACCCGCTCCCCGGGTGGCACAGCCCTCCCTGGGGGGCACAGCGCAGGGCTCTCACTGCCCCGTGTGGTGACCCTGTCTCATGCTGGTGAGAGGCTGCCGGCCGGCACGTGGTCAGGCCCTACTGGGCCCTTGCTGGGCTGCGGGCCGCACGTCCTCAGCCCGCCCTTCTCTTTCCACACTTGCCACCTCAGAGGCAGCGGCATCTCCCAGAGGACGGCTCGTGCCCTAGGCCGGCCCCTCCTGCCCAGGGCACTTTGGCCCTGGGGCCAGTCACCCACCGTCTGCTGGCTGAGCCACCCCCTCCTGGAGCCCCGCCCCTGCCGAAGTGGGCCTGGGAGCACACCTGCTCCCCTCTTCTGCTCCGAGCAGCCTGGCCTCTCCCTGTGCTCTCCCCAGAGGCCCCCGGCCGCCCCCCTGAGACTGTCCTTATCCCCTCCCACGCGGCCCGGGTATGCCTCCTGCCGGGGCCGGGCGGGGCGGGGCCGCCGCAGCTCTGGGGCCCAGGCGACCCGCCTCTCCCGCCGCAGTTCCACGCCATGGACACGCTGCACAGGAGCGTGTACGATGTCGCCAAGGCCATCTCGGCCCTGGTGCCGCAGGGCGGGCCCGTCCTCTGCAGGGACGAGATGGAAGAGTGGTCGGCCTCGGAGGCCAGCCTTTTCGAGGAGGCTCTGGAGAAGTACGGGAAGGATTTCACTGACATTCAGCAAGACTTTGTGAGTACCGGGGCGCAGGTTCAGGGCCCTGCTGTGCCCGCCGGGCCGCCGTTTTTCCCTCCCCTTGCCTGTTAGTGGCTCCGGAGGAAACGCCCAAGGCCGCCTGCTGGGGCCTGGGCTGTGCCACCAAGGCGAGGGTCCACGCTGGTGTCGCTGGGGTCCTCGCCGGGCCTTGTTTGACTTGGTTCGTTTGGCTGTGTTGGTTGTTCTTAAGTGGCCGAGCGTCTCCGTGTACGTCCTTGCTTTGTGTCCTTTGCAAGTGTCCACCAGTGAGCCCGTGGGGATTCCAGCACCGGCAGGGCCTGTGCCCTCAGGGGCCCCTCCTGCCCTTACAGCCCCTGAAATACACTTGAACTCATCTGAAAGGAGGCCAACTGGTGGTCACTCAGAAGAGCGCGCCTGTGCAGAGAGGGCGGCAGGGGCGGCCGGGCCGGCCTGACCGCGAGCGCCTAGGAGGGGCCGGGATGCAGCGGCCTCGCCAGCATCTGACTCTGAGCAGCACCTCTGCAGTAACGGACGAGGCTGATGCCACAGGACCCACGTCAGAAGGCAGATGGCACTACTGAGGGTGGAGAAGCAGTGTCGGTCCCCAGAGGCCATCAGAGGGACCCGCGCAGCCCCTGGTGCCGTGGACACAGGCCGAGCCCAGACAGCCGGCCCCCTGTGCGAGGCAGATGTGCGGAACGTACTGAAAACCTAAGCAGAGCAGCAAGGCCTCCTCACACGGAAACAAGTGCAGCGAGGAGGCGGGCGGGACATAAAGCGCTCAGCTCGCCACGCCTCCCGCACGTCCCGTCCCGGCCCCGGTGCGCGCAGAGTCTGAATTGTCGACGCGCCCGGGCGGACGTCTTGGGAGAATCCGCGCCGCGGGACTCGCCTGAGACTGGCCTGGAGGTGGCGTGGAAACACGGGGCGGGACGGCAGCGGCAAGACTCTGACGGCCACACTGGACTCGCGCGCAGCCTGTGGAGCCCAGAGGTGGCGCCCGCACAGCGGGGGAGCAGAGCGACCGCGAGGACGCACTGGGGGAGCGTTGCAGCCCACGGTCGTGGGTGGGGCTGGTGTCTGGGCATCCAGCGCCTTGCGCGAGGGGAGGGGGCACCCACCACCGACCGAGCAGGGCAGAGGTGCCGAAACCGGGGAGGAAGCTTTTGCGTTGAATGGAGTGTGCCTGAGAGGGAGAGAGGGAGGGCGAGGCCTGAGAGGGGCCCTGACGCGGGCTTGGGGGAGGCTCGCTCCCTCCTGGGTGGGGTTAGCGGCCCCGCCATGCCCCCGCCCGCCCCCTGACGTGCCCCTCTCCCCCCAGCTCCCCTGGAAGTCGCTCACCAGCATCATCGAGTACTACTACATGTGGAAGACCACCGACAGATACGTGCAGCAGGTGAGGGCCCGGCCTGGGCGGGGGCCGAGGGGTCCTGTGGGAACTTTAGGGTGAGGGGGCAGCGTGGGGACTGGGGGATCCCCTCTCCAGACCCACCTGCTGGCTGCCCTGACCCTTTGTTCTGTGTTTGAAGAAACGCTTGAAAGCAGCTGAAGCGGAGAGCAAGTTAAAGCAAGTTTATATCCCCAACTAGTAAGTACGCCCCCCACGGCGCCGTCCCCGCGTCCCACGTGGCCCCGTGGTGCCGTCCTGGCTGAGTCCTAGAGAGAGTCGGGGGCCTGTCATCGAAGCCCGTGGCGGCCCGGGGGCAGAGGTGGGGGCAGCACAGGGCATCAGGACTGGACCCCGCCCGGCCTGGGGTTCAACTCTGAGCTGAGCTAAGCGCAGGCAGATGGAGCTGGGGTGTCAACAAGGTGGGAGCTGCTTCTAGAACTCGAGGGGAGAAAGATCACACACTCTCAGGCAGGGGTCAGCGTCTGCCCTGTGGCCAGGCAGGTCTGGACTGGGGCTGCCGGGCCCCAGAGCCGCGCGCCCAGGGCTTGGTGGTCCCGTGACGTCTTCCCTCTCTCCCTTCCTTACCCAAGTAACAAGCCAAACCCGAACCAGATCAGCGTCAATAATGTCAAGGCAGGCGTGGTGAACGGTGCCGGGGCGCCAGGCCAGAGCCCTGGGGCCGGCCGGGCCTGCGAGAGCTGTTACAGTAAGTGCCCTGCCCGGCATCCGGGTGCCCCTAGCCCACAGCCCTGGGCGCCCCTGCACTGCCCTGGGGCCCAGCCTGGGGGCGGTGGCCACGCCCTGCCGGGGAAGCCCTCTCGGGGAGCACCGGGTGCCCGGGCCCACAGGGTGAGGGGTGGGCGCGGGCGGGCGACAGCTGTGTAATGCTCTCTGCCGTCACTGGTTCTGCTTAAGAATCCGTCTATTTCCAACTTTGTTGTCCGTAGCCACCCAGTCTTACCAGTGGTATTCTTGGGGTCCCCCTAACATGCAGTGTCGCCTCTGCGCATCTTGTTGGACATATTGGAAGAAATATGGTGGCTTGAAAATGCCAACCCGGTTAGATGGAGAGAGGCCAGGACCCAACCGCAGTAACATGGTAAGTCGGTCCCCCCCACCCTGCCCCAGCGCAGGCCCCGTGGTCCGGCCCGCGGTCATGGCGCTGTGTTGGGGCGGCTCGCCCCCTTCCGCAGAGCCCCCACGGCATCCCAGCCCGGAGCAGCGGGAGCCCCAAGTTTGCCATGAAGACGAGACAGGCCTTCTACCTGCACACCACCAAGCTCACGCGGATCGCCCGGCGCTTGTGCCGTGAGATCCTGCGCCCGTGGCATGCCGCCCGGCACCCCTACATGCCCATCAACAGTGCGGCCATCAAGGCTGAGTGTGAGTGTCCCTGCGGGAGGGGCGCTGGCAGGGCTGGTGGGGACGGGGTGTGCAGCCCCCACGGGAGCTCTTACCCAGGCCTCGCACCCCACAGGCACGGCACGGCTGCCCGGAGCCTCTCAGAGCCCGCTGGTGCTGAAGCAGGCCGCGCGGAAGCCCCTGGAGGCCGTCCTGCGGCACCTCGGTGAGCCTGCTCTCCTCCAGCGCAGCCCTGGCCCCCGGCTGCTGCATCCCTAACCCCCCCGGGGGTCCCAGCCTCTCCCCACCCTGCTCCCCTCGCCCCTGCAGTCCCCAGGGGTCTGGGTCGGGTGCACTGGCTCTTGTGATGCCTCTGAGCCTGGATCGGCGTCTCCCGCGGGGGCTTCTCCGCGCCCCACTCCCCAGGGCAGGGTCACGGCTGGGTGGGAGACATGCACACCTAGGCAGCAGCCTGCAGGGAGGGGCCTCGTGGCCTGGGGACCCTGAGCACTTCGGCTGGCTTTGCCGCCGCCCCGCCCGGTTTGTTCCTGGGACTCAGCCAGGGGCTTGGGCGAGGGGGGGCGGCCCCTTGGCTTGGCTGGGCGTGGCTGGGTGGACTCGGTCCCCCCAGCGGTGGGGGCGGCTTTCCCTTCGTGAGGGACATTCCAGAACCGTGAGCCAGGCGCGCTCCCAGCAGACACAAGTGGCTTTGGCTGCACTTGCTGTCTGGAGGCTCGGTCCCGGGGCTGGCCTCGCCCCGACCAATGGGAGGAGGTGGTCTCTGTTCCCTGCGAGCCCCCCAGGGCTGTGGGACCTTGGCAGGTGTGAGCCCGTGCCTTCCAGGCCGGCGCTCGTGGGCTCGTCCTCGGCCAGCCAGCTGGGCCGTTAAAACTCATCGTCTGGCTAGTGGCCAGCCCTGTGCCGTCAGCTCCGGTGGCCGCTGAGTGGACCTGCTTGTTTATGGGTGTCTGGAGCCTGTAAGCTGCCGGTGGTCACCGGTGTTGCGGCCCTTCGGCCAGGGCTGAGGAGCCAAGGAGCCCGGCCCCAGCAGCTGTCCCTGCTCGCAGGATGCCCGGGGGTGCTGGACTGCGGTGCCCTCCCGGGCCCTGGTCGCCATGGGCCTGGGCTCTGGCAGCCCACAGTCGGGCGGCAGGGCTGCTGCCGAGGGCCCGCAGTGCGCCCACCTGCCCGCGTTGCCTCTGCAGAGACCCACCCCCGCCCCCCGAAGCCCGACCCCGTGAAGAGCGTGTCCGGCGTGCTCGGCGGCCTGACCCCGGCCAAGTCGGCCCCCGTCATCAACAACGGCTCCCCTACCATCCTGGGCAAGAGGAGCTATGAGCAGCACAACGGGGTGGACGGTGAGTCCGGCGGGGCCTTGGGCTTGGCCAGCACGGCCTGTGGCCCTGGGGCACCCGACCCTGGCCCCCGCCGCGCCCACACCCGCTGACCGTGTGTTCTCTCCTCTCTCCTGCCGCCGGGCGCTGCCAGGCAACGTGAAGAAGCGCCTCTTGATGCCCAGTAGGGGTAAGGCCCAGCCCTCCGCGCGTGCCTGTGTGTGCTGTGCTCACGCGTGCGCGGCGGACGGCTCAGGGCACGTCCAAGGGCAGTCCACGCGGGCTGGGCCGCACCCTGCTGCCCCGGCTCCTCCCAATTCACCTGTCGCTCGGCAAAGACCGGAGCGCTGCCCCTCGGGCCCCCAGCTCGCCCAACACTGCCTCCTGCCCCGGGGCCTCCGGCTCGCGGGCCACCCCTCCTTCCGGGCCCAGCGCCGGTCAGTGGACTGTCCTCGCTCCGGCGGCCCTGGTGCCCCCGCCGCCCACCTGTACCGTCTGCTGTCGTGCTGCGACTGTCCGCGTGCCGCCAGCCTCAGCTTGCGTGGCCGCCTGTGCTGTGCTTGCAACCCTGCCTGCGCCCCTGCCCCAGTGGGGGGCTTTGGGACCCTGGTCTCCTCGGGGGGCAGGTGGGACAGAGCTGTGGCATGGCCGGCATGGCTGGGTGGGGGTCGGCGAGGCCCGGGTGGACGCTCAGGTCAGGGCCCCGCATGGAGGCGCGCCCAGGGCTGAGGGTCCCAGAGCTGAGGCAGCAGTAGTGCCCTCTCCTGAGCGGGGTGGAATGCTCGTGGGGTGTGTGCTAGGGCAGCCCTCTGTGGGATCCTCCTGCGGTCGGCGCCTCTGGAATGTGGCTCCTCTCACCTGCCCAGGGCCCGGCTTCTGCCCCCTCAGCTGGCGGTGGGGTGTCTGTGGGCTGGGGCTGCTCTAGGAGGGTGTAGCCACTGTGGCAGTGTGGGATGTGTCAGACCTGGGTGTCCCAGGGCCCCCCAGGGGTCTGCCTGCGGCTGGACCCGTGTGTGTGTTGGGGGGGGGGAGGTGAACAGGGAAGCAGCTGAAGGGAAGAATGTGGCAAGTGCACTCGGAGCCCCTCCTGCCAGCCCCTCGTGATGGCAAGGTCAGGTCGGATGTGGGTACCCCAGCTCCATGGGGCAGCCAGCATGGACACGTCCAGAGCCCTCCCCAAGCTCAGGACTGGAGGGCTACTGGCCCCAGGGGTCTGGCCGAGGCTTGGCTGTCCTGGGATCTGTGGGAGGTGGGCCAGACGTGGGGACACGGGAGGTAGCAGCGGCCACCCGGCCCAGCCCTGTCCCCTGGACGCTCCCTCTCTCGGCTGTGTCTGAGAGCCCCAGCAGGCACACCCTGAGGGTCAGCCGGTGGTACTGGCGCCGGGTCCTGCCATCTCACCCCATCTGGACACAGACTCTCGCCTGCACCAGGCCCCGCCCTGGCTGCCTCACCCACGACCCTGCGGTGGGGCTCCGAGGGCGGGGCGCTAGCCTGCTGATCTCCCCCCCCCCCCATAGCCCTCGGGTGGGGAGGCTGTCGCAGCCCCTGGTCCCAGCAGCGGGGCTGGCTGCTCGTCTGCCCCTGCGACAGGCGCCCTGGGGATGGTCTGATTACACGCACAGGAGGGGGTGAGGGGCCGCGTGCTCACCAGCGGGCAGCTTTGGGCTTTGTGGTCCGACCTGTGAAAAAGCCGTTAGTTAGCGGGAGGGATGAAATCTTTTTGCTTCTGTCGGGTTTTCTGAGATCGATGTGCTTCCATACCTATCTACTTAAGCCCCAGCGTGCAGATCCCGGGTGGGGATATCGGGGGCTGCACACGAGCCCTGGGAGGAGGCCACAGCTGGCTTCCTGGGGTGCTGGGGGGCAGCGGGGGCAGCAGCGGGTGGCGGGAGCTGGGTCTGGGCGAGGCCCGGCCTCTGGCACCGGTGGGGCCTTAATGGGCTAACAGGCCCACGGACGCGCCTGCGGCTGCATCCACCCTCTGGGCCTGCCGCATGCACGCGCTCCCCTGTAACGCTGACCGTGTGCTTTCTTTCCTCCGCCACCCATCCCTCTGGTAGGCACCTACCTGGGTAAGTAGCACAGGGCCTCGAGGACTGCAGGCCGGGTGCCACGGCCCCTTCCTCTGCCCTGCCGGGGTTGGGGTACTCTAAGTTAGGAGGCGGTTTGCAAAGGGGAGGGCTGGACAGCTCTTCTCTGCTCGTCAAGAGACGAACCGTGGCCAGGGGGCACTTTTGGGAGGAGCTGGTCCTGGGAGGCCTCTGGCAGGACGCAAGTGGTGGAGACCAGCCCTCGTGGGCGCGTGCTCCCACGGCCGCCCACAGACTCGCCCCACGTGTGTCTGGGAGCCACAGGTCTCGGGCGCCGGTTGGGAGTGTGGACTGAGACCTGGGACGGCGTCTTTCCCCAGTCACTGGCAGCTGCTTGTGGCTCCAGACCCCCGGCCATGGGGTGGAAGCGCTGGAACCCTGGCCAGAGCCTGGCCTACTGGCCACTCGTAGGAGCTTCTATCAGCTCCTCCCTGGGTGGCTGGCCCAGGGTTTGCGATGGGGGCTGGGGGCCCCTCGGGAGGAAGCCCAGGGTGGCCCGGCCTCCTGGGGTCTGAGTGGTGCTGCCCGGGGAGTGGCCGCCTTGCAGAGGGGCTCCCCGGCGCCACTGTATTTATACCCACTGTAGACCAGGCCCCGGTTGTCGCGGCCCAGTCAAGGGAGCGAGCTCAGATCCGAGACTCCGGGTCCCCACCCAGAGCGCCACCTGGGTGTGGGCTGTGGCTCTGGGGGGACCTGGGCCCAGGTCTCCTGCTTCTCGGCTGCGGGTCCTCAGCGAGTGTGTCGAGTGCAGGACGTGCCTTGCCTCGGACCTCACAGCCTGTTCTCCTCCCTCTTGTCAGGTTTGGCGAATCACGGACAGACAAGGCACATGGTGAGAGGGAGGGCCCCCGTCCTCCACACTCGTACACACATGTGTTCCCACAGCTCCCGCGGGCCTTTGGGGGAGGCCCCCCAGCCCTGCCAGGCACTGCACGGGAGCATCTGGGAGGCCCAGTGGGACCAGAGGAGGGGCAGGCGGCGGGTCTCCATGGCCCTCGGAGGGCCCCCTCCCCGCCCGGGGTGGCCAAGCCTCCATGCTCCCCGCTGGGACCGCCACCTCGGGCTTTCTGGGTGCCCACGTGGAGGCCCCGGGCTGACCCCTGGCGCCTCCCCACGGCAGGGACCAAGCCGGAACCTGCTGCTCAACGGGAAGGCGTACCCCACCAAGGTGCGGCTGATCCGGGGGGGCTCCCTGCCCCCCGTCAAGCGGCGGCGGATGAACTGGATCGACGCCCCCGATGACGTGTTCTACATGGCCACCGAGGAGACCAGGTGGGGCCTCCAGGGCCAGCGGCGGGCAGGGGGCGGGGCTACCGTGTCCGTGTCACTCGTCCGCGTCACTCGGTGTCTCGATCACAGGAAGATCCGCAAGCTGCTCTCGTCCTCCGAGACCAAGCGCGCGGCCCGCAGGCCCTACAAGCCCATCGCCCTGCGCCCCAGCCAGACCCTGCCGCTGCGGCCGGCCCCGCCAGCGCCCGTCAACGACGAGCCCATCGTCATCGAGGACTAGGCGCCACCCGCCTGCCCGCAAGGCCCTCCAGCTGCAGACCGCGCCCGCCCGCCACCTGCCCGCCGCCCCGCCGCCCAGTTTCGGTAGTGCCCCCCCCCGCCCGCCCCCCGCCGCCCCCCCTGCAGAGAGACTGCTCCTCGGCCCCCAGCGGGGGGGAAGCGCCGCCTAACTTACTCCAGGGCCACCGAGGAGTCACCTTTTTAGCTTGTGTTTACTTTTTGGCCGGAGCGGAGCTGAGGGGCCGCCCCTGCGCTCGCCCTGCGACGCGGGCCTGCGGGCCGGCCGGGAGTTTCCTTGTGTTCTGTTGAAGGTGCCATTTTAAATTTTATTTTTATTACTTTTTTTGTAGATGAATTTAAGCTCTGTAACTTACACCTGGAATGTTAGGATCAGCGTGGCCAGTGGCCAGCCGAGCTGCCTGGTGGGGTTGGCCCCTTGTCTTTTCAAGTAATTTTCATATTAAAAAAAAACAAAGAAAAAAAACTCATAAAAACAAAAAATCCAACTAGCCCTTTCCGTGTCTTTTGTCCCCAGTCCCCTCCCTGTCTTGGGCCCACCTCACCCTCAGGGCAGAGCCGGTACTCCCAGCCTGGGCTCCCCCAGCCTGCCATGGGGGAGGACGCTCAGGGAGAGGCACTGGCGAGCAGCGCGTGGCAGGCCTGGCCCGCATACCTGCCTCCCGGAGGCCCTGGCCCGATGCCCACCACCTGGCCCTGGGAGCAGGGAGAGGTCCAGCCAGGGCTCACTGGCGCTCACTCGGTGGCGGGGGCGGGGGGGGGAGCGGAGACCCCCTGTGTCTGTTCAAGGCAGGGGGTGGTCTGGACCTGGCCTGGGACCCAGACTGGCAGGTGCCTGGCTTCCGTCGGGGCAGCCAGCATAGCTGGGTCAGCCGGCCGGCCAGCCTGCTCCTGGCAGAGCCCTGCCCCAGCTGTCTGCGGGTTTTTGCCAGGAACTGCAGGGCCACCCCTAGCAGGTGTGGAGTTTCCACAGGGAGAGTTTGCTCAGATTTCAGCAAGTCCGCTCTCAGACATCCTGCCTCGGCTGGCCCCCGCACAGCCGCTCCGGGCCCAGGGGACAGGTGTGGCCAGGCCGCTGTGGGGAGGGGTCTGGGAGCCACGCTAACCTCCGCCAGCCGAGGGGGTCAGCGAGGCCCTCCCCAAGGGGCTCCCCTCCCTGAGCTCTGCCTCCTGTGCCTCCAGCTCCACTGTGACGCGTGGGCATCTCAGCTGGGGAACTGAAATAGAAACCACCCTGCTCCCTCGCTGGAGACAGATAAGGGGCGTCCTGGCCCTCCAGGACCCAGCTGCAGGGCCCCGCAGGGTGGCGGGCCAGGGTGTCAGAGGAGTGGCTGTGGCGCCCGCCCCCCCCCCCCCACAGCCCACCCACAGCCAATTCTAACCTGCAGTCCTGGCACCACCCCTTGCTGCCCCTGCTGCCCCAGGGCTTCGTTGCAGTGTCAGCCGAGGTGCGGTGGGGGTGGGGGGTGCGGCTCGCGGCTGGGAGGCCGGGCTGGTGACCTTGAGAAAGACACTAGCTTCCTCCAGGGCCTTTTCCAGTTCTGGGGCCTGAGGATGGGGTGGGGTGGGGACGGAAGGGGAGGGTTCTCCCCAGGCCCGGGTACTGACTTCCCTTCCCCCAACCTGGCCCTCCCCCCATGCTGGTCGAGATCTCTGTCCCAAGGACAGGCAGGCCCTGCGGAGAGCCAGGAGCCGGGGGTCCCCCGCCCCCACCCCAGCACTGTGCTGGGCAGGGCCCAGGCTGTGTGTCCATGTCCGCCTCTCCGCTGCTCAGGGGGCTCTGAGCCGAGGCTTAGCGGCGGGGTGGGAGGCGGGTGTGGGTGGGGGGAGCAAGGTCTTGGGTGCCCAGGAGTGTTTGCCAGCTTTGGTCTGTTCTCGTGGGCCTGGCAGGGGGCTGTAGCCGTCTCTTCCACAACCCCCAGGGCCAGGGTCATCTTAGGGGGACAAGAGTCCCCACAAGGGACTCAGCCTGGACGCCTGGCCACCGCTGGGCGCAGCCCTGGGGGCCCTGTGGGAGAGCGAGACTGGGCTCCTGCGTGTGCCATTTGCCAGCGCTGCGGCCCTAGGGGAGGGGCCTGCCTTACCACCTAGCCACCTGGCCTGGCCACCTCGGGGCAGGCCCTGCCTGCTTCCCACGAACTTGCTGTCCTCACCCAGCCCCACAGCCTGCTCACCAGGAGCTGGCCCGGCCTGTACCTGCCCCAGTCTGTAGCCCTCAGTGGCCTCAGAGGCAAGTGCCGCTGCTCTGTGTCCCGCGATCTGTGCCCCTTCCCGCCAGGCCCACAACAGCCCCGGTGCCATCAGCCCAGGCACTGCAGCTGGACGGCAGGGCACCTGCGCCGCCCCACTCTCCCCTCCCTGGCTCCAGGGCATCTGGCCAGGGCCCAGTGCCATTCCTTTGCTCCACCCCCATTCACTCTCCAAGCTGGGCGACACCAGAGCCCAACCAGTCCGCCCTCCACAGCAGTCCTGCAAATTTCAGGGGTGGGGTGGAGTCACGGAGGCTGATGCCCCGGGGGTCCCCGGGGGCTCCCAAGCTACAGAGGAGGTGGTAACAGGTGCCAAGTGGGGGGCAGTGGGCCCATGAATTATTCAGAGACACCGGACACCCAGCCTGAGCCAGGAGCGGGTTGTGAATGACTGACCAGCAGGCCACCTTGTCCAAGAAGGGGGGCCCGCTGAGGCCTCCCCTCTGGTCTCTGCCCTGGCTGGCTCGGGGCCAGAGCCCGAGTGCGAAGGGAGAGGGGGCCGGCCAGGCTGGTCAGTTAGGCCTGAGGGGGGCCACATGTTTCTGGGCTGTTGTCCTCACGGAAATGGCACTGGCTGAAGGGTGTGAGTGCAATGGGTGGGGGCACCGCTGGGAGCAGGGCCGCGGCAGGGCTGCCATGAAACTGCCCTGTGAGACTGGCTCACCCAACCACTGTGAACACGCTGGCACCAGGGGCCAGGAGAGCCGCCGGACGCCACCAGGCAGAGGAAATGGGCAGTGGGGGGCAGACCTCAGTGTCCAGCACAGAGCCTCAAAGACAGGGCAGGGGGTGAGGGGGCTGGAGCCCGCTGCCCAGACTGGGCCTAGTCGTCTGGGCTTGGGGGTCTGTCCATCTGCCAGACTTGAGGCTCAGCTGGGGATGGAGGTCCAGAGGAGAGCCCATGAGGAGGCAGAGCCCCTGGGAGGTGGCCCCAGCGTCCTCCAGGTCCCCCAGACCCCTGGGTTAGGGCCAGGTCCTGCATGGCTCCAGGTGCAGGTAGGGAGAGTGGGAGTGGTCAGGCACGGTAGGTAGGTCCCTGTTGGCAGGAGGGCTGTGGACCCCGGGGAGAGACCCCGAATGCTGGCAGATCCCTAGCTCCCTGGCCCTCCAGGAGGGTGCTTTGGCGCCACCAAGCTGGAGGTCAGAGGCCCTGGGCCCTAAGCTAGTGGGGTCCAGACGAGGGATGCCCGTGGCGGGAGCCGGGGAAGGGGATAGGGGTAGAAGCTGACGGCAGGGTCCGCCCATTTGGCCGGCCACAGCACCCGCGAAAGGGGCACTCCAGGGGCCCCAACATCTTCTCTCCCTCCTCCCCTCCCCTCCCTACCGCCCTCCGGTGGGAGAGCTTGGGGAGGACAACTTCAGAGCCTGCAGCACAGCCCCGCGGGTCCCCTCGGTGCCAGGCACCCCCTCCCCAACCCCCTTCCAGCAGTTTCTCTCGCGCTGTTTTTGGAAGTGGCAGGCGCCCTGCTCTCCACCCGCTGGGCCTTCAGCACCACTGACAGTGTTAGGCGGGGCCGGGACCGGGCCTGGACCGGTGGCGCGCCCGCCCGGAATCCCGCTCCTATCCCACCGCAAGGCCGTTGCTATAGAAACCGAGCAACAAAGGGAAGCGGGGTGGCGGCGCGCGGCAGGGTGGGGTAGGGTTCCCTTGGGGACCCGGGCGCCAGGACCGGGCAGGGCGGGCCGGTCCGCCGTCGGGGAGTCAGTCTGCTTGTCCTGACGCCGCCCTTCCGGGCCGAGGCCCTCGCTGGCCAGGACGCCCCCAGTCGAGGGGGCCGCGGACTCCCAGCCCCACCCGCGGCCCGGCTGGCTGCCCCGACGTTGCCATGGAAACAGGCGAGGACAGGGCGGGCCTGGGTAGAGGCCACCTCGCGCGCGCGACCCAGGGGCGCCCGGCGGGTCCAGTCGCCCCCCATCCGCCCCTGCAGGTGCGCCCCCGCCCCCGCGGCGCCCCGACCCCGAGGGCGGGCTCCCGACGCCCCGCCCCTGACGCAGACCAATGGGAGCACAGACAGCCGGTCGGGCGGGGCTGGCGGGGCGGGCGCGGCGGCGGCGGGGAGACGGGCGCGGGCGGAGGACACGGGCTGAACGGGAGCGCACCGACCATGGCCTCCAAGTGCCCCAAGTGCGACAAGACCGTGTACTTCGGTGAGTGCCCGGGCCCGACCAGCACCCCGCCGCCCTTCTCGGTCCAGGATGCGCGGCCCCGACCCGGCTCGCCGCGCTGCCCACGCGGGTGCGGCTGAAGGGCGGAGCGGCGACAAGCTGGGGGCGGCCACGCCCGAACCCCGAAGTGGACGATGGGGGTGGGGCGGGGGCCCGAGGCCCGGCGGGTGGGGGGCGCGTGGTACCCCCGAGAATACGCCCGGGCTTGGGGGAGAGCTCTGGGTTCGCAGGCGCATCGCGGTTCTCCCGGCGGTGCCGAGCGGGGCGGGGTCGGGCGGGGCAGCAAGCTCCGGGCGCTTCTCGCGCGCTCCTGTCCCTCTCGGCCGTTTCGCGCGGACCCCAGTCCCGCCTTCCGCGGACACGTGGCCGGGCTGGCGTGGCCTCGACCCGTGACCCCCAACCCCCACCCCGACCTCTGCCCACGCGGGGCTGGGCCGGGGCTGGGCTCTGTCTGGACTCAGTCCACGCGGGGGCGACCTTGGCCTCTACCTCCTGCGTGTCCCAGCGCGCGCCTTTCCTTGGCTCACGTCCCCCCAGGACTTTCCCGGGGGTGGGGTGACAAGCGAGTCCCCACAAGCAGGAGAGGACGCTGGAGCCCAGGTGGTCAGGCCCCCTGCTTCCTCAAGGTCAGAACAGTGGCATTCAGGAGGAGGTAGCTGGGTAGGAGGGGGTCCTCTCTGCCAGGATGCCCCCTGGGTTGGCGGCACCTGCCCCACCCCACCCCCCAGCACTGGCTCACCCACTCTCTGGCGCTCCGACCCTGTTGTCTGGCTCACCCACTCTCGCTCATCCTGGCTGATCCGACTTTGCCAGGGCGGCGAAGTCCCTGCCCACCGAGCCTCCCACCAACGCCCACACAGACAGACTTGGTGGCGCAAGCCAGGATGGCCAGAAGGGCAGGGAGAGACCGGGACAGACAGGGGATCCGATCCTTCTGTTGTCATCCTAAGGGCAGTGGTCCGGGTCTGGACTGGGGACAGGCCGAGGTGAAGATGGCCACTTGGCTTCCCAGCAGGCCAGAGCGGGAGGAGGAGGCCGGAGGATACCGACGTTGTTTGCTGTTCCCAGAGGGGAGGGACCGGATTTGGCCTGGAGTGCTTCTGGGCTGGCTGGAAGCCGAGGGGCTTCCGGATGCCTCCCCAGGAGTCCGCCCAGCCCTCTGTCCCCATCCCAGACAGGGCTCATCCTGTAAGGCTCAGGGTGGGGGCCAGCGCCAGGGTCCTCCTGCCAGCCCCGCTGCCCGCAACTTTGCCCCCAGTCAGGCTAGCTCAGGACCGGGCCGACAGTCCCGTGGACAGCCCGGAAAAGCGCTTCTGCCTGCTTGGGCAGCCGCCGGCTCCCAGCAGAAAACAAAGGCGGCTCAGACTCGGCTGGCTTCTGTCCTGGTCTGGAGGCCCTGGTGGAGGAAAGGGCCGGGGGCCGGGGGCCGGGGGCCAGACCCTCCCACCCCCAATCAGGCTTCACCCCAGCAGTCTACATCCCAAGCGTGTGCACAGTGCAACCTGGGCCAGGATACCCCAGGGTGACCTCAGGGACACCGAGCCTTTGTGTCCCCAACAACCGTGCAGCCGGGTGAGGGCCGGTTCCCTTCCGAGCCATTAGACTCAATCGATTCTGCCTTCCCTTGGGCCGGTAATGTGTGGCCGTCGACCTGGCCAGTGGGTCTGAGGGTCATTCCCCTGCCCCCAGGTGGCCACATCCTACAAACCAGCCAGTGGTTCTGGCAGCCCTGAGCTGCAGCTGCCTCGGCCGCCACTGGCCAGAAGGAGAACTGGGAGAGGATCCGAGCCCGCCTTGGGCTCAGCCAGCTCCCATCTGCCCTGGCATGGACCTGGGGGGAGGCCTGGCCAGCCTGCGTCCCAGCCTCCTTGGTGGAGTGGCCAGAGGGATCTAAGCTTGTGCTGCCCCTGGCCGGGGCCAGCAGGTTCCACCAGGGCCGTGGGGAGACATCGCTCAGGGCTCCGAACCTGGGCCACCAGGGGGACTCACTGCCCTCCAGCAGCACCCACAGGCCTCCTGGGGCTCGGGGTGCCCCTGGCCAGGCCCTCTCTCCCTGCTCTGCTGGGGCCCTGGGGGAGGCCTGGCCCAGGAGGGGGCCCCTCTGTGAGGGGGGACCAGAGGAGCCACTGGTCCTTGGCCTCTTCTTGGGGCTTGGCCAGATTCTGCCAGGGTGGAAGGGGCCCAGCCCACTTGACCGCCCCCCCCCCTCCCCGATGCCTCTGGCCGGGGCCCCTTTCCAGTTGGGAGGAATTCCAACTCAGCTCCGGCCTTTCTTCCTGCCCTCTCCTCCGCCCTTTTCCTGCTGTGCTCCCCTGGGGAAGCCTCAGCTTCCGTCCACTGGGAGGTGGCCCAGCAGCCCCAGCTTGGGGCAGGGGACAGGGAGGGGTCCCAACGTGACCCTCAGCAGCTGGTCTCAGACCTTGAGTGCCAAAGCAGCAGCCAGAGGCAGGAGGTGGGGGGGGCGCTCTCAGAGCTTAAGGAGAGGAAGCCAAATATAGACAGGCAGGCGTCCTGTCCCACGGGTGTCCCATGATGGCGACAGGGACTGGCCTCTCGCAGGGGTTCTGGAGGCTTGGGGCCACCCTTCAGCGGGGGCGCTCTGCCAGCTCCATTAGGGCCTGATTGGAGGGTTTGGGGATGTGTGTGAGGGAGGGGCAGGTGTCCTGGTGAGGGGATTAGCAGGTGCTTGAGCTGGGACCCCGTCCAGGTTCCCTGCTGCAGCCCGTGACCCAGGGTGATGAGGGTGCCTGAGACCCAGAGGGAGAGCAGGGCCCCTGGGGAGCAGAAGGTGGCTACGGTGGGGGAGCAGGCAGGTGCCACGTGGCTCCTGGGTGGGGATGAAGGGGACCCGGCGCAGAGGCTGCCCAGGAGCGGGGAGGACAGCGGGGGCAGCAGGCGGCTGAGCGCGGGAGGGCAGGAGGGCGCTGGCCCTGACCACCCTCCCGCCCCAGCTGAGAAGGTGAGCTCCCTGGGCAAAGACTGGCACAGATTCTGCCTCAGGTGCGAGCACTGCAGCAAGACGCTGACGCCAGGGGGCCACGCCGAGGTGAGCCCCTCCCCCGGGCAGGGAGGGGGGGGCCGGGGAGCCCAGGCCAGGCCCCCGCCCTCATGCCCTGCCCTCTGCCTAGCATGACGGGAAGCCCTTCTGCCACAAGCCCTGCTATGCCACGTTGTTCGGACCCAAAGGTGAGCCTGGGTGGGGCGCCACGGCGTGTGATCTGCTCCAGCGCTGGGGGACATGGACATGGCCAGTGCCGATCCTCGGCCCAGCAGAGACTTGGGGCTGGCCTGGCGGGACGCTGTGGACCCTTGGATTCCCCCGGCCCCCTTGTCTCCTTCCCCGTGCGGGCCCCTCCCGTCCTTGAAGGACCAGCATCCTCTGTGCCTTTCCCGGAAATCTGCAGCCCACGGGTGCCCTCTGGGTGGGGGTCCTGACTCCACAGTGGGCCGTGGAGGACCCTTTTCTGAGAAGTTGGGGGGTGGCTGTGAGGTCTGTGTGGTGGGCGAGCCCAGTGGCCACCCCCCCTACAGTGCCTACCACCTCACAGGGGTGAATATCGGAGGTGCCGGCTCCTACATCTACGAGAAGCCCTCTGCCGAGAAACCGCAGGTCACTGGCCCCATCGAGGTCCCCGTGGCCCGAGCTGAGGAGCGGAAGGCCAGCGGCCCCCCGAAGGGTCCCAGCAAAGGTGGGCTGGGCTGAGTTTCCGGGGGTGGGGGGGGCGGGGCGTCGGAGCCGCTGTGCCCCGTCCTGACTCCTCCCCCTCCCAGCCTCCAGCGTCACCACGTTCACCGGGGAACCCAACATGTGTCCTCGCTGCAACAAGAGGGTCTACTTTGGTGAGTGGCCGCGCCCACCCCCAGCCTGGGAGGTCTCCGCCAGGGGGGGCCCCCACCTCACCACCTCTCCCGTCCCCAGCCGAGAAGGTGACGTCTCTGGGCAAGGACTGGCACCGGCCGTGCCTGCGCTGTGAGCGCTGCGGGAAGACGCTGACCCCAGGCGGGCACGCGGAGGTGAGAGGGGCGCTGGCTGGACGGTTGGGGGCGGGGCGCGCAGCTGCTGGGGACGGGAGGCGGGGGAGGGGGGTGCCGGGCGGTGGGCGTTGCCCCCTGGTGGCCAGCCTCGTGGCTCGCGTGCGCGCAGTGCTGCGTGGCGTGGCGTGGCGTGGCGTGGCGTGGCGGCGCTGTCCTCCCCTCCAGCTCCCCCAAGGTGAGCCGACCTGGCCAAGGCTTTGAGAACTCGAGGGTTCAGGGAGACCCGGAGGAATCCACCAGGGGGAGTGGGGAGTGTGGACTCCGTGGCCCTCGCTTCTCACCTCCCCCCCCCCACCATCTCGTCCCTAGCACGACGGCCAGCCCTACTGCCACAAGCCCTGCTACGGAATACTTTTCGGACCCAAGGGTGAGTGTGGCCAGGAGGGTCTGGGATGCGGGGTCCCCCTTCCTCCACCCCTCCCCTACCACCCTTGCCCCTCTCCCCACAGGGGTGAACACCGGAGCTGTTGGCAGCTACATCTATGACAAGGACCCCGAGGGCAAGGTTCAGCCCTAGGCCCCCAGGCCCTTCTGCGGGGCATTGGCCCGCCTGCGCAGGCCCCTGGCCAGGGGCCCACTGCTTGGCTACCAGAGGAGAGTGACCGCCGCCCAGTCCCACCTCAGCACCTGCGAGTCCAGGGCCTGCGTGTTGGGGAGGAAGCCCCTGAGCTGACTCCAGAGCCCTGCCCACCAACCCTGTCTCTCTGGGTGTGTCTGCCTTTGTGTCCCCAGCCACCCGTCACCCCCTTTTGTGTCCTCCTGGCCCCCCGTGTCCCCATGTCTGTATCTCATGGCCCACACGTCCCTGAATGTCCCTGTGGCCTGGGTGGGTCTTTCTGAGGTGGCCGCCCCACGCTCCCCCTCCTGCTGCCCGAGTCCTGCCCACAGTGTTATTTATGCCCCCCCCTGCCCGTGACAGCCACAGCCACGCCCCTCACAGTGTCCCAAGGGTGGAGGGACATCCCTGCCAGGAGCCCTCTGCCCGCCTCCCACCCTGCCTCGCAAGCGCCCGCCCGCCGCCCTCATGTGGCTCACCTTCGACTGCCGGGCGTTCTGCTGTCAATGAAAGGTTTGAGGATCGCACAACCCCGCATTGTGTCTGTGTCTGTGGCATGGGTGTGAAGCCGGGATAGCGTCCCTTCGTCCGGGGGTCCCCTTCCCAACGGCGGTGGTCGTGGCTGGGAGGCGGGGAGGCGCTGATTTAGGCTGTGGTGCCGACACTGAGGTGGGCTGGGTCCCTGAGAGGGACCAGACTAGCTGGACGTGGGGAGGGTGGGAGGCATCCGGGGGTGGGGTCCTGGTCCCCAGACATGGGCACCAAAACCAGGGGGTCCTCTGATCCATCAGAGACCCAGAGGGAGAGGTCAGCCTCGGGAAAGAGCAGAGGGCATGGCATGTGGAGGGAGAGGGGGCAGGTGACCAGAGGAGGGGTCCTCTGCAGGGGGAGAAGCCGGTGAAGGGTGGTCAGGGACGAGGTGGGCCTTCAGCCCAGGAGGAGCCTGGGAGTACAGAGGGTTTAGGGGGAGTGAGGCTGAGCGTGGTCGGCCGGCCCCGGCATTGGTGGGAGCCCAGGGACAGAATGTGGGCAGTCTGAAGGAGGGGCCTAGGGGCTCCTGCCTGAACAGCATTCCTGCATCTGGGCTTGCAGTGTTGATGGAGTCACCTCTGGCCTCCCCAGGCTGTCCAGGCTCTGCCTTTGCAACCGGGAACTCTCAGTAGCTGGGAGGAGGCCTCTCCTCCTCGTCTGCCTTCCCTTTACCGGCTGGCTCCCGGGCAGCCCACCAGAGGGCGCCCCTTCTCTTCCACGCTGGGCGCGGGGGCAGAACCCTCGGAGACCTGCCCTCCAGTGCTCAGCCCTGCCCTGCTCCCAGCACCCCACCCCCAGATGCCTCGCCCTCCCCGAGCCAGGAGCATCATCCGGGCCTGCTCAGTCTGGGCCCGTGTCCCCAGCACCATAGGCAGCCGGCTCCCCACGTGCCCTGCCCCAAGGAAAGCTCCCAGCGCCCCAGC
Source organism: Delphinapterus leucas (assembly GCF_059928025.1). Lineage (NCBI taxonomy): Eukaryota > Metazoa > Chordata > Mammalia > Artiodactyla > Monodontidae > Delphinapterus > Delphinapterus leucas. The sequence goes on from NC_143130.1 coordinate 181,114,770, forward strand.
CCGTGGCACAGGCCCGTGCCTGGCCCGCCCTCCAGTACGCGGGCCCAGACACAGCTGAGCCTGGGTGCCCGGCTCATTGTCCCTCGAGCAGCCATCCGTGTCCCTGGGGTGGAGGGCCGGCTCCTGGTGTCTGCAGTGCCAAGCCGCCCTCCTCCTGGCCAGTCCAGGCGCCCAGCGTGGGCGGCAGCGTCTCCTCGTACCTGGCCGGCGCCTGGAGCGCAGCCAGGATGTGCAGGGTGGGTCGGCCTGCCCTGGGGGTGGGAGGCGCTGGAGCAGGTGCCCCAAGGGCGCCCAGTTCCCACCCCAGGCAGAGGGGAGGTTCGGGCAAGCACGCTCGGAGGAGGGGCTGGGACAACACCCCTCCACATTCCCACCTCCCTCCCGCCAGCACGAGGCTCCTTGGCTGGGGGGTCGTTTGGGGGAGAACTCAGGCTTCCCTGAGCACCCCCAGGCCCGCCCTCGCTGAGGGCTCCCGGTGTCGGATGGGAAATTCCTGTCGCCCGGCCGGTTAGGGGCTGCAGAGAGCACAGCCGGGACCCCTCCCCCAGGAGGCTCCAGGGGAAACTGCGTAGGGGAAGACTTGATCTGCGGCACGCCCTTCCCCAAAACCCGGGGAAGGGCGGGGCGTATTCTCGTGTGATGGCCCGCCCTGGGGGGGTGGGGCGAGGGCTGCCGGGGTCGCCTGGAGGGAGGATCGGCCCGGCCCTGCCAGGGACGCAGTGCCCTCCCACTGCCGGGCTCTGGCCCGGGAGGGCGCGTTCCACTTCCTGCGTGCGGAGGGGGTCGCGCCTCCGTGTTTGTTTCCGCGGGGTTGTCATGGAAATCGGGGCGGGGCCGCGGGTGGCCCTGCGCTGCCGGGGCTCCCTTGGTGACACTAGCTCCAGGAAGCCTCCCCACAAGCCAGGTGTTTCCTCGGGCGCCCCTGCAAGACGCAGGGGAGGCCTGTACGGTGTGCCGCCTTCTCCACCTCCCCGCCCCCCGCCCGGCCTCCACCCCAACTCCTCCAGCCCGGTCCCAGCCAGTTGAGGCGGCCCTGAAATGCCATCTAACCACCTCTGTTCCATCCAGAACCCCAGGGCTGGGCACAGCGCCCTGGCCTCCTCCACCATCTTGCTCCCCAGCTGTACCCCACCTCCCACCGGTCCAGTCTTCCCCACTTCCTTGCCAGGACCCTCCAAGACCCACCCTGCACCCCATTTCAGACCTGGGCCCTAGCTGGTACCCCCACCCACCAGGCATCTCTGTGGGGACTGCAGCTCCCTCGGCCCCCACTTCCCTGAGGCCCAGAATCCCCTGCCCTAGACCCCCAGCCCCTCTCCCTCCACCTTCCCCTGGGCCAGTGACCCACCAGTGCCAGCCCTCTGCTGTTGGAGGCTCCCTGGGGACCCCACCCAGCTAGGCTAGCCTGGCTGAGCTTCTCTAGGCCTGAGGGAGCATGACCTTTTTCCAAGCACCAGCGCACTGGTCACGGGCTGTGGCCCCCTGGGTGCTAAGGGTCAGGAAGTCACCTAGTGCCTGTGACCCCGGCTCTGGGCCTCTGGGAGCTGGGACAGGCAAGGACTGGCGGGAGACCGGGGCGGCCAGGTGTGGGCAGCACGTTTTCTCAGGGCCCAGCTGGCTGCAGGGGTGGGTTTGTGGCCATGAACGTGCCCAGCTGCTGGACTGAGGAGGCTGGAGTTTGAGGCGGTGCTTCATGGGCCTTGGCTCCAGGGCAGAGATTCCTGGAACCAGGCTCAGCCTGGGGTGGGGGGAGGGGGAGGGGGAGGGCAGGGCGGACTGAGGGAACTCAAGGTTGTAGGTGCCCCCATCCCTCCACCCCAGCCCCTCTGCATCCCGCGCCTGCTTCCAGCAGAGGAGGAGGGGGGCCTTCTCCTACCCTGGCCAGGCCGTGGCCTGGTGGACAAGATCAGCGTCCTTCTGGGAAAGCACAGAGTCCGTTCCCTTCCCCAGCCCCAGGGCCGCCCGGGGCAGGACCGCGGGCCAGACAAGGGGCCCCGGGAGACAAGCTGTTAAAAATAGGCCCTGGGAATGTCTGAGTCTCCACGACTCAGCCTCAGCCGGGCCTGGGGGAAGGGCAGGGAGGGGTGGACTCTGGGGGCAGGAAGCCAGCTCTGGCCCAGGGCTCAGCAGTGGTCCTGGAGCACATGTTGGCCCTGCAGGGCATCTGGGTGCAGGAACACCAGACAGGCCCTGCTGGCCTCCAGCCCTAGCAGGAGACATCCTTACACCTGTCCACACTGAGGAGGGGGCCCGGAGACGGGGGCGCTGGGCACTGGGTGGGGGCTTTGAGAATGGTAGGGAAGAGGCCAGAGGCAAGTGTCACAGTGTATGGCGTGGGAGGGGGCCGGGGGGGGGGGGTTGTCTGTCCAGCCCTGAGGGGCAGAGCTTTCCTGGTGGATCCTTCAGCAGTCACCGGGGCCCAGCCCTGCCTTCACCAATTCTCCCGGCACCTGGAGCCCAGGCAAGCCCTGCCCTGGGGCCCCAGCCTGGTCCTCTCCATCCAGAATTCTGCGGCAGGGCAGGGTCCTGCCCGGTTCCCATCTGGGTCTCCCGCTGAGCCTGGGTGGAGCTTCAGCAGGCGAGGGCGCGGGAGTGCGCAGAGAGAGGGTGAGCGTGTGGAGGTGGCCTTGGCCAGGCAGCCAGAACTCCGCAGTGACCTCCCCCCGGTCTCAGGGCCCTGGATGCCCTTAGGCTGGCTTGGGGCAGGGTGGACATTCTGGGCACAGAGCAGCCTGGGGCAAGTAGCCGTCCTGGCCGCTGTCCCTCACACTCCAGACGCAGCCCCTGTGCCTCCAGCCAGCGCTGGGAGGGAGAAGAGCGCAGAGCCATGGTGCTGGTAGCGCCGGGGCGGGCCGCATCTTGGGGTGTGCGAGGTGCTTCACTCTGTACCTTCCATGGGTTTGTGTAGCAAATGCCACTAGGGCCCCAAAAGAGTAAGGAAAGGGGTGGAGGGCCAGGCAAGGCAGATCTGGGCCTTGAACTGGACCAGTGGTCCCGAGTCTGGTTGACCTTGGGCCAGGCCATTGCCACTCCCCCACAAGTGCATCCTGGGCAGGTGAGCCCATGGAAGCAAGAAGCCTGTTCCTGGAGGGGCTGTCAGGGCCCTGATGGGCACCCAGTCAAGCCTCAAATGGGGGTGTGCCTGGCCATAGAGTCTAGGGGGCTGAAGGATCTGTCCACCCACCACAGTCCCCCAGTGCTGGGGGGGTCTGCAGCTGGAGGGGTCCCCACCGCCACAGGTGGGCAGGACAGACAGGGAGCTGGGGGAGTTGAAGGGGCACGTCAGTCTGTGACTGAAACTTTGGGACGGTTCCAGGCAGCAGTGTGTGTGTGTGTGTGTGTGTGTGTGTGTCTGGAAAAACCGTGCTATGTAGCAACCAGAGGGCAACGCCCATGGCCCTCGGTCCCCCCCTGGCATCCTCCCCACAGGGGCCCGTGCTGTGACCATGGCAATGGCAATAACAGCGGGGAAGGCCAAGAAGAGATTCATCACCCTGCTTTTCAAGGGGGGGCTCTCAGCTCCCCCCACCCCCAGGGTCAGGCGGGCTTGGAGTCCCAGTGTTGGTGGTGTGGAGGCGTCATCCCTGGGGCCAGGTGTGTGGAGGGCAGACAAGCTGGCTCACAGCCCCACCTGGCCCGGAGCCCTGAGTGGGCTGGGGGTGTGGGCCGGGCAGAAACATGGGAAGGCAGCTGCTCAGAGAAGGGCCTCGTGCACGCATGCCCCGAGAGACACCCTGATGGATACGCCCACCCAGGAAGGCACTGGGACACACGCGTGCGCATCCAGGCAACCTGTCGGTCACTGTCCCCCTCCAGCTCATCATCCCGGTGGAGTTGACCTCTGCCCGGCACACCCATGGGGCAGCCTTCTCAGGGATCTGCAAGGCGGTGCGTGCAACACGTGTGGCCTGATGCCCAGGATCTGCTGTGACAGACGCCCGCCTACCCCAGAGTGTCCTGCCCCGTGCCCCCCGCCCACGCGGTCCTCTCCATCACCAGGGGCCTTTGCCCTTCCTCCCCTCTCGCTGCTTCTACCTGTCTGCATTTCCTAGCTGTGTCTGTGTCTCCGTGTGCCCCGTCCACCCCCCCACCCCCCGGCACTCTCCTGCTTTCTTTCCTGCCCACCTTGCTCTCTGGATCATGGAGCCAGGAGATGAGGGAAGCCAGGACCACCTCCTGTTCCTGGCCTGGCCTGGTGGCATCAGGTGCAGGCCAAGGAGACACCAAGGGCCGGGTGGGGGTGGTGGGGAGGTCGGGCCGGTGGTGTCGGCTCCAGAAACCATGCTGAGGTGCCCCTGTGCCAGGCAGAGAGGGTGTTGAGGCTCCGGGCCCGGAGCAGGCTGGGCTGGGGCTCCACCAGTGCAGGGCAGGGCGTGCACCGCCTCCTGAGGGCAGCGGGCAGCCGGGCACCGGGGCTACCCACCTTGTGGACCCCGGAGCTTGCACAGCTCCGGGGGGGGGGGGCAGAACTATGGCCTCAGAGAGGGGGTCCCAGGGAGGTGGGAGTGACTGGAGAGCGGTGTGGGGGGCCCGCCGCGGGAGTGTGGGGTCCAGCGGGCCGTCCTCCTCACCAAGGCTGGGGTGCGGCCGGCCTCCCTGACCCTTGAAGGCTGGGAGCTCTCACCGCCACTCCGACCCGGGCCTGGTGGGGCGCCGTCGGGGTGGAGGCAGCCACGGCTTCCACTCCTGGTCCCGTTGCCAGACCCTGGGGGGTGGGGGTGGGGGCTGCTCGCAGCGGGTGGTAAGGGTGAGGGCGTCACTGTGTGGGGAGGCCGGAGCTCCTGGGCCCTGTCAGAGGATGGTCTCCAGCACCCTCCATGGGGACAGGGCCTGGACAGGCCCAGAGATGACGTTTTGTTTGGCGAGATGGGTGTGTTGAGGGCACATGAGGACGCTGGTAAAGCTTCAGGGTGTAGGATGGAGACACGGCTAGGGAGGTGACCTGGGTGACAGTGATGGAGGAGGGTTGGCCCAGGCAGAGTCCTACAGGGCACAGAGCACTGGGACCCCACCCAGGCCTCCACCTTAGCCTGGGCTAAGGCGCCGGCCAGCCGCCTCCCCTCGAGGGCCCCACCCCCTTGAGATGCAGGCCTCTCCGCTGGTCCGCAGAGGCTGGCCTAGGACCCCGCAGCCCGCGAGAGAGCCAGCCCCCTAGGTCTTCCCCCATTCCTGGGGCAGGTGGGGTCCGCGGTCTCTGCCTGGCACGGCGGAGGCTCCAGGGCCGCTCCCGCTTTCCTTGGACGAACGACTTGGACCGCTCTGCACTCGGCGCTTCCCGCAGAGATAAAGACCCCTCCCCCGCTGGCCCCGGCATCTCCCAGACAGCCTGGGCCGGCCTGGGCGTCGCCGCATCCACTTCCCGCCACAGAACCCCCAGCCCCTGCAGCCGATGGCTGTCCCCGTGGAGAAAAGGGATGCCCCGTCGCAGAGTCCCCTCTTCTGAATACCCTGGGGACGTTCCTGCTGCAGTCCGATGGACTTCCAGGGGCGGGTCTGAGGTGGGGCGCGTGAGAGAGACCGGTATGTCCCTCGGGGGTGGGGAACTGGGGCGGGGCGGAGCGGGGCGGTCCTCCTGGCCCCGCGCGTGATGGAGGCCGCGGGGAGTTCCTGGGGGAGGGCTACCAGGCTGAGACTCCCGTGGCAGGTGTCCCCAAACCTCCACCGGGGGAAGGGGACACGCTGGTTTGCATCTCTTTGCATTTTAGAGGTGACCGGTTCCCTCCCTGGCTCCGGCATATCTGGGGCTGGGGGTGGAGTGCTCCCTCCTGCTCTTGGGGAGCCCACTGCCCCAGATCCTGGACCCGGCGAGTCCAGAGTCCAGGGCGAGGGGCGGGGCTCCTCCGGGTGCTCCAGCCCCGCCCCTTCAGTGAGTCCCCACGGATCTCCTGCACTGCTCGGATCACGCTCTGTCGTCGGCTAGGCCCGGGTCGTACCCCAAAGCGGGCGTGGACCAGATGACCTTTCTCGGTCTGCTGGCTTGGGTCCGAGGCCTCCGGGCCCAAGTCCAGGGCTCAGGGGGCGGGGCGCTAGGGGCGGGTCCCAAAGGGGCGGGGTCCCGGGGTGCTTGAAAGGCGAGGACCTGGCGCGACCCACCTAGTCCCGCGCTCCGCTCTGCTCCCGCTCAGCCACTCGACCCGGACCCGGCGCCACCATGCCCAAGTGCCCCAAGTGCAACAAGGAGGTGTACTTTGGTGAGCGCACTCCACCCCCACCCTCCCCGGCTCGAACTGTGGGTCCCTGAGCCGCCCCACGCGGAAGCGCGGCCCAGGGTCCCCGCCGCGGGGCCGCTCCGGTGGGCCGGGGGCGCAGGGGGACTTGGGGCACCGCCTCGGGGCGACGCCTCAGCCTTGCCCGCGGCCGCCTGGATGTGCGGGTCGGGACCCCTGCGTCGGACGGCCCTCCATCTCTGTGCCCCGCTGTCTCTCCGGGTCCCTCTGGGCCTCCCGTCTCTGAGTCTGCCCGTCTCTGGGTCTCCCGTCTCCGGGTTCCGCTCTCTGGCCTCCTCTCGCGCGCGCCCTGGGCGGGGACCCCGAGGGGTAGGAAGGAACGCGGGGCTCTGGCCGCCCCTCCCAGCGCTAAGTAGAAACACACGCGGAAACCGGCGTCCCGGGCGCGAGACCAGGCGCGCTCAGATCCCGGGCGCCGCCTTCCTGTCCCGCGCCCCGGGGCCCACCCAGGGGAAGGGCAGGAGGAGGTGGGAAGTCCCCCCGCCTCGCCACGGGGAAGGGCGCCCCTTACGCCCCACCGCCGTCACCGGTGCAGAGGCGGAGGGCTCAACCCGGTAGCCGGCCCGGGTCCCGACCCGAGGCCCCCTCGCCTTCTCCTGCAGCCCCACCCAAGCCCTCAGGGGCGCGCTCAGGACCGGCGCCCACCCCCGCTAGTTGGGCGGGACTGGTTGGGGACTGGAGGTGCCCCTCTCCCCCTGTGGGGCACAGGTGCCGCTGAGACCTTGGGTGGGCCACCGGGCATGCGTGGGCGAGGCCTTGAGCAGAGGTGGCTGGAGAAGGCGCTGTGCGAGCAGGTGGGTGTGCCCCGTGTCCCAGGAGCAGTGTCTCACCTCACGGGGCGGGGGGCATGTCTGTCCCTCTGCAGCTGAGCGGGTGACCTCCCTGGGGAAGGACTGGCATCGCCCTTGCCTGAAGTGTGAGAAATGTGGAAAGACGCTGACCTCGGGGTCTCACGCCGAGGTAGGTGGGGCCTGGAGGGAGGCGGGGGCATGGGGGAGGGGTGACAGGCCCTCATGCGCCTCTCTCTGCAGCATGAAGGCAAGCCTTATTGCAACCACCCCTGCTACGCGGCCATGTTCGGCCCCAAAGGTATGCTCCCCGCAGCCCCCACCTGACCCTGACCTCCACAGCCCCTGGCCACCCCTAACCCGCCCACTGCTTCTCCGCAGGCTTCGGGCGCGGTGGGGCAGAGAGCCACACTTTCAAGTAAACCCAGGTACACCCCCATCCCCCTCGCCCTGCCCAGCCCAGCCAGCCCTGAGAGTGGGGTCCCCCACCCTGAGTGCGGTCCGACCACTCCTGGGGCTTGCACTCACCTCTGTCCCTGTCTCTCTGCACAGGTTTTGGAGACCCCATCCCCGGCTGCCCGCCGGGCCGCTGCCCCTCGAGGCCGATGGCAGGCCCTCCCCACAGGCACCTGGGGCTCCCCTGTAGACCCTCAGGCCCTCAATAAACCCGGACACTTGGAAGACCTACTTGTGTGTGCACTTCACTGGGGGAACAGTGCAGGGGGCTGCAGCCTGCCGGGCACTTGCTCTTCCTGCTGCAGCCAGCCTTGCTGCCCACTGCCCTGGTGGGGGTGGGGGTACTCTGCCAGGGAGCCACCCTGGACAGCCCCGCGTTCAGCCCTTCAGATGCCCCAGCCCTCCTCTGCAGCTCTGGGATTGGTCAGCGGGAACACGAGGCTGCAGGGTGAATCCGCTGAGCTGGTTCCGTTTTTTGAGAAGCTTTGGGGAGCTGTGGTGGGGAGCCCTCTCCTGCCCTCTCCACTTCCTGCTGCTCCTCCCTTGTCCCCATCCCCCATCGCCACCCTGCCGGACTGGGCCAGCCGAGCATCCACCCAGACACCTCATCTGCCCCCGCGCCATGCCCAGGGACTAGCAGGTGGCCGGCTGCCCAGTAGGGACTAGCAAGTGGCCGGCTGCCCGATGGGGACTTTGAGGTGAGGACTGGCTGGGCGGCAACGGCTAGGGGCTTTCTGAAAACTCCTGTTTCCGTTCAGGGAGCAGCTGCAGACTGGGCCACCCTCAGAGCCCTCGCTGTTCCCCCCACTGGCCACTCACACTCCGGCCCTGGCAGATGGCCACTGTCCCAGGGCTCGGCTGATCTAAGGAGCCCAGAGAGGTCATCTCAGCCTTGCAAATGGCCTCAGCCCTGCCCCATGGCTTGGCTGGGGGTCCGGCAGGCCTGAGCTGGACAGGCGTGGGGGGCCCCAGGGTGGTGTGTGGGGTCACGTGCGCGTGTGCGTGCGTGTGTGTGTGCGTGAGATTTGTGTGATTCATAGAGTTCCAAGGGGTGGGAGCTGGAGTGCTTCTGGGGACAGATGCAATTCAGCGGGGGAGGCGGGAACAGAGGATACTAAGTGAGGCCCGGTTTCTCAGTGGTGGGGTGCGGGGGGTGGAGGTGTCATCTGGGGGCGCAGCAGCTAAGGGCTTGTGGCCAGAGCAGGCACAGAGGGGGGAGTGGGTGCACCGGAAGGTTCGCGCTGAGCTGCTGGGAGGTGGCCCTGAAAAGGCAGCAGAAACCCCTGGCCCCTCCGCCACCGCGTGGCTCAGTCTGGGTGTGGGGGGCAGACTTGGAGTGAGCGCTTAGAGCGCTGAGGCCCACAGGGAGAGTGGGTCAGCCAGGCCTCAGGCTGGGGAGGAAGGCACTCTGAGCAGAAGGCCCAGCAGGTGCAAAGGCCGGAGAGGGAAAGGGCTCATCGGGTTCCAGACCCAATGCATCAGGAACCATATTGGGCGAAGGCTCCAGGGTGCTATGGCAGGCCTTAGCAGCATGGCCTCTGAGCTGTGGAGACAGAAGTCAGGGCCAGACTGGAGGCCTGTGCTGGTCCCAGCCCCAGCTCAGGAGGGGACTGGAGGGGACTGAAGGTGAGGTGAGGGGCAGACAGCAATACCCCCGTGCCCGTGGGGGAGGAGGGCTCTCGGGAGGTAAGCTGCCCTGGCACTTGTCAGGTGGCCACTGAGACAGCCTCCTGGGGTGGGGGTGCCCGGGTCAGAGGCCAAGTTCTGGAGAATGGGTTAGTTCTGGGGGGACACAGGGAGTGAGCAGCTGCTGTGCCTGAGACGGCAGGGGGGGGTGGTGGGGTGGTGGGGTGGGGGCGGGAAAAGGTGAACACCAGGCGGAAGGTGGGGCGTCAGGCGTGACCGCACTTCCTGTGGGCTTGGTGAGGGCTGGAGGGGGGCTTGTCTGGGGAGCACTTGGGATCCAGGGAGGCCTGCTTCCTTTCTCTTCATCACTTCTCTTTCCCTTCTTCTCTCCTTCCTTCACTCTGTCCTCTTTACAGCTTTATTGGGGTATAATTTCATACCGTAAAACTCACCTATGCACATTCGATGCTTTTTAACCAGTTCACAGAGCTCTGCAACCGTCACCACAATCCAGTTCTAAACCATTCTCCTTAACCACAAAAATTCCCTCATGCCCATCTGCTGCCACTCCCCAGTCCTGGTCTCTTTCCAGGCCACCACTACCTGCCTCCTGTCTCTGTACACTTGCTTTTCTGGACACTTCCTATAGATGAAAGGCGCGTACAACATAGTGTTTTGCATCTGCCCTCCTCTGTGTCTGCGCTTCCCGGCACTTTGACCCGCCATCAGTGGTGCCGGGAGGGTTCCGTCCTAGGGCTGACTGCCCAGCTGGCGGCCTTTTGGGTTGTTTCGGTCTGGCTGTTATGAACAGAGCTGCCTGGAACGTCCGTGAGCGGGAACACGAGTCCTCACAGGTTCCGGGCACTGGAACTGTGGGGTCGTCTGGTAGACAAGTCTAGCTCTGAAAGAACCGCCAAACTGCTTTCCAAAGTGGCTGTGCGGATACTCCTTTGAAGACTGTCTCTTCAATGGCAGGAAGGAGAGGCTGAAGGTGCAGGGCAGAGGGAGGCCGGGGTGGGGTGGGCATGGGGGTAGGGGGTAACGGGGGCTAGCCGGACAGACGACGGACTGGACGGGGAGGGGCCAGGCGGGGTATGCAGGCGTAGGTTTGAAGGGGGAGAGAGTCGCCGGCCGTCCGGGAGGAACACCCGCCCGCGCGCTGCGGGGTTGAGCCGTCGGGGTACGTCCCCCGGTACCCGGGCGCTGGCCCCTGCGTCTCCGGCCTGGTACGCGCTGCGGGGTCCCAGGGCTTCTGGAGGCCAGAGAGGGCTTCCGGAGGCTGAGGGTCGCTCCCGCGTGTCGGTGGCGCCTCTCGGCCGCAGGGGGCACCCTGAGCGCCGCCGCTGACCCTCCGGCGGTTGCTAGGCTGCCATTTGGTGCAAGGGGCTGATTGGTGGGGTCCGGATGAGGAGAGTCAGGTGTCGCCGCGATTTGAGTCGCGGAGGGCGGACCCCGCGAGGCTCTCAACGCCGATGGGTCCCCGACGCACCGGAAATGCCTCCGCACCGGACAGAACAGACAGCACTCAAACGCCGGGGGCACCGCTCATTGGGCAGGAGCTAGAGGCGCGTCTCAGCCTACTCGGTGGTTGGGCGCGGGCCCAGCAGAGGCGGCACCTGAACGGTGACTGGGCGGGGGGACGCAGCTCTCGCGGGGATTGGTCGCGGGGACGCGGCGGCGGCGGCGGCGGCGGCGGCGGCGCGCAATCTGAGACAGGCGGGCGGAGGCTGCATGGGGCGGCGGCGGCGGCGTCGCCGGGTGGACCCGGCGGACGCGACCCGGGCCCTCCCCGAGGCCATCGCCGCGTTGAGTCAGACTCTGCCCGCCGGACCCAGCCCCGAGACCTTCCGCCGCGCCAAGTTCGACCGTCCGGAGGCGGTGAGGCCAGCAGGGCAGGCGGCTGGGGCCAGTAGGGCTCCGGGAGGACGCAGGGACGCCGCCAGCCCCGCTGACCGTCGCTCTTTGATCCTCGCAGGCCCCCGCGCTCTGGCGGCTGCTCTTCCGCGTGCTCTCGCCGCAGCTGGCCGACGGCGCCTCGGCCTCATTCTCCCCGGGTAAGGCCCGCCTGGTAAGGCTCTGGCCCCGCCCACCCAGAGAGCCCCGCCCACTGCACGACCACGGGACAGCCCTCCGTAAGGCCCCGCCCACTTCCCCGCCTCCCCGATGAGACACCCCGTCCCCCCGCGTGAGCCCCTCCCCTTCCCGCCTCCAGGTTAGGTCCCAATGCTCCTGCTAGTCCCTTCCAAGCATGGTCTCTGCTCTGCGTCCCGAGGGGGTCCCTTAGGAGTCTGGGTAGCGTCACCTCCAGTGGGTGTCCCTCCTGAGCTGGCGTCTCCTACCGCAGAGGCCCAGGTCCGCTCTGTGAAGTTGGCGCTGCGCACCCAGGGCTACCCTAGGCGGGCCCTGGCACAGCTCCCGGACGACGGCTCCCAGGGCGGCCGCGAGCTGCTGCTGGCCCTGGCCTGGCTCCTGGCCCGCGGGCCCCTGCCCGAACGGCTGCTGACCCAGAACCGCGTGCAGCTGGGAGACGAGATGCCCGTGTGCGAGGTGGGTGAGGGATGAGTGTGAGCCGCACCCAGCCCGGGCGGGAATCCTGGGTGTGGGCACCGGACCGGCGGGGTCAGCCCTGTGGGGGTCAGTGTTGCTGCCCCGAATGCCCGGGTGAGCACACGGAGGCAGGTGAGGGCCGGGGACGTGCCCACAGGCTCCTGACCCAGCTCTTCCTGGGGCCCCCCCCGGGATCTCTTGGCTCTCACTCCCAGGGGCTTCCTTTCTCTTTCCCCTTCGTGGTCTCTGCCTGGGGTGTGAGAGCAGTGCGTGACCCTTGCCCCCTCCCCAGTGCGAGGCCCTGGCCAGCCCTGGCCCTCCTGCCCCCAGTGTGGAAGCAGACGGCTGTGTGGACATCCGCCACCTGCAGTGGCTGATGGGAAAGCTGCGGTTCCGGTGGCGAAACCTGATGGCCAGTCAGCAGGAGCAGTGCGCCCTCCTGGGCAAGGTAGTGCCACGCATGCGTTGTCCACCCAGGGGCAGCTGTCCTCTGTGCTATAGAGGCCTGTCCAGCATTCCCATCTCAGGCTGGCGCCCAGCCTTTGGCTGAATGTGGGCCTTCCCAGGCCTGGCTGGGAGCTGACCTGTTGGGCACAGCTTGGGGTGGCCCAGAGCCTGACCCTAGGGCTCCAGGTTGTCCAGGAGGGGGCCTAGAGCAGGTGTTGCTGGACATCTATGGGGCAGGGAATCAGGGGGGCAGGGAGCCTGCAGGGTCGACCTTCCTGTCCCCAGAACTCCCTAGAAGCTTCAGACTCTATGTCACTGAGCACCGAAGTGGGCCCTGGGGAGCCACTGCTGCCTGAACACGAGATGGCGAGGAAGGCACCCCCTCCCACCGCATCCTGGGTGTGGGCTCACGGGCGGTGGGCAGCTCCTGCGGGCTTCCGAAAGGCTGGTAGGGCTCAGCTGTCGGGGCACAGGTGTCCCCACAGGTCCAGTGCATGGTCTGGGCTGAGCGGTGGCTGGGCAGGTGGCCCAGGGCTCGCACCAGCGCAGGGCTCTCTGGTGCTGGAACACCCTGCCTTGTGCTCTGCCCCTGGGAGAGGGTCTTTTGCTCAGCTAGCGTTTCCTGGGACCCCTCACTGCCTCTTGTCTGGGCTCCAGCTGCTCCTCTGTGTGGGACATGCCCACCAGTTAGCCTCCCTGCTGCCTTCAGGCCTCACCTTGCTGGGGTGCCCTCCCTGTGTCTGTGTCCCTGCCACTGGCCTCACTGTTTCTGCCACCACATGGGCCTTGCACTTGATGAGCTGAGGGGGAAGCAGGGGCGCCCCACTCTACCTATACTGCACCCCTGGGAGCTGGGTGGGGTGCCCCTCCCTCTGCATGGGCCTCCTGGTGGGTACTGGGCCCTGGGCCAGCCTCCCAGCAGTGCTGACTACTCTCCTGGGCCCGACCCTCTCTGAACCGTTTCCTTATCTGTAAGGTCCTTGCCTAGCGCTGGCGGTGGGGAGGTGCCCACCTTCTCAGCCTGGGGTCTGCACTGCCTGTTTCAGATCCACTCATATACCCGTGGCTGCCACAGCGACCGCAGCCTTGGCCACCTGTCTGTCACCGAAACGGAGCTGCTCAGAGACCCGGAGGGTGGCCGTCAGGTGAGGGCTGGTGGGACCAAGGTGGGCGTGGCCCAAGGTGAGAAGGAGCCTGGGAGGGTGGGGGACCCAGACAGCAGACCTGCTTTGAGCTGTGGGTGTTAGCCAAGCTCACCATCTTTTTAAAAAGTATTTATTTATCTATCTATCTATCTATCTGTTTATTTATTTATTTATGGCCGCGTTGGGTCTTTGTTGCTGCATGCAGGCTTTCTCTACTTGTGGCGAGCGGGGGCTGGCTACTCTTTATTGCGGTGCGCGGGCTTCTCATTTCAGTGGCTTCTCTTGCTGCGGAGCTCTAGGTGCGCGGGCTTCAGTAGTTGTGGAACGCAGGCTCAGTAGTTGTGGCTCACGGGCTTACTTGCTGCGCGGCATGTGGGGTCTTCCCGGACCAGGGCTTGAACCCATATCCCCTGCATTGGCAGGTGGATTCTTAACCACTGCACCAGCAGGAAGTTCCTTTTTTTTTTTTTTAAAAAAAAAAAAAAAATTTATTTTATTCATTTGGCTGTGCTGGGTCTTAGTTGCGGCATGTGAGATCTTTGTTGCGGCGTGCAGGATCTTCACTGCGGCATGCGGACCCTTAGTTGTGGCATGTGGACTCTTTAGTTGCAGCATGCGGGATCTAGTTCCCCGACGAGGGATTGAGCCTGGGCCCCCTGCTTTGGGAGCATGGAGTCTTACCCACTGGACCACCAGGGAGGTCCCCAAGCTCACCCCCTTCCCTATGTAGGAGACACGTGCAACCTCAGGGCCTCTCTTGCCCCCAGAGCAGCCAGTGCTGCTGTGTGTGTGCACGTGGCTGGGTACACTTTGGGCAGTGGGAAGAACACAGGTGTCTGGGCCGGGCTGGCAGCCAGCGAGGGGGGCCACTGGAATTAAGGAAGACTGTTCAAGGGTCCGAGCTGACGGTGTGGGTACCTTGAGCTTGGGCATGTGTCACCTGTTGATGGGGAGGTGGGGGTTGGCGCTGCCCCACACTCTACTGACCTTCTTTTCAGGAGCCCCCATCCATCATCACTGTTTCCTTCCCTTGGGCTCACCTGGCCAGTGGGTCCTGGGACAGGCCCAGGGCTGGCCATTACTTGTGCTGGGCCCTGGATTGTCCAGAGTGTGAGGCTGGCAGTGCCTTGTCCTGGGACACTTGGCTGGGTAGGAGGGCTGAGGCTCAGGGCAGGCCCAGCAGATCCCGCCTGTAGAGCCGCATGCTCCTCGGGGGTCTGCATCCCCACCGCGGGGTCAGGGCGGCCACCTGGGGGTGTCTGCCTGGCCCTTGGTGCCTGACCGGCCTGCGTTCCTGGCTTTACCTGGGCGAGGCCGTGCTTGGCCCTGAAGGTGCTGAGGCAGCATCTGGGCGTACTGAGATGCCCTTGGCTCTGTTCCCTTTCAGGGGTGACTCAGTGAGGCGCAGGCCTCCTGCCCCTGGTCCCCTCCCTGGTCTGAGTAGAGCAGAGGCTGTGCCAGCTCCAGCCTGGTGCTGCCTGGGACCCCAGCCTCTGTGGGGGGCCTGGGCGGGTACGACTCCCCTCCTCCTGGAGGGTGGTGCATGTTGGTGCCCCAGGACTGAAAACGGTGTGGCCAGGTGGATGGGGACAGTTGGCTTCCTTCCAAGGATTCTGGATGAGAAGCTGGTGGCAGCCTGGACCAGCCGACCTGAAGGGGCTGCGCTCTTGGGATGGGTCCCATGAGCTTCTGGAATGATCTCTTGTTGCCATGTCAGTGGCCAGGCATGCTGTGGAGTGGCTGGGCAGCATCCTTGGTTACTGGCTGGGCCTGTAGTCTTCTTATACTGTGGCTTGGGACGCGGGGGTGTGGACACCCTCTGGGATTGTTCTTGGGAGCTGAGTAAGCTGCTCTTCTCACGGGCCAGCAGGTGTGTGTAGCGGGGGGGGGTGGGGTGTGGTGTGGGCATGTGGGCTCCGCCCTCCCATGTCCGCAGCCCTCCCCCAGACCACAGGGCGATTCTCACCGCAGGCCTGCCTTCCCTGCTCCCCTGGCCATGGGCTGGGCCCTTGGCCTGGTGCTCAAGGCTGCCCCCGTCTGGCCCCCTGGCCCGGGAGCCCCTTGTCCAGCCATGTGCATCCCCTGGTTGCCTGGCGGGCACGCTGGTGCACATGGCTCGGGCACCAGCCTCTGTGAGTGGAGGCCTGGCAGGGCTCTTGTCTGGCCGTTTGTCCCGGCCCCAGAGCACACTCCTGGCTCCCTTCTAGAAGGAGCGGTGCCGGAGGCTGGGTCACTGTGCTGGCTGCTGTGTTCAGAGAGGAGCACAGCGGGTGCTGGCCTGGGCCATCCCAGTGGGGCCCATCTGTCTCTCTGCAGCTTGCCGTGGGCCCTTGGGGTGGACCGTGCCTGGCCTTGCCCCTGTCCGGCTTCCCGAGGCCGCAGTGGCCTCAGCAGGAGGGACGGGAGCACGTGCCCGTGCACTGGACTGCGGGGTCCGCAGGTGCGGGGCTGTTCGGGCCGTGCCTGCAGGGTGGGGCTGGGGGTCTGCGCGGCTGTGTTCTCCACCCTGGTCCCTGGTCTGTCCTCCGTCGCCTCCAAGCTGGGCGCCGTGCAGCCCCTGCCCTGCCTTTGGGCTCCAGGGGACTACAGGGAGGGATTCCCAGAACCCGCCAGTCTCCCCCATCCGGGGCCTCCCCGTACACCCGAAGCCTCCGGGGTGCAGCCCTCAGTCAGCGGGGCATGTGGGGTGGAGTCCCAAGTGAGGGGGCACCAGGACTCAGCCGCCGACCCTGCGGGACCCACGCTCGTGGGGGGCTGGCGGATCACTGGTGTGGTCAGAGGCCTGGTAGGCTTGGCCTGCTTGTGCTGGAGGTGAGGCTGCCCTGCCGTGCCGCGCCCTGTCCTGCCATGCCATGCCGTGCCCTGCAGGGAGATGGCTCAGCCCGCAGGTGGGCCGGGTGAGCCAAGGCGACTGAGCCAGGGCGGCGGGCAGGGTGTGCAGGGCCCCAGGCGCACCGGGCTCCCTGACTCCGCGGCCTTTTACTGGTTTGCGTTGCAGCTGCTGCGGAGGCTGGAGAGGGAGAATGCACGGCTGCAGGCGGCCCTCGAGTGGCGGCGCCGGGAGCTGGTCTTCTGGCGGTGGATGGTCAGGAAGCCGTTCCACCCACCTCCCGTCCCTCCCCTCCCCTCCCCTCCCCTGGTCTGACCACAGCAGCCCTGGGGTGGTGGTGGGGTCTTCTCATTTTCCACACAGGAAGAGAGTCTCAGGGAAGCCCCCCACACCCAGCCCTGAAGGCGGTTTCACACCCAGGCCTGTGGGTTTTGTGTGTGTGGCTCTTTCCAGATGTCTGTCTGTCCCATCACCACCCTTCCCAGCTCCTGGGGAGGCCCAGACTTCTCAGGGGTCTTGGCCTTCCGGAAGCCTGGCCTTTGTGCCTCCCTGGCCTCCAGGCCCACCAGGGTGACGGTCACTGTCCAGCTTGGTCTGCGACCCGGGGGCGGGAAGTGACCCTGGGCCTCTGTCCCTACTGGCTGGGGAGCTGGGCCTCTGGTTGTGAGGCCCGGGCCTGCCGCCCACCCTCTCACTTGGGGTCCCTCTCTGCAGGACACGGTCCTGGGCGCCTGCCCCCCTGAGGCCTCACAGCCCACGTTTCTGCCCAGGATCCCCACGCCAGGGACTGGAGCGTTGGAGCCCCTGGTGCGGGAGCTGCAGGCCCTGCAGGGAGAGCTGCGAGAGGCGGTGGAGGCCCGGCGGGTGGCCTGGGAGGCCGGGGTGAGGACTTGGGGCCCTGGCCCGGGTTGTGCTCGGTGGGGGGCTCCCACGGTGGGACTTGCACCATTTGGTCTGTTTGCAAGGGGGGTGGGCTCACCTGCCAGACTCGGCTGCCGCCCCACCCTGGCCACCCTGATGGAGATCTGTTCGTTATCCCAGGGCAGTTCTGGTGTCGTCCCTGCTGGCTTCCGCTCACACCATGTGGCCTTTTGGACCTGCTGGTGGACATGTGTGTCCCCCAACCCCACCTGGGCGCCACCCTCCTCTCTCCATGAGCTGGACCGGGCGAGCACCGGGTTTGTGGCTGTGAACAGTGGGCCACGTGCGCTGCATTGATTTCCTTTTTCTGAAGCATCTTAGAGTAAACTGCAGGCGTGGTTTTCCCCTCAGATACCCCTGGGGAGCATGGGTGTTTCCTGGGGGCCTGCAGCGTGGCTCGTTCAGGCCCTGCACGGCCATGTCTCCTCCGGCCGGGCCAAGCTGGAGCCCTCTGCCCTCTTGGGCAGTGACAGCTGAAGCAACGGTGACGTTTGCAGGCGGTTTCTCACAAGAAGTGGGGCCGGTGCTTGTCCGGGCTCAGGGCTCTTCATGCTTCCTTGTTGCGAACCATGGAGCAGTGCCCACTGAGGGTCGGGGTCAGGGTCAGGGTCAGGGTCAGGGCAGTTCCCTGGGGACACCGAGGGCACAGCCTCTTTGCGCTCCCTGCTGCCTGCAGGGTCTCTGGGATGGGCCTGCCCTGGGGGCCAGAGGTGTCCTCACCAGGTCGTGTCCTCGGCCTGGCGTCCCCTTAGCCTGGCGTCCCCTTGGGTCAGGGCCACCCCATGCCACCCCTCTGTGAGGGCGGTGGGAAAGTGGGAAGCCGATAGAGCAGAGGACATGCTGACCCCGCCTGGAGTGGTGGGTGGGGTTGGGGGTGGGTGCCCCGAGGGTCTGCACTCTGGGCTCTGAGCAGACCCTGCAGGACTTGACCTGCTGGGGGCAGCCAGGCCCACTCCCCCTGCAATACCGCGGTGCAAGAGCTGGGCCTGCAGCTGGGTGGTCCTGAGGGCTCAGGCCCTGCAGGGCTGTCGGGGGTGATCGAGCTGCTGGCCCTTTCCCCGGGGCCCCACGGCCTCTGGCTTAGGGCTCAGATGCTCGGTGCGGGTGACAGAGCCTGGAGGAGCCGGGCCTTAGAGCTGGTGCTGGAGCTGCTCCTCTTTGGGCACTGGGAGGGGCCGCAGGACTGCTGGCGGCTGGGGCAGGGCTCAGGGAGAGCCGAGGCCCTGAGCCAGGGTCCTGGTGAGACTGGTCACCCTCGGCTCACTTGCCACGTCCCCTGTGCAGGTCGGAGGCCGTGGGCCCGAGTGGAGTGCCGCGAGGACGGCCTTGCGGGAGGCCGTGGGACAGGACCTGGCCGCTCTGCGGCAGGCCTGCGAGCGAGGCGGCAGCTGCAGCCTGGCCCAGCCCCACGGGCCCCACCGGCTGGTGAGGACTGAGGCTGGGGCGCCCGGGGGCCCAGGCCTGCGGGCCCCTGAAGTGATTGAGGCGCTGAGGAGCCAGGAGGCCCGCCTGGAGGTGGTGCTGCGCCAGCTCCAGGGCCAGTGTCGGCAGGAGCTGGCCAGGCTGGTGGGAGCCCCGCCCGGCCCCGTCTGGATCCTGCCACCTGGACGCTGACGTTCCCTGCTCCCGGGGGCACCCCCCTCAGCCTGGCTGCGCCTTGGAGGGGCAGATTCCAGGCCAGGTAACTGCAGGGGTGACACAGACACAGCCCCTGTGGAGCAGGCACACTGGGCCCTGGGCCCCGGGTCCCCACTTTGGGCAGTACCCAGCCCTGCGGCCTGCAGTGCTGGGGGCAGGCCCATTGTGGTGGCCGTGGGCATTCAGGATCTGGAGAAGACCCGGAAATAAATTGTGGAGGCCTCCTTGCAGGGCTGAGGCTCCAGCTGTCCCTCTGCCACCCTCCCGGGTCTCTGTCTGGGGAGGGGATGCTCCCCTCAGGCCCAGGGCGAGGGGTCCCTGGGCAGTGGTGGCTGAGGCTGGTCTGGTCTAGGGCTGCCCAGGTGCTGGACGGACAGGCATGGCCTGCAGCACAGGGTGGGCGTGAGGGCCCAGGGGACGCAGTGTCCTGGAGGCACCCTTGGAGCACCCTCACCCTGGGCTCCCTTTGTACACCCCACCTGGGCCACGCCTATGCCTGGTGTGCGTGTGCGTGTGCGTGTGTGTGTGTGTGTGTGTGTGTGTGTGTCTGTGTTGGGCAGGGACGCCTGATGGGAACCTTGGGTAGTGGGGGGACTCTGCTCCGTTTCTGGGGGTGGTGCCCCGGGGGGGGAGAGGGAGGCCACTGTGGACAGAGGGGGCTTTGTTCCCGAGACTGCTCTGGGAGCTGGGCTCCGCCCTGACAAAGAGCCATCTGTGTCGGGAGGATGTGCCCCCAGCCTGCCAGAACAGGCTCCTCTCCCTCCCAGGAGGCTTGGCTTCTTAGCACCTGCCCCGTCTCCCTTCCGCCAGTGGACATGGCCTCAGCCCGGCCTCCCCTCTCCCCCAGGGCGCTCCACCCGGACCTGGTGCCGCCAGCTTAGGCCCCAGGGCCCAGCCACAACGCCTTCTCACTGGCCTTTGCTGTCCGCTTGGGGAGTGCTGGCTCACGCCCAGGGGCACTGGCCCCTCTGGGCCATTCTGGGCCTCCTTTGTCCCAGGTTGGGGCACACCTGTGGCGCCTCTGCACTGGCCTCAGGAGCACTGACCAGACCGGGGTCGAGCCGGCGCCCCTTCCGGTGTGCCCCCTGACCCTCTCCTCACAGGCTGGCCCCAGAGAGCCTCTGGCCCGAGCCCCTCCCTCCAAGGCCCGGCCCCCCTCTCCTAGCCCCTCTTATGGGCTCCCTGCTTGCTCCAGTCGGGTCCAGGGCACACGGGACTCAGGCCCCCGCCTGCGGCCCTCGAGTGTTTAAAGGCACTTCTGGACCCCCTGCTGCCGTCCCCCTGACTGCCCCACGGGGCAGGTCCACTGAGGATTTCCTGAAGCCGGGATGGCCACTGGCCCTCGGGAACTTACGTTTTAGAAACTCAAATGCAAACTCTGCGTTACGGAGCTGTCACTTCTCAGACTGATCTGTAGATTCAGTACAATTCAATCAAAACCACAAGCGTGTCTGTGTGTCTGTGGGACCTGGGCTGGTGATTCTGAAACACGAGGTGGAACCGGCCCGAGAGGCCAAGCTGGGGGTGAGTGGAGCCGTCCGCGGTGACCCCGCGAGCCAGGAGCTTTCCAAGGCTGCAGGGGGCAGGCGTGGGCCCTGGGGTTTGGCTCCTACTGTTGCCGTGATAAGTTAGCGCTTGTAAGTTAGTGGCTCACGGCCCTGACCCTGCCTTCTGTGGGACTGAGGTCTGGTGGGCAGGCAGGAGGCCCCGGGGAGAATCCACTGTGGACCTCAGGCCTCACGAGGGCTGTCATCTCCAACACTCCCCAGCCCCGCGGCCACTGCAGTCCCCTCTGCATGTGACAGGACAGGTTCACAGGCTCAGACCCTGCCCACCAACCCCAGACCCACGGGACAGACGGGGTGTGGGGCAGCGTGGGCCCACGCGTGCACTGGAGCCTGGCCTGGCTGCATGTGTGAGGACTGCACACTGGGGCTGCCGGGTTCCCCACCGACCCACAGACACAGCCCTGCAGGAGGTGAGGATGCCACGCTCCCCTCTGGAGTGGCTTCCTAAGACCACACATCAAGACTAGGAACCTCTTCATTAAGAGACACTGTAAAGACAGCGGAAAGGCAAGGCTGAGCAAGTGGGAGTTTATCGCAACACCTGTAGCCCGTGAAGAACTGGTGTGGAGCAGATGGGGCCGTCTGTGAAGAACTGGTGTGGAGCAGATGGGGCCGTCAGCCCAGGGGCAGACACCGCGGAGAAGAGGAAACGGGAACTCAGATAAGTCAAACTGTAACCAGGGACGTGCAGGCGCGCTGTGCGGCTGCAGGCGGGCGGGGCACCGGGAAGGGTGGGGCTGGATTCGAACTACCCCCGGGAAGCACACGGGCGCGTCTTGTGAGAGGCCCCCAACCCCCTCGGAGTCGCGGAGTCAGGAGCGGATGTGGGAGGTCCCTGCCGTCCGCCAAGGGGGATGGGTGAGGGGGTGACGGGGACAGCCGGCTGGCCACACTGCAGCGGCCTCCTGGGATCCGGAGTCAAAAACCCTCAGTCTTCTAGAAAACACAGGCATGTCGCAGAAGACGACACACAGGGAGGTCTTAAAACAGCCATGACTGGGGTAGGGAAGGGATTCTCATCTGTGGGTAAGCTCGGGACAGCGGGGCTGCCTTGCGGGGATTTGTGGTCGTGGGCTTACTAACGGTTCCCACTCGCCCCCAGGGCACCTGTCCTTTGGGTGTGTCAACCACGAGGTCAGAAATCGAGGAGCCGGTCCAGGTGCCTTCCCGCGTTACCTCCACCTCCACGGTCCTTTTGGTGCCCTACCCCACTACCCACTGGCCGGCCTCCCTCTCCCTTGTCCTTATCTGCATTGGTCGACCTTGGCTTGACCTTGGCTTGGGGGGCGTGGCTGGCTGGTCAGGACTGAGGCCCCCCCGGGCCCACCTGCAGCCTGAGGGGTATTCCCCGTGGCCTGCTGAAGTTCACGTTTGGGTGGACAGGAGCATCTCTCAGCGGCATTTAGGAGACAATCCCTGTTGGCGGGCACAGTCGACGACCTTGGTCCGTAGGCCCCCGGCACCCGTGTCCTTGCCTGTGGGTGTGGCTGGTGGCCATGAAGTTGTGCCTCTCGAGCTCCGGGGCCCCCAACTGGGTCCTGGGTGCTGAGTGCAGCTGGGCGCCAGCCTCTCTGTCCTTCTTGGCTGAGCTGGGCTGTTCCTCCTCTCATCCATCAGCCAGGATTCCCGAGGTGCCCAACGTGTGTCAGCCCCGGGGCTGGGTGCAGGGTCTGGGGGAGAGCAAACACCATAAACGAATATGCATCAGGGGGCGATGGCCCTGGCCGTGCGGGGTCAGGGCACGAGGTGACAGAGGGTGGTGGTCAGAGGAGGCCTGCCCAGACAGTAAAGGAGGGGAGGAGAGGGTGCTGAGTGTCCCGCCCGGGAGGGTGGTCCAGGCAAAGGAAATGGCGTGCTTATGCTTATGCGGGGGCTGCACGGGGGGCACCTGGGAGGGGGTAGGACATGAGCTCAGAGGTGGGGTCGCAGAGGGGCAGGGGCTGCAGGCTTTTGTGCCCCAGGTCAGGATTTCGGAGTTTCTTCTGAGCGGGGTCGGGGCACCGTTCGGGGCCAGGTCCCGTCTTCATTCCAAAAGGCCCCGTCTGCCCCTGGCGGGAGAGCTTCTGGGGTTCAGCGAGAAGGCGGTGAGGGGTGTTGGGCTGGGCCCTGGTGGACTCTGGTGGATTTGGGGCCTGGGATCTGTTGCTCTCTTGGCTGTGGGGCTTGTGAGCTGGTGACTCCTCTTTTAAGTTGTTTTTCTTCTTACCGTCTTCATTTACAATTCCCAAGTTTTTTCCTTCCCTTTTAGGGACAATTTTTAAAAATTGTGGTAAAAAACACATAACATTAAGTTTGCCATCCTAACCATTTTTTAAAAATTGAAATACAGTTGATTTATAATACTGTGTTAGTCTTGGGTATACAGCAAAGTGATTCACACACACACACACACACACACACACATATATATATTTTATAGATATATATTTTTCTGATTCTTTTCCATTATAGGTTATTACAACATATTGAATATAGTGTCCTGTGCTGTACAGTAAATCCTTGTTGCCTTTTATCTAGATTGGGGTGGTCATTTCATGGTTAAATAAAAATCCTTGTTACCTATTTTATGTATAGTAGGACTGTATCTATGAATCCCAGGCTCCTATATCCTTCCCCACCCCCTTTCCCCTTTGGTAACCGTAAGTTTGTTTCCTATGTCTGTGAGTGTGTTTCTGTTTTGTAAATAAATTCATGTGTATTAGTTGTTAGTTTCCACATACAAATGACGTCATGTCATATTTCTCTTCGTCTGGCTTACGTCCCTGAGTGTGATGATCTCTAATTGCATCCACGTTCCTGGAAATGGCATGATTTCATTCTTTCTTCTGCCATCCTAACCGTTTTTAAGTGTGCAGTTCAACAGTGTTAAAATATTCACACAGTTATGCCACAGATCTCCAGAACTTCTTACATCTTGCAGCACAGAAACTCTGTCCCCACTAAACATTAATTCCCCCTCCCCCAGCCCCGGGCCCCCACCATCCTTTCCGTTTCTGTGAATCTGACTCTTCTAGGGACCTCATATGAGTGGACTCACACAGGATCTGTCCTTTTGTGACTGCCTTATTTCACTGAGATAAAGGCCTCGAGGTTCATCCGTGTTGTAGCAGGCGTCAGGATTTCCTGCCTCTTTAAGGCTGAGTAATAGACCTCGATAGGCTTACCCCCTCATCTTTCAGTGGACATTTGGGTTGCTTGCAGCTCTTGGCTGTTGTGAAGAACATGCTATGATGAATGTGGGTGTGCAGGCATTCCTGTTTTTAGTTTAGTTTTAGAGGATCTCTGGGTCATAGAGAGCCAGGCATGGCTTGATGGAGACAGCCGTGCAGTCCGCAGAGCCCCTGGGAGGTGAGCCAGGGGCAGGGACCAGATGGGGCACCCTGGCTCGTCTCCCTTGGGAGGAAGGTAGCGGTGACTGCTAGCTCCCCCTAAAGTTGTTTCTTGGGTCTGATTGTTTTGGCAGCTAGCATTGCCCTAACTCAGGGTTCCTGCACTTTCTCAGCTCATGGCGCTTGCAATGAATGGCTCAGTAATTTTTTTCACAGCACCTCTTGGTCCAAAGAAATACTTAACACTTCTGTGTATTGTGGCCAAAGAGCTTAATAAGTGTTTAGGTACTAACAACTTAGTAGCAGTTTAGAAAACAAACCCAAAACCCCAAACAAACCAACAACACATGAACTGAAAAAAACCTTAATTCTTAGAAACTACAATTACTTATCAATAGGATATCTGAAACTGTTAGACTCTACACACTTTTTCAGACCTTAATCACATTGGACACTGCCACCTGCATTACCTGATCCCTGTGGATTTTTGCCTGGTGTTTGCTTTTTTATTTCAGCAACTGCTGTTAAACCAGCTTTGCAAAGAGATATCTTAGAAAGGAAAGCAGTGCAATCCAATATGGAAACTCTGAGTTCAGTCGAATTATTCACAATGTGTCTGGCATGCTCTGTATCCCGTGTTTCCCTCAAAAATGGAAAATACCCTGTAGTGCCCCTGAGAATTCATTGTAGCACCCTGGGGTGCCTCGGCACACAGTTTGGGAACTGTGGCCCTAATCAACTCAAGTCTTTGTGTTTCCCTATTCTGTTTCTTTCCGCTTTGTATTGTGTTTTATTGTATTTTATTTATTTTACTTTATTTTTTTTTGTCGAGTGGTTTGTGGGATCTTAGTTCCCTGACCAGGCATTGAACCTGTGCCCTCAGGAGTGAAAGTCCAGAGTCCTAACCACTGGACCGCCAGGGAATTCCCTGTATTGTGTGTTTAAAGCTCCATCCTCGAAGCTGTCTGTACAGCTCTTCGCTGCTTCTGCCCAGCGGATAAGGTCCCAGATTCACTACATTTACCATTTCCTACACGTGGACACCCTGGCTGCCTCACAAAAGCCCCTGCTCTTGGGTGGACCTGTGGGAGCAGGGCTTTGGGGTGCACACCTGGAGCAGACCAGTGAGTTCTCCAGGTGGTCGGTTGGATGTTCCAGTCCATGGTCCCACCAGTTCCTACGTCCCCGGTCCCTGTGACCCTCCCTCAGCATGTCCTAGCTTCTGCAGGTTTACTTGACATTTCTCTAATCATTGAATTTGACCATCTTTTCATGCACTTGCTTAGTTTTGGGGCCTTCCTCTTCTGTAACTGGCTGGTCATATCCTTTAATTGTTGGTGTTTGGGGGCGGCTGACTTTCAAAAATTGCTTTGCAGAAGTTCCTTGAAAATTCGAGAATCCTTCTTTTTTTTTTTTTTTTTTTTTTTTTTGTGGTACGCGGGCCTCTCACTGCTACGGCCTCTCCCATTGCGGAGCACAGGCTACGGACGCGCAGGCTCAGCGGCCATGGCCCACGGGCCCAGCCTATCCGCGGCATGTGGGATCCTCCCGGACCAGGGCACGAACCCCTGTCCCCTGCATCGGCAGGCGGACTCTCAACCACTGCGCCACCAGGGAAGCCCCCTTCATTGGTTTTACACATTATAAATATCTTCTGTATTCTGTCATCTGTCTAAAAATTTGCTCACGGTTTCCCTTTGTTGAATAGAAAATTTAAAGTTTGTTTTAATTGATTCATCATGTTTTTGCCTCTTGCTTTTTACAATTAACACTTGAAGACATGCTTCCCTCTCTTGTGTCATATTCTCCTACACTTCCTTCTGTCAGTTTTTTCTTCAGCGTTTAGGTCTTCACTCCATTCAGAGTCCACCTCTGTGTGTGGTGTCAGGCAGGAATCCAGGTCTCTTCCATGTGGTGAGCCAGTTTCCAACACCGTCTACACACAGACGTATCCTGTCCTCGTTGATCTGGGCCTTCTCCGTGTTCAGCTCCCATCTATCCTGACCTCCCTTCTGTTCCACTGGTCAGTTCATGTGCCAATACTGCGCTGCTTTGATCACCGTGTGTTTCATCAGGGTCCAGCCAGAGGAGCAGAACCAGTAGGGGTTCTATATGAAGAGATTTACTGCCTACTGTTGCTGGTGTAGGAAGATACTGTGATGATGGTAGTTTCATTTTGGCCGCCTTGCTAACGCTTATTCTCAGTCTTCAAGGGCATGTAGCTAAGGTTCTCCATTAAGTATGGTGCTTGCTGTGCTCTTTCGGTACATAACTTATTATAGCTTTTTTTTTTAAAGATTTATTTATTATTTATTTATCTTATTTTTACTTTTGGCTTGTTGGGTCTTAGTTGCGGCGTGCAGGATCTTTCGTTGTGGCGTGCAGGCTCTTTGTTGCCGTGCGTGGGTTTCTCTCTAGTTGTGGTGCGCAGGCTCCAGGGCGCATGGGCTCTGTAGTTTGTGGCACGTGGGCTCTAGTTGAGGCGCATGAGCTCAGTAGTTGTGACACGCGGGCTTAGTTGCCTCGCGGCATGTGGGATCCTAGTTCCCTGACCAGGGACTGAACTCACGTCCCCTGCATTGTAAGGCGGATTCTTTACCACTGGATCACCAGGGAAGTCCCAACTCTTTATAGGTTTTAGAAAGTTTCCTTCCACTCTTATTTTCCTAGGAGCTTTTTTAGAATCATAACTATTAAGTGCTTTGTCTTTATTAATCAAGACAATCATATGATTTTCTCCTTTACTTTATTGTAATGAATTACATTATATTAACACATCAACACCCTTTCCCAAGTCAAACCATCCTTGCATTCCTGTGAGAAGTCCTATTTGATCATACTATAACTTTTAAATATACAGTTGGTTTTGGTTAGCTAAAATTTTATTTAGAACATTCATATCTATGCTTGAAGTGAAATAGGTCTATAATTTTCTTTCTTTTCTTCATATGTTCCTTACTATGTTTTGCAATCAAGATTACATTGGACTCATCACAGCCTTTGCCACCTAATTTCTGGAAAAACTTGTTAAGTTAGGAATTAACTGTTCCTTGAAACTTGAATTTTACAGAGCAAAAGTTTTTGATTTTGATGAAGTCCAGTTTATCAATTTATTGTTTATGGATTGTGCTTTTGGTGTCATGTTTGTTTGTTTGTTTTTGACCAGCACCAGGTCGTGAAGATTTCCGTTTACATTACCTTCTAAAAGTTTTATAGTTTTACATTTAGGTATATGATCCATTTTGAGTTAATTTTTGTATGAGATTTGAGGTTTAGGTTGAGGGTTTTTGTTTTTGTTTGCATATGGATGTCCAATTTAGTGAAAGTACTATCCCTTCTCTGTTGAATCACCTTCACACCTTAGTTAGAGCTAATTGGTCACATTCAACAAACAAGGAATAGAAAGGAACTTCCTCAACCTGATGAAAGGAATCTACCCAAACTCCACAGTTGACATAATACTTAATGGTGAAATATTGAAAGCTTTCCCCCAAGATCAGGAACAAGGCGAGGATGTTTACTCTTGTCTCTTCTATTCAACATTATATTGGAGGTTCCAGCCAGGGCAATTAAGCAAGTAAAAAAAAAAAAGGCATCCAGGTTGGAAATGAAGAAGTAGAACTATATTTGCAGATGACAAGAACTTGTATATAGGAAATCCTGAGGAATCCACAAAAAAATATTAGGATTAATATATGAGTTCAGCAAGGCTGCAGGATACAAGATCAATATGCAAAAGTCCATTGTATTTCTATGCACTAGCAGTGAATAATCTAAAATGAAGTTAAGAAAAACAATTTCACTTACAACAGCATCAAAAAGAATAGACTAGGAATAAATTTAACCAAATGTTGGGTAAAATTTGTGCTCTAAATACTACAAAACACAGGTGAAGGAAATTAAAGAAGGTCTAAATAAATGGAAAAGACATCTTACGTTTATCACCAAATTGATCTATAGATTCAATGCAGTCCCTATCAAAACCTCAGATGGCTTTTTTCAAAAGTGATGAACTGATCCTAAAATCACATGGAA
Organism: Delphinapterus leucas; assembly: GCF_059928025.1. Classification (NCBI taxonomy): domain Eukaryota; kingdom Metazoa; phylum Chordata; class Mammalia; order Artiodactyla; family Monodontidae; genus Delphinapterus; species Delphinapterus leucas. The sequence goes on from NC_143130.1 coordinate 181,142,327, forward strand.
ATGCAAGGGATACAGAATAGCCAAAACAATCTCAAAAAAGAAGAACATAGTTGGAGGATTCACACTTCTCAATCTCAAAACTTACCACAAGCTACAGTAATCAAGACAGTGTGCAGTTATACAGCAGAAACTAACACACCATTGTAAAGCAATTATACTCCAATAAAGATGTTAAAAAAAAAAAAGAATCCGCCTGCCAATGCAGGGTACACGGGTTCGAGCCCTGGTCCAGGAAGATCCTACATGCCGCAGAGCAACTAAGCCTGTGTGCCACAACTACTGAGCCTGTGCTCTAGAGCCCACGAGCCACAACTACTGAGCCCACGTGCCACAACTACTGAAGCCAACGTGCCTGGAGCCCGTGCTCCGCAACAAGAGAAGCCACCGCAGTGAGAAGCCCACGCACCGCAACCAAGAGTAGCCCCTGCTCGCCGCAACTAGAGAAAGCCTGCGCACAGCAACAAAGACCCAACACAGCCAAAAAAAAATAAATAAGTAAATAAGTTTATATTAAAAAAATAATAAAGTAGCACACCCCACCCGAAGCATTCTTTATCACATTCATACCTCCTAAAATTATCTATAAAATTATTGTTTATTTGAAAAAAAAAAAGACAGTGTGTGGGACTTCCCTGGTAGTCCAGTGGCTAGGACTCCACGCTCCCAATGCGGGGGGCCCGGGTTCAACCCCTGGTCAGGGAACTAGACCCCACATGCCACAACTAAGAGTTTGCATGCCGCAACTAAAGATCCTGTGTGCCGCAACTAAGACCCGGCACAGCCAAAATAAATAAATAAATATAAAAAAAGAAAAGAGAGTGTGGTACTGTAATAAGAGTAGACATATAGACCAATGGAACAGAATTGAGAATCCAGAAATAAACCCTTGCATTTGTGGTCAATTGATTTTTGAAAGGGTGCTAAGACAATTCAGTGGGAAAGGAAAGTCTTTTCAACAAATGGTACTGGGACAACTGGATATGCAAAAGAATGAAATTTTTATACGCAAAGGAAGTAAACTGGATCCTGTATTAGTTTCTTAGGGCTGCTGTAATAAATGACCACAAACTGGACGGCTTATAATAGAAATTTGTTCTCTCACAGTTCTGCAGGCTAGAGGTCTGAGATCAAGGTGCTGGCGGGGGTGGTTCCTTCTGGGCGCTCTGAGTGAGAATTTGCTCCTGCTTCCGGTGGTGGCCAGCAAGCCTCGGCATTCCTTGGTTTGCAGCTGCATCACTCCAAGAGCTGCCTCTGTCATCACATGATCTTCTTTCCTCTGTGTATGTGTCTGTGTCTTCAAATCTCTCTTTCCTTATAAGGACACTAGTCATTGGATTTAGGGCCCACCCTACTCCAATATGACCTCAATTTAAGTTGATTACATCTGCAAAGACTCTGTTTCCAAATAAGGTCCCACTCACAGGTACTGGGACTTCAGCATATCTTTTGGGGCACCATAATTTAACCCATAACAGATCCCTTTCTTACAGCATACCTAAAATTTAACTAAAAATGGATCATAGACCTAAATGTAAAACCTAAACCTATAAAATTCTTAGAAGAAAACATGGGGGAAAATCTTTATGACTAGGGTTAGGCAAAACCTTCTTAGATATGATACCGAAAGCACAAGCAACAAATGATGAGATAGATAAACAACTTCATCAAAAGGTTTTTTTTTTAAAAAAATATTTATTTATTTATTTACTTTGGCTGCGCTGGGTCTTAGTTGCGGTACGTGGGATCTTCGTTGCGGCATGTGTCATCAAAAGTTTTTAAGCTCCAGAGGACACCATCAAAAAAATTGAAAAGACAACCCACAGAATTGGAGAAAATATTTTCAAATTACATATCTGGTAAGAGACTTGTATCCAAAACATAAAAAGAATTCCTTCTTACAACTCAACAATAAAAGGACCATAACGCAATGGAAAAATGTGTAAAGAATTTGAACAGACATTTTCCGCATATAAATCCTGTATGTGTTTTGTTAGATTTTTACCCAAGTATTTAATTTTGGGGGGAGCTAAAGTAAATGTTATTGCTTTAAAAATTTTGGTTTTCAGTTGTTTGCTTCCAGTAGAAGCAGGATTGAAGTTGTTTTGACCTTGTATCCTGCAACCTTGCTAACCTCACTTATTAGTACTCAGATTTTTTTTTTTTGGTAGAACTTTTGGGATTTTCTACATAGACTTTCATGCCATCTACGAATAGAGTGAGTCTTATTTCTCCCCTTCTATTCTGTAAGTCATTTATTTAGTTTTCTTATTTTATTGCATTGGCTAGGACTGCCAGTACAATAGCGGATAGTAATGGATAGAGTGGACATCTTTGCCTTGTTTCTGATCTTAGGGCAAAACACCCAGTCCTTCATTATTAACTATCATGTTAGTTGTAGTTTTGTTTTGTCTCTTTTTTTTTTCTTTTTAGATACCCTTTATTAAATTTAGTAAAATTTCTCCTGTTTCTGGTTTGCTGAGAGTATTTATCATGGATGGATATTGAATTCTGTTAAATGCTTTCTGTGCATGAATTGATATGATCACATGGTTTCTTCTTTAGATTGTTAATATGGTGGATCACACTGATTTATTTTCACATGTTGAACCAGTCTTGTTTTCCTGAGATAACCTCCCTTTGGTTGTGGTATTTCTTTGTTTTTATTTTTTATGTTGCTTGCTTCTATCTGCTAATATTTTGTTGAGAATATTTGTGACATGATGGCATTGGATTTTCTTTTCCCTTGTGGGTTGGATTTTCCTGGCTCTTCATATGCAGAGTAATTTTGGATTGTATTCTGCACATTCAAATGGTATGTTATGAATATCTGGTCTTGTTTAAATCCTATTGAGAATGGTGATATTTTTGTTTTAGCATGCAATCAACCCAGTTGGGTTCAGGCAGAAAATCCCAAACAGCCTTCTGTGGGTAGTGGTTTCAATGTCACTTCTGTTTTCAGAGGCTTTGCGGTGTTGTTTGAACCCGTCCCGTGCGGGCACTGCCCAGCGGCCAGTGTGGGACTCGTGCAGTGCTGCGCACTGTAGTTCAGTCCTCGGACTCAGGGTGACACTTGGGACTGGACCCGGGCACACGTGGCTTGGGGTTGAGCCCGAAAGTCATGAACAGCTTTGCGGGTTGCCTTCTGGAGCCCCTCCTCCGGCATGCCTCCGTTACTTTTGGGCTCCCTGGGGCTCCCCTTTCCAGTCCTCTGGCAGAAGTTGGGGGCTTTAGTCACCCCACCCTCCTGCACACTCCCCCTGACTGTGCCTGCATCTTGGGAAAGAGAGAAGGGCCTGGCTCTCCCCGTCTGCTCGAGGCAACTGGGTCCCACCCTCTGGAACCACGTCTCCTCTGACTGGAGAGGAGGGTCTTCTCCCTAAAAAGGTGCCTGTGAACTCTGATGCCTTGACTGCAGCCTGGGTGGAGGTAGGATTGCCCACGTGCCCCGAAGCAGCAAACGGAACCCCCCCTCCCAATCTCTCTTCTCCCAGTCTCTCTTCTTTCCCTCCCTGAGCCAGAACTAGGGAGCCCCTCCTGGAGCTCTCTGTCCCTGTCATGTCCCCATGTCTGGCTTCTGGACCAGGCAGAGTCCAGCCTGGGGATATGGGGGGAAGATCCAGAAACTCACCACCAGGTTGGTGGTGCTTCACATTCTCGTTCTCCCCCCAGTCTGCTCAGGCTTCAGAGCCCTCAGTACCTCATGCATTACCTTCTTTTTATAGCTGCACTCAGCGAATGAGACAGGGTTTATCCCATCTCACCCCAAACGGAACCCAGGAGACATAAAAGAAAAAGACAACAGGGACTTCTCTGGCGATCCAGTGGTTAAGATTCGGCGCTCCCACTGCCAAGGGCCTGGGTTCAATCCCTGGTCAGGGAACTAAGATCCCACAAGCCGTGTGGCCCCCCCCCCCCAAAAAAATATATGTGTGTGTGTGTGTGTGTGTGTGTGCGCGTATATATATGTGTGTGTATATATATATGTGTGTATATATATATATATATATATAAATCCTTGGTCTCGATTGGGCAACTCTTACTGTCCTGCCACATTTGGTTTCTCTTTATTGAAGTGAGTGTGTGTGTAGAAATAAATGTACATTGTATTGTGGACCACTTAGGGTAAACTACAGGTGCCCTGACAATTCACCTGGTCACTTCATCACACGTGGCTCCAGAAGGACGGTCTCCTGGGCGCGGTCCTCACACAGAGACCCCCTCGGCAGTCCCTCAGCGCGCGTTTGCACCCCTGCCTCCCTCCCAATAGGACACTTGTGATGACCATGGCCCACCTGATAATCTGGATGATCCCAGATCTCAAGGCCCTTAATTTAATGACATCCTCCAGGGGAGCCGGCCCACGTCCCAAGGGCTCTGGGCCTGGCGCTAGCCGGGTGGACACACAGATAAGGGGATTGAGAGGCAAGAACTGGGTGCCGGGGTGGCGATGGGGTGTGTGCTGTTTGGAACACTGACCCAGGCAAGCAGGACGGGGGTTAAAGATCGGGCCTTCCCAGCAGCCCTTAGGTGAGGTGGGGAGGGCAGAGGGAGAGAGGAGATGGGCAGGGTGTCCTGGGGGGCAGCCCCTCCCTGAGAGCGGAGGGTGGAGGGAGGGAGCAGGCCGTGTGGGCTGTGGTGTGGGCTCAGGGGGCCCTGGAGGTGCTTCCGGCCCTCCTCTGCCTCCTGGGCCTTCTAGGGTGGTTGTGCCAGGTGGTTGCTGGTGGTGCCCGCTGGCCAGACGGAACCTGTGCTCCCTGGGCCTCCTCCCTCCATGCTGCAGGAAGTGGCCTTGCTACCCAGGCCCTTTGTCCCTGGAGACCTCCTGGGGAAGGTAAACCATCCCTGGATCTGGGGCCCCTCCCTGGGCAGTGAGGCAGCTTTAGGGTCCTGACTACACTTCTTCCCGTGAGAGCAAGTGTGTGAGTGGCTATGGGGGCTGGTAACCCCCAGTCAGCCATCCTGAGGGCTCAGCCCAAGAGCATCTCAGCACCTCACGTGTGCCTCTCATGGACGGCCCAGGGCGGCGGGCCTGCTATCCTCACTCCCTGGCCGGCCCCCAGTGCTGGTGGAGGGCGGCAGATCCCGTCACCTGCACAGACTCAGCCACCTGTGTGGAACCAGGCACATGTGGGGCCTCGGTGCAAGCCGACCAGGTGCGAGGGATCCGGGGTGTCCCTTCACCCTCTGACCTGGTCTCCTCCTGTCAGAGGCAGCAGGCAGGCGGCCGGTGCGGTCCCCTCCTCCATCCTGGGGTGGGCATGGCTGGCATGTTGGGGGCGGTGCTCAGTGAGGACAGGGTGGGGACTCCGGTGGGGGGGAGGAAGCCCGAGCCTCCAAACCCTAGCGTGCTCCCTGGATGGCTGGAGAAGAGGATGAGGGCTGCCCAGTGGCCCTGCTCTGCCCCCTCAGGTAAGAACCGGGGAGGCTGGAGAAACCCAGGATGCAGGGCTTCTCTGGGACGCGGCGCCGTGTCCCCAGACGAGGCCCCGGGGGCCACCTGCAGATAGTCGGCGGCAGCCCGGCCCCCACGTCGGGGCTAGCTCCGCGGGTAAGGCACAGGGTCCCGCAGGCCGCCTGTCGCAGGCGATCGGGTCACACTGGTGGGTGGCCCGGGTACGGGCTGCGGTGGAATTTCAGGGTGTGAGCGGAACTGAGGCGCCCGCGGGGCGATTCTCCGGCTGTTGGGTGAGGACAGTGGACAGGAGACTTCCCGGGCTTGCGCGTGGACCCTGGGGGCGTCAGGCTGCCCAGTGTCATAGGTCCCGGGGGCCGTTGCTGCGCAGTGCCGTCGCCCTGGCAACCGGCGCTGCGGAGGGGGCGGGGTCGCGGGGACCCCCATCGCCGTCAGGCGGGCGCAGGCGGCTGGGAGCGCGGGGCGGGGCCTCAGGCCGGGGGTGGGGCGCGCGCGCGGGCTGGGGGCGCAGCTGAGCGCAGAAGAGCGCGGCCTCGGCCCCGCGCACCTACGGGCTCCGCGGAGTCGGCCCGGGCACGGCGCAGCATCTGGCCGGCGGCGGGTAAGTGAGGGCAGGGCGCGCGGGCAGGGCGCGCGGGCTGGGGCTCCCGGTGAACCCCGACTCTCCGGCCGCAGGGGCGGCGGGATGCAGGGGCGGCGCTGCAGGGGTGAGGCCTGGCGGGGGAGCGGGCGGTGGGGTCAGAGGAGCGGAGACGCAGCTGCGGGAGCGGCCCAACCCCTTCACCGCCCTCTGTCCGATCGGGCTGGGGCCGGGGGAGGGCGGCCCTTTTCTCCCCCCCTGCCACCGCTTGTGGGCACTGAGGGACGGTTGGGGCTGGAGGGCGTGTGAGGCGCCGGGGAGGAGGCGGGCAGTGAAGGGCCCGGAGGCTCCGGAGTCTGTGAGGTCCGGGCAGTGGGGCGTGCAGGAGGCACCGGGCCGGGCCCGGGCCGGCCAGGGCAGCGGGGCCAGTCCCCAGGGAGAGGCCCGGCAGGGTGTGGGGGAGGGGTGGCCAGGCCCTGGCGCTGGCTGCCTGGGGCAGGGGCCGGGGCTCCTTCTGTGCCGGGGTCTGTCCCGGCACCCTCAGCCCTCCGCGCATGTTTGATGAGTGAGTGAGCCGTGGTATGGGTGGGGAGGAAGGGGTTAGTGGTGCAGCGGCTGTTTGGCTAGTTGGCCAAGGGCTGGGATGAAGGAAATTCCCAGGCCGCTGCTGCAGCCACAGGAGGCCCAGGTGTGTGTGTGTGTGTGTATGTGTGTGGCGGGCTTCGTGGGTCAAGCGTGTCCACTCAGTGGCGGCGGACACGGGGTGTGTGTGTGAGGGGGGAGCAGCAGCTCACGGAAGTGTGGAGGCAGGGGCATAATAGGCCGATGACCCTCCCGAGGCACCTACCTACTCGACGCGGCCGAGCTCAGTGGTTGGGGGCCCTGGATGTGGCGGCAGGGACTCCTGGGAGGTGGGTGCTGGGTGGGGCAGCACTGCAGTGAGGGCAGGGGTGGAGGTGCCGACTTGGAAGGGGACCTCCTTCCCCAGGCAGTGGGGGCTGCGGTATCACCAGGGGCAGGCTGGGCACTGGCTCCACAGTCACACGTGACATTAAATTTTATGTCCTTGTCTAGACAGGGCAGTAAACAGAGCCCTGGGGCCAGGGGTGCTGTGGGAGGGACAGGAGGGATGGGGAGACTGGCTGGGAGTGAGCCTGCAAGTGACTTTCTGGTGGGTGAGGGCGCAGGGCCTCCATCATCCCCCAGGTGTGAACGGGCACAGGTGTGGGGACCCGCAGCCTGCGGCGGAACTCTGACCAGCACAGCCATGACAACCAGTGCCAGGGGTGTGAGAGGGGTGCAGGGGGCCGTGGAACCCAAAGCAGGCCCAGGTGGGCGTTAGCGGAGGGAAGGCTTCCTGAGATTGCCCCCAAGGGCAGGGGGGAGGGAGTGGCAGGGGGACCACCTCATGGTGAGCGGGGCGGCGTGGGTGAGCTGGCGCCGGGGCTGGGGGAATGTACACGGCAGGAGACGCAGCCAGGGCAGTAGGGAGCCACGATGGGAGCAGGGCAGAGACTGGTCCACACGCCCTGTGAACGGTGGACCGGAGGGGAGACTGAGTCTGCCGAGGCAGGGAGGGAAGATGCAGGGGCTGCGAGGCAGGGGTTGGGAAACACGGAGAGGCTTTTGGGATGGAATCCGCAGGCCTGGATGACTCTCAGTCCTGGATCGGGAAACCTGTCCAGAGCTCCGGCTCCTCCGGCCTTCCCTGAGCGCGCAGAGCGGAGAGCGCAGGCCCGCCTCCCGCCCAGCGCGGCGCCGGGAGCGAGGACGCCCGAGCTCCCGCGGGAACGGCCACGGGACGGAACCCCGGGCCTGCGGTGCAGGCCGCCAGAGCCGGAGGGACGGCGGCGTGGGCCCAGCAGGGACAAACCTCCGGGTCCCCCGCGCGCGCAGCGGGGAGAAGCCACTTCCGTTCCGTTTCCTCCCCGGCGGTGGCGGGAACGAGGTCTCGGGTCTCAGGTGGGGCTGCGGCGCCCCCTGGAGGCCCCGCTCTGGCTCGCGGCCCCCCGTGCGCACATCGGCGCGTGCGTGCGGCCGAGGCCCGGGGCCCCGAGTGGGGACAGCGCCCCTCGCGGGAAGCACGTCGCCGGGGTGGGAGAGGCCGCCCCCTCCGCATCCTGACTCTGTCTGCTCTGATCTCCTCAGATTCTGAGCTCGCCAGCCGGGAGCAGCGGCGCCCTCGGGGCGGCTGGACAGGCCCCGCGCCATGCCCGAGGGCTGAGCCGCCGCCGCCGCCGCCGCCGCCGCCGCCGCCGCCGCCGCCGCCGCCGCCGCAGGGCCTCGTCCCGCCTAGCGCGGGGCTGCGCGCGCCCAGGTCGGGGCCCCGGCGGCCGACCATGGTGCTGCCGCCCCCGGACCGGCGCCACGTGTGCCTGACCACGCTGGTGATCATGGGCAGCATGGCGGTCATGGACGCGTACCTGGTGGAGCAGAACCAGGGCCCGCGCAAGATCGGCGTGTGCATCATCGTGTTGGTGGGCGACGTGTGCTTCCTGCTGGTGTTGCGCTACGTGGCCGTGTGGGTAGGCGCCGAGGTGCGCACGGCCAAGCGCGGCTACGCCATGATTCTCTGGTTCCTCTACATCTTCGTGCTGGAGATCAAGCTCTACTTCATCTTCCAGAACTACAAGGCGGCGCGGCGCGGCGCGGCCGACCCGCTGGCGCGCAAGGCGCTGACGCTGCTGCTGTCGGTGTGCGTGCCCGGCCTCTTCCTGCTGCTCGTGGCGCTCGACCGCATGGAGTACGTGCGCACCTTCCGGAAGCGCGAGGACCTGCGCGGCCGCCTCTTCTGGGTGGCGCTGGACCTGCTGGACCTGTTGGACATGCAGGCCAACCTGTGGGAGCCGCCGCGCACCGCGCTGCCGCTCTGGGCCGAGGGCCTCACCTTCTTCTACTGCTACATGCTGCTGCTGGTTCTGCCGTGCGTGGCGCTCAGTGAGGTCAGCATGCAGGGCGAGCACATCGCGCCTCAGAGGATGATGCTCTACCCGGTGCTCAGCCTCGCCACCGTCAACGTGGTGGCCGTGCTGGCGCGCGCCGCCAACATGGCTCTCTTCCGCGACAGCCGCGTCTCGGCCATCTTCGTGGGCAAGAACGTGGTGGCGCTCGCCACCAAGGCCTGCACCTTTCTGGAGTACCGCCGCCAGGTGCGCGACTTCCCACCACCCGCGCTGGCTCTGGAGCTGCAGCCCCCAGTCCCCCAGCGCAACTCGGTGCCGCCGCACGCGCCGCTGCACGGCCAGCCGGGCCGCCCCCACGGGCCCTCACCCACGCGAGACGCCCTGGACACGTGACAGGGGCCGCCCGAGGGCGCTGAGACGCGTGGCTGCAGGCGCACGGTTTGCATGGGATGGGGTGGGGGCGGGCTCCCAACAGGGCTAGGTGCGGAGAGTGCCCGAACCCGGGGGGGTGGGGGGCGACCCCCGGCCGCTTCTTCATCTCAGGAATCCTTCGGACCACGGACCTCAGACCCTGCTCGGCCAGTCCGTCCAGCGTGGGCGCCCGTGTGTACGGCCTGAGCCAGAGTGGGAAGGGTCCCACCTCCGCCTGCTGGGGGCCTGGGTGGGAAGGGAGGACAGAGTGGGCGGAGGTCTGTTCCCCTGGGGTCCCTGGGTGGGGGCCTCTGGCTCAGAGTTTGGGACTAAGGAGGCCTCTGTCATTTTAAAGACTCTTGTTTACAGTTTTGTATGGAACGTGGCACTGCTCTGCCTGTTTGATGTGTCCAGTCTCTTGATAGCTGCGGAGGGGCGCCTGAGGGGCGGGGTGTGAGCGAGTGACGGTGGGCGGCTGGGCCGGTCCACTTCTGTCCTGTCCTGGTCTCTCTGGGCAGTCAGACGGGGACGGCAGGGAGGACCCGTGGGAGAGTGGGTCTGAGGGGCCCTAGGGTCCCGCTCCCTCCCCCGACGGTCTGTTTTGGGTTCCTGCCTCTTCCCGGAGGAGCCCCTTGCTGGTCCTTGGGTCTCCGCCTAGCGATGGGGCCGTTGCTGTGGGGTTGCCTTGGCTGTGAGGCCCCGTGTCCCGGTTTCAGAGGCGGGAACTTGGCGCACTCCCAGGGCAGAGAAGACGGCTCTGGGCTCACGGAGCCCCAGGCTCACCCGTCCTCCTGGGCGCCAGCGCTGGTCTGCACCTCTACCTCTGCCTCCACTGGCCTCCACGGCCCTGCGGCGCCAGGCACACTGGTCCTGCCTTGGTTTAATGGGCCATGTGCCCTGCCCCCCGACTTGGAGGGCCTCCGAATGAGGCCCAGGCCGGCACCCACCGTTTTCATGACCGGGGCTGTTGTCTGGCTCGTGGCCCGAGGTGTCTTCCCTCTGGGTTTGCCTTGGGAACAAGATGGGGACGTCCCAGCCTGCCCTTCCCTGGCTTCCTGAGGTGGTCTGTGATGGCAGAAGTGACAGCAGCGCCACCCAGCCGCTCCCCGTCTGTTATCGCCTCACTCCTCAGCTCACAGCTCCTGTCACCTCAAAAACAGCTTCCCGATTCGGGAAGGAGAGGGCGGGGACTCCTCCTTGCGGCTTCCCCTGTTGGTAGGGAAGTCCCTCTCAGAAGCCCCCCGCGTGGGCCCCTCAGGGGCCCTGGGCCAGAACTGGTTCCATGACGGCCATGTTCTGAGGGCCGGCCTTGGGGGTGGGGTACTTGCCTCGCTGAGTCTGGGGTCTGACAGCCCGGGATGCCAGTGGAAGACGAGGCCCCTGGGTTTGAGGCCGAGGACCTTGCCCTCTTCCCCAGAGTGAGGGGTCTCCGCGTCCCCCTTCCTCCTCCTGGAGTGGGGGCTCAGACGCACCTCACCTGCTCTGGTGACACCAGGCAGAGTCTGCCCCTGCACGGCGCAGCTCGGTCCCTCAAGACGAAAACACATTCGAACTCCTGACCCGTCTTCTTCCGTTCCAAAGCACGTTCACTTTTTCTGTAGGAAAATAGCTTTCATCATAGTAAAAACCCAACTTGGCAAAATCGAACTCCCTCATATTAAGTTAATAGCTAAACTTCACATTATCCGATTCATTTTTTTTTTTTTTTTTTTTTTTTTTTTTGCGGTATGCGGGCCTCTCACTGTTGTGGCCTCTCCCGTCGCGGAGCACAGGCTCCGGACGCGCAGGCTCAGCGGCCACGGCTCACGGGCCCAGCCGCTCCGCGGCATGTGGGATCTTCCCGGACCGGGGCACGAACCCGCGTCCCCTGCATCGGCAGGTGGACCCCCAACCACTGTACCACCAGGGAAGCCTATCCGATTCATTTTGTCCAGTAACGTGGTGGAGACCCAGTTAGTGATAAGCCCAGAACAGAAGCCACCACCGTCATCGCCCCTGTTAGGATGGCCGCCACGTCATCTGCTCTCTGGGGACCCTTTTGCCGATGGCCCAGGTGGAGGAGGGATGGGACACTGCAGTGTTGCACGGCCTCTCATGGCTGAAGCGTGAGTGGCTTAATCTGTGGCAAAAACAAGGTAACTGCCAGTTCACCGGAGAAAGACCAAGGAGAAGACCCCGCAGTCAGAGGGTCTGAGGCTGGGCGCTGCCCGAGGGCTTCAGACTGGCGGTGGGCGCTCACGTGTGTCAGCTGCGTCAGTATGCAGGGCGCCCGGGGTGGACTTCTCCCAGGGAGACAGCTGGAGTTGGGGTCGCACCAGGAGGCTGAGAGCAGAACAGCAGCGGTTCAGAGCGGGTGTGTTGGTCAGGGTCCTGTGGAGAGACAGAGCCAGTGGGAGAGATACGGAACAGAAGAGACCCTTTATGAGGGGTTGGCTCACGCAACCGTGGAGGCCGAGCGGGCCCATGACCTGCCAGCTGCGGGCCGGGGACCAGGAGGACGGCGCTGTCGTTCAGTCTGAGTCCGAAGGTCCACGGAGCAGGAGTGCGGATGTCTGAGGGCAGGAGAAGATGGATGTCCCAGCTCAGGCAGGGGCGAACCCACCTCCCGTCCCCCGCTCCCCGCTCCTCTCTCCAGGCCTCCAGGATTGGGTGAGGACCGCTGCACGGGGAGGGCCATCTGCTTACACCCTCACCGACACACCCAGAAATAGCCTCACATGCTGCCTGGGCTCTTGTGGCCCAGCCCGCTCGACACGTCAAATTAAGTGTCACAGGTGGGGGCGAGGCTTGGACAGCCGAGGGGTGGGAGGAATGGCAGAGAGGGGGCTGGGGGGATGGGGAGGGAGGTCAAGACAGGTGAGGAAGACGCCTGCTGGGTTTGCAGGCAGGGCATTGCCGTGGACGCCGAGTGGCTGCCCCGTGGCTGCCCCGTGGCCACTCCTTCATGGTGACCAGACCAGAATTTGCTTGGGGGTCGCCCTGTGCCTATTAGCCCAGTGGAATCGACTCCTTCTTCACTGGTGCTGGGTCACGGAGGAAGGCCTGCTGACCTGACTGTGGACTCGTCTATGTCCCCCCAGGGAGGCACGAAACTGGAGAGGAGGGTGATTAGATGACATGGATGTTCGTGTCACTCCCACGTGAGTCTGGAAGGTTGTCCAGGCTGCTGGTCCATCCCAGCCCATTGGGGACCCACGTCCCTCCCATCTCCCGCCTCCTCTGTGGGCTCTGATGCTCCGTCCAGGTTCTCAGCCGAGGCACAGACAGGGCGCTGAAGACCTCGAAAGGGGACGCTTGTAGGATCTCTTTGCGTGGTTCTCAGAAGCTGGCACAAGACATCTGGCTCACACCCCACTGTCCTGAATTTGGACATGTGGGTCCACAGGGAAAGGGTGCCCGGGTGTCCAGATGAAATTCTTCTGCTGTGAAGGAACGGGGGCCACTTATATCTCCAAGAGAGCAGCACCTTTGAACTTGACTAGGTTTTTTCAGTACTTTTTTCCCTCTAAGGTATCTGTCCTCACTAGCAGAATACGAGCGTTGTGGCTTCTCCACCCCTGACGCAGGTGGTAGCGTCAGTCTCGCCCACGTGATGGGGCTGGGATAGCGAGTTACCTTCACGTTTCCTTGATTATTCACGAGGTTTATCATCTTCTCACATCTCCGTGGAACATTCGTGGTCCCTCTTCCGTGAATTTTGCATATTCTGTTTTTCTATCCGATTGTCTTTCTCTTATTAGTTCGGAGGCATCCTGTGTAGATTCTGGTCACAGTCTTCTTTTTTTGGCCACACCGTGTGGCCTGTGGGATCTTCTCTGACCAGAGATCGAACCCTGGAAGCGCAGAGTCTTAACCAATGGACTACCAGGGAAGACCCACAGTCTTCTTTTTAAATGGACAACAAGTGCAGAGAATTGGAGGGATCATCACCTTTGGTTCATGATATGCTCCCTTCACTGGTCCACGCTGGATGTCGTTATTTACACAGTCAGTTCTTTAATTTGTTACTTTAAATCATGGAGGCACCTGCAAACCCACCACCCAAACCAAAGCTGAAATCTCGACAATGACTGCGTTTCACCGAGGGCCCCCACCTGTCCCTGCCGCGTTCACGGGAGGCATCTTCACCCTGAGACCTGGGAGCGCCTTTCCTTTGTTTCCATTTTGTGCAGATTTATCAAATCGATGTGCATTTCTGAATTGTTGTTGTTTTTAATGTTATGGAAAGGGTGTCATGCTATATATATTCTTCTTTGGAGATACGTTTCCCTCCATGTTTTACTAAGATTTATCCATACTTTCGCGTGTCTGGTAATTCATTCTGTGTGCCAGTGAAGGACCCTTATGTGAATGTTCCACGCTGTCCCATCCCGTCCCCATCGATGGATATTTGGATTTTCCAGGTTACTGCCACTGTGAGCCGTGCTGCTGTGACTGCTCCTGTGTGTGCATCTCTCATATGTGCAAAGGAGTTTCCCTGGGGTATGTACTAAGGAATAAAACTGCTGGGACACAGGTAAGGGGCTGTAAACCTTCTCCAGGTGGTGCCACACGGTTTTCCAACAGGGCTGAGTCGAGTAAGCCCTGCAGCATCTCCCACGCTTGGTGCTTTTGCATCCAGCGTGGCTGTTAACGTTTTCACATCAGCCTGATCCCTGCTTCTTTGTCTGCGATCTTTGCTTTTTCTCTGCAAGTTTGTAGAGTTGGTCTTTGATAGTCTTGAATTCCCTGCGACGTGTCCAAGTGTGGAGTCCTGCATCTCACCCTCATCTTCCTAAGTCCTGGGGACCGAGGGGAGGTGTCAGGTTTGGGAAAGCCATTGCCACTAACTCTGCTGGCTGAAGCATCTGTTGGTTTTGGGTGTAGATGGTTTGTTGGAACCTCACAGGCAATTGTGTCACTTTGCTGTACTTCTGTCACCTTTGCCGTGCACATTTTCATGCTAACTTGGTAACAGGTTTGGTTTTCCTGGTTCCTTTGTTACCGTGTTTCTCTTTATCACTAGTCATCCTTTTTGACTTAGTTCCATTCTGCCTGATAGAATTGTGCCACCAGCTTTGCTTTGGTTTGTGTTTTTATGGTGTATGTTTTCCCACCCTTTATTCTCAAACCCTCTGCTGTGGACTGAATGTCTGTGTCCCACCCCCTCCCCCCACCAACCGCCCAAATCCACTTGTTGAAGCCCTGCCCCAGTGGGATTGTATTTGGAGGTGGGGCCGTTGGGAGTTGATTAAGGTTAGAAGAGGTCATGAGGGTGGGGTCCTATGATGGGATTAGTGCCCTCATAAGAGGGAGGGACCATGGTTCTCCCCACCACGTGAGGACACAGCGGCCGTCTGCAAGCCAGGAAGAGGGTCCTCGTCAGGACCTGGCCGCGCTGGCACCTTGATCTGGGACTTGCAGCCTCCAGGACTGGGAGACATAAATGTCTGCTGTTTGAAGCCCCCAGTCTGTGGTGCTTTGTTATAGTGACCCCGAGCTGACTAAGACACTCGGCACAGTCTTGTTTCAAAAGTGGACTTTGTTGTTTATGTGCTATGTGGAAATCTCTGCTTGAAAAGATGAGCTTAATCCATATTCATTTACTGTGAATTCTGTTATATTTGGACCTCTTTCTACCATCTCATTTTATGTGTTTGTCATCTTTTTTTTTTTTTTCTTAAACCCTCTCTCCTCTCCATCCCCGGTCTTTTGGATCAGTCACATTTTCCACCATACTTTTTATGCTCTGCAGGTTTGGCAAGTAGAATTAAAAAAAAATTCTTTTGTAATTCACCATTGAATGTTTTTTAAGGGTAGTACATTTTATTCACTGACTTTAAAATTGTGGTAAAATATACATAACATAAAACTGACCATTGTTAACCTCTTTTAGGTGAACAACTTGGTGGCATTAAGTACGCTCGTATGGGTGTGAGACCATCAACAAACACCTTCCATCCCCAGAGCCGTTCTCATCTTGTAAAACTGAAACTCTGTCCCCATTAAACAGTCCCTCCCACCCCCTCCCCCAGCCCCGGGCCCCCACCATCCTTTCTGTTTCTGTGAATTTGACCCTTCTAGGGAACTCATATGAGTGGAATCACACGGGATTTGTCCTTTTGTGACTGGTTTGTTTCATTCAATGCCCTCCAGGTTCATCCACGTTGAGGCCTGTGTCAGGATTTCCATCCTTTTTAAGGCTGAGTAATATTCCATCTTATTAATGGACATTGCACTATAGAACGTTCTGTGCACTTAACTTGAAATTTTTCTTTCTTTTTTTAAAAATATGTTACTGGAGTAGAGTTGATTTACAATGTTGTGTTAGTTTCAGGTGTACAGCAAGGTGATTCATACATATGTATATCTCCATTCTTTTTCAGATTCTTTTCCCACCTAGGTTATTACAGAATATTGAGTAGAGTTCCCCGTGCTGTACAGCAGGTCCTTGTTAGTTATCTATTTTATACAGAGGAGTGTGTTTATGTCCATCCCAATCTCCTAATTTATCACTTCCCCCACGTTTCCCCTTTGGTAACCGTAGTTTGATTTTGAGGTCTGTGAGTCTGTTTCTGTTTTGTAAATAAGTTCATTTTTATTAGATTCTACATGTAAGCGCTATCATTTGATATTTCTGTTTCTCTGTCTGACTTACTTCACTCAGTATGATCATCTCCAGGTCCATCCATGTTGCTGCAAATGGTACTGTTTTGTTCTTTTTTATGGCTGTGTGATACTCCATCATATGAACAGACTGAGCACTATTGCATGTTCTGTGCACTTAACTTGAACTTGTTCTAACAGGTTTACAGTAAGTGTCTCCGTCCTTCCCTGTGGAGCATCAAGATGTTAGCCTCTAATTCCCCTTGGACCCCTCTCCCCTCGACTACTTGTTGTCTAGACTTTGGGTTTACTTTTTTTTTTTTTTTTTTCTTTTTCTGCAGTACACGGGCCTCTCACTGTTGTGGCCTCTCCCGTCGCGGAGCACAGGCTCCGGACGCGCAGGCTCAGCGGCCATGGCTCACAGGCCCAGCCGCTCTGCGGCACGTGGGATCCTCCCGGACCGGGGCACGAACCTGTGTCCCCTGCATCGGCAGGCGGACTCCCAACCACTGCGCCACCAGGGAAGCCCTGGGTTTACTTTTAAAATGCAAAATGCCGTGTTCTTTCACTGTGAGTTGCTAATTAATTTTATCCACCGGGTCCACCTGGCCTCCTGAGGAAGAACGTTCTGAGGTTCCTCCCCGGGCTGCCAGCCATCCTGGGGCCACATCCCCACGCCAGCCGAGCGTCCCTGCTGGAAAGAAGGCCCCTTCTTCACACTTCTCCTCCTGCTGGAATGTGCGCGTGGTGGCGGGTTGGAGAGCCATGGGGTCACCTGCACCCACCCGCCCACCCGCCACATGTCTGACTTGGTCGGTGGAGGGCGGTGTGAACTCTGCTCGCCATGGACTCTGCTCACGTGAGCCATGCCAGTGACCTTTCCTTGTGGCCACACAGCTGAATTTTGTCATAGTGGACCCGAAATGGGTTTGGAGCGGAAGTTCTCTTAGCCCTCGTGTGTCTGGACATGTGTCTTCTTGCTCCATTTAAGTGACGCTTCGTGGCAGTTAAGTCTGCCGGGTCCCGTGTCCCTGGCCTTCCTGTACTAACAGGCTGGAAATGGACGTCTCCAAGCCCCACCCGCTTAGCCATGTGACAGTCCTGGCCAAAAGGATGAAGGTGGATGTCGCTTCCCAAGTTCAGAAGTGACTCAAAGTGGTTTCTTGACCTTGCACATCTGGGCCAGATATCCTCTGCTGTCTGTCCCCTGGTCCTCTGCTCTTGGACGTGCCCCCCATCCTGCCGCCCCCAGGTACTGAGTGTTTCTGGTGCTGCAGTGGAAGGTGGGCTGCTGTGTGTTTCCCCTGCTGCTGACTTAGATTTCAGCTTTGACTGGATCACCGGGTCTCCGCCATTTCAGATCTTGGCTGTGGCGCTCCAAGCCGGGCGACCTGGGCACCTGACTTCTGTTTCCTGGTCTGTAAGCTGGGGTCCTGCGAGGATCAAACCGGGTGACCCTGTAACCCACCCAGGACAGGGCCTGGCGCGTGGAAGCAGCCGGGTAGGTGTTTGCCTTCCTTGTCCGTGTTCTTATTCTAATGGGATTTTGGGAGAGTACGTTTGTAAGTGCACAGGATCAATCCTTTATGTTTCACTGGAAGTCTCAAAAAAAAGCTCCACCTTTCATTAAATTGAAAAGAAATATTGCAGCTGAAATAATAAATACACTGTGGAAGGGACGGAGCATGGAAGTGTACGTGATAACACTTGCTTTGGCTAAACCTGGGTGGAGAAACCAGATCTCTTGCCGAAATTGGTTCTGCAGGATTTCACTAGGGAAAGTTGTTCTTGACAATCATCATGGCCGGGAAAGGACACTCAGTGACAGAAGACACAGTGGTGATGTTTCATCCAGTTGAACCTTGGCCCGTGAATCAAGCCTTCACTGTAAAATTTATGTGGAAAAGATTCTTTATTCACTTTTTATGAAATGAGGCAGAAAACGGAGGACCTCGGGAATGGTTTGCCCACAGCGGAGCTCGGGGACTTTCCACCCACCTCATGGCTGTTCGCCCCAGGAAACGTGTTCTTCCTGGGGGTTGATGGGCCTCGGTGCTCACACGGTGCTGAAAGCTCACGAATGCCTTGCAGGCCGACTGCAGGTTATTGCAGGAGACTGCTGGTTCCCCACCCGAGGGGTCGCACACCTGCGCTGGGCTGTGGCCTGCAGGGGACACTCTGCAGCGCGGGGCGTGAGGGCTCGGCTGCGCGCGCGGGTGCATCGCGGGTCCCTGTGTCTGTGGCGCTGAGGATGGGCTGACTTTCACTTCCTAGGAGGAGAGGCTGTGCACCTGCGGGGAGACGGGTGTCACGCCTATGGATGGCAGCGTGGGTGCAGGGGAGAGCAGGGCGGGTGGGGCTGTGTCAGGGCCTCCCCAGCAAGTGACGTCACGCTAGGACTTGATCATGAGCAGGATTGGCTGCGGGGAGAGGAGGGACGTTTATCCTGGCAGGTGGGATGCCCCCAAAGCTCACCTGCCCCAGAGCCCACCTGGCTAGGGTGGGGCAGGCAGGTCGTGCAGTGGCGCAGGATGGCCACCAGGGGGAGCCCGAGCCCCAGCCCTGCCCGGCGGCCCCTCCCGCTCGCACGGAGAGCCCCGCCAGAAGGTGTGTGTCCAGGTGGAGGGACGCCCGCTGGCCTCTGCAGGAACGCATCACAACATCACTTCGCACCGAAAAGATTTCAAGGAATTCTAACGCGTGCGTCCAGCATGGAGGAGCTCTGTAAGGGCACGTTTCAGTCTCAAAGTGATATTGTGGGATTAGCTCTATGAGGTTTAGGCGTCAAACTGCTCACTGAACCCAGCTTCTGAGAGATAGGTCTGAAGAGGGACCAGCTTTGGGATTGATCCAGGTGATCACAGTTTTAAGTTTAATGTGTCAGGACAGCTGACACACCTGCCGTGTCCACACCTGCCAACACAGGTGCCCAGGCACAGGGCCCGGCTCCCCACAGCGCAGGGCCCCCAGGTGTGCCTGGCGCCCGGTGTGACCCTTCCTGTATGGTTGTTCCAAGGACCCCAAAGCTCACCTGCGCCGAAAGGACGTGGGGCGAGGATGGGGTCCAGGATGCACACGCTCTCTGGGCCCCAGGGTGAACCCCGACACCCTCCTCCAGGTGTTGCTGGCCATGCCCTCTGCCCCCTGCCCCTGCCCGCCCAGGGGCCCCAGGTCTGGGCAGAGCCTCCTGCTGGCCGAGTGCATGCGATGCTGCTGGCGACCACACAGGGGCAGCAGAGCTCAGCGTGTTCAGGGACCGGATGTCGAGCTCACGGGGCTGCCCTGGGCCCTGAGGCCGGGAGTGGCCAGAGGGGACGCCTGCACGGAGGCCAGCCCCAGGCTCACCCGAGCCCGGCCCTAGGTCCCCTGACCCCAGCCGCAGGTTCAGCCTGGACCCTGTCCCCAGCGGGCCGAGCTTACTGGCAGTAGGTCACCCCTTGGTCCTGGGTCATCGGGGCTGAGGCGGCTGCACCTGTGGTGAGTGTCCACGCCGAGTGCAGCGTTTGGAGAACTCAGGGGACGCTGGGCCCTGGACAGTGAGACTGGTGCTTGGGGGACAGGATGAGGGCGCCCCCTCCTGGCCCCCTGTTCTTGCACCTCTGTGGTGGGGGTCCTGGGGGTTCTGGCAGGAGGGGGCGCCTGGTGCCTGCCAGGGGAGGGAGCCGGGGCCCGCGGGGGGCCGCTCGGGTCTCCGGGATGGTGGCGGTGGGGCTGGGTTTGTGGGGAGGGTCTGTGAGGGACCCATATTGGAGGTGGATGCACTGGGCGACCTCCTGGAGCCGTTTCTCAGGCTTTCGCATCTGCACACACGTGGGGCTTTGTCCCCCGCGAGGGCCAACAATTTGAGGTGAAACTTTGCCAGTGGTTTTGGGACGGCAGCAGTGAGTGATACCTTTAGTGCTGACGCGGCTGCTAACGTGACACTCAGGCCAGATTTGCATCCGTGGAAAGGAGGATCCTTCCCACCTCCGTGGAGGTTCTAGCTGAGGTCCGGGACGCGTGCTGGCTCACGGGCTGAGTCACAGACAGCCCAGCCAGGGCCCGACTGACCGCCCGGCACTGCTGGTCCTTCCAGGGGTGTGGTCAGGGGTTCACGCTCAGCTGGCATTCTTGTCTCCTTGGGACATTGAAGGGTCACTTGAAGGTGGTAGCTGGTGTCTGGGCTGCTCCCAGACCTGGGCCGGGTCTCAGTGTCCCCCCCCCCACCCCAAATGGTCTTTCCAGTTGGGAGCTGGACCTCTCACTCGGAGGCTCAGGCCTCCCACTGTCCCTTTTTATTTTATTTATTTAAGATTTATTTTTCTTGAGGTGACGTTAGTTTATAATATTATATGTTTCATATGTACAACATATTTCTACTTCTGTACACCCTGCAGCGTGCTCACCACCAAAAATTTAGTTTCCACCCATCACCATACAGTTAGCGCCCTTTACCCATTTTGCCCTCCCCGCCCCTCCCGCTCTGGTAACCACTGCTCTGCTCACTGACCCAATGGGTGCTCATAGCATGCTCTTCAGTCTCCACGTATTTGTGAGTTTTCCAGCTTTCTTCTTGTAATGTATTTCTTTTCTTTTTTTTAGAAAAATTATTTATTTATTTTTGGCTGTGTTGGGTCTTTGTTGCTGCACGTGGCCTTTCTCTAGTTGCAGTGAGCAGGGGCTACTCTTTGTTGTGATGCATGGGCTTCTCACTGCGGTGGCTTCTCTTGTTGCAGAGCACGGGCTCTAAGTGCGTGGGCTCAGTAGCTGTGGCGCGTGGGCTCTAGAGCGCAGGCTCAGTAGTTGTGACGCACCGGCTTAGCTGCTCCGTGGCGTGTGGGATCTTCCCGGACCGGGGCACGAACCTGCGTCCCCTGCATCGGCAGGCGGACTCCCAACCACTGCGCCACCAGGGAAGCCCGTGGCAGGCGGATTCTTAACCACCGCGTCACTAGGGAAGTCCTGTAGCGTATTTCTAATTTCATACTAGTGTGATTGGAAAAGATGCTTGATAGGGTTTCAGTCTTGTTAAATTTATTGAGACTTGTTTTGTGTCCTAACACATGATCTATCCTTGAGAATATACCATGTGTGCTTGAGAAGAATGTGTGTTCTGCTGCATTTGGATGGAATGTTCTGTCCAAATCTATCAAATCCATCTGGTCTAATGTTTCATTAAAGCCACAGTCTCCTTGTTGACTTTCTGTCTGGAAGATCTGTCCACGGATGTAAGTGGGGTGTGAAAGTCCCCTACTATTATTGTGTTGCTGTCAATTCCTCCCTTTAGGTCTGTTAATAATTGCTGATGTATATTGATGCTTCTATGTTAGGGGCATATATATTATTAACTTTATGTCTTCTTGATCAACTCTCCCCTTTATCATTAGAGTCCATCGTTGTCCCTTGTTACCTTTTGGCTTGAGGTCTCTTTTGTCTGATATGAGTGTAGCTCCACCCACTTTCCTCTGGCTGCCATTTTCTTGGGGTTTCATCTTCCGTCCCTTCTCTTTGAGCCTCTGTGTGTCTGTGGAGCTGAGCGGGGTGTCCTGGAGGCAGCATGGAACTGGCTCTTGGTTTCTAACCCATCCAGATTCTCTCTGTCTTTTGATTGGTGATGTCAGTCCATTTATATTTAGGGTGATTATTGATAAGTGAGAACACAGGGCTGCCATTTCATCTTTTGTTTTCTAGTTGCTCAATACCTCCATTCCTTTCTTCCCTTGTGTTTCTCTCTGCCATTTTTGTTTGGGTTTTTCTAGGATACTTTTCTCATTTTCTTCTTTTTTGTGTTTCTTGCCTCTGCTCTAGATGTATGTTCTGTGGCCACCATAAATTTGTATAAAGTGTCTCATAGATAAAATAGTCCTCTTTCTGCTGACAACGTCTATCTTCATTTGCCTAGACAGGTTCTATCCTCTTCACCATGTATTTTTGTTGCCTCAAATTACCCCTTTTAAATATTATGAGTTTGTTATGAAGTTGAAGTGGCTATAGTTATTTTTTTGCTTCCCCCCTTTAAACTTTATGCTATAATAAAATGTTTACTTAATTGTTTTTAACATCTTTATTGGGATATATGTATACATATAGCTGATTCACTCTGTTATAATAAAATGTTTAAAAGCCTATTCTGGGACTTCCCTGCTGGTACAGTGGTTAAGAATCCACCTGCCAATGCAGGGGACACGGATTCAAGCCCTGGTCTGGGAAGATCCCACATGCTGCGGAGCAACTAAGCCCGTGCGCCACAACTACTGAGCCTGAGCTCTAGAGCCCACGAGCCACGACTACTGAGCCCACGTGCAACAACTGAAGCCTGCGTGCCTAGAGCCTGTGCTTGGCAACAAGAGAAGTCCCCGCTCGCCACAACTACAGAAAGCCCGTGCGCAGCAACGAAGATCCAATGCAGCCAAAAATTAAATAAATAAATAAATGAATAAATGAATAAATAAAGCAAGCTTATTCTGCTAAAGAGTTGCATTTCCAATTCTGTCTATTCTTCCCTTTATTCAGTTTCGTGTGCTTTTGCCTTTTTGTTTCTGGTAGAAGAGCTCCTTCCAACACCTCTTGTAAGGCAGGTCTAGCGGTGAAGGACTCTCTCAGGTCTGTTTGTCTGGGAAAGCCTTTATTTCTCCTTCATATCTGAATGGTAACTTTGCTGGGTAGAGGAGAGTTGGGTGACAGTTTTTATCTTTCAGTCTTTTGAGAATGTCATTGCACTCTCTCCTGGCTGGTAGGGTTTCTGCTGAGAAATCTGCTGGTAGCCTAAGGGGGGTTCCTTGGTAGGTGGCCATCTATTTTTCCTGGCTGCCTTTCAAATTCTTGGTCATTGGCTTTTGACAATTTTAATATAAGGTGTCTTGGAGAAGGTCTTTTCGCATTGAGGTGATTCAGTGTTCTCTTAGCTTCATGGACTTGCATATCCAGTTCCTCTCCAGGTTTGGGCAGTTCTCAGCTATCATTTCTTTCTTTCTTTTTCTATTTCTTTTCTTTTTTTTTCTTTTGGCCATGTGGCGTGGCTTGCGGGATCTTAGTTCCCTGACCAGAGATTGAACACAGGCCCATGGCACTGAAAGCACTGAGTCTTAACCACTGGACCAGCAGGGAATTCCCAGCTATTATTTCTTTAAATAAACTATCTCTTGTCCCTCTGGGACACCCATCACCCTAACATTGCCCTTCCTATCTGAGTCAGATAGAGCTTATGGAATTTCTTCATTTTTAATATTTTAATTCTCTTTCCTTTTCTACTTGTGTCATTTCTAGTTTTCTACCTTTCAGTTCACTAATTCTCTCTTCCACATGGTCTGCTCTACTTCCAATGCTTTCTAATGCGTTTTTCATCTCATTGATTGAATTCTTAAGCTGCAGAATTTCTGTTTGTTTCTTTTTTAGAATTTCAATCTCTTTGGTAAAGTATTTCTTCTGTTCATTAAATTCACTTCAGAGCTGACTGAAGTGCCCTTCTGATTTTCCTACAGCTTGTTGAGTGCGTGACAGCTATGTGCATTGGCTGTCATTTAGCCCGCAATACTGCGTGACTTTAAGTTTGGTTTCTGGAGAACTGCCACTTCTCTTTATGGTACAGGGTCCTGGCTTCTCCCCGGCGCTGAGTGGGGGATTCCTCCCCCGGCACCTTGGAAGTGGTGACAGGTTCGAAATTAGAGGCCTTTCCTTTGTCTTCCAGCAGGTGGGGCCATCACACAGGTTTTCGGCTTCTCCACCTGCGCTCCTCCGGCTATACTTGGGAATCTTCACCTTCCGCCCTCCGCCGCCTCTGTCGGGGGGTGTCGCCCGAGCCCCCGTCATTGCTTCTTGTGGCTCCGGAGTCGCTGGTGCCCTGATGCTACCAGTGTCGCTGGCGTCACCACCTGGTTCCCCGGGGAAGATGAGCTTTGCCTTCGTGTCCGGGGTCCGCTGAGTCCCAGGCCCCCAGCCGCGGGGGAGGGAGATGGTGGCGGTCCGGTTAGAGCTGGCACCTCTTCCGCGTCTGGTGTTGTGAGGTTCACAGGCTCTGCTGCTGCGGTGAGGCGGGGGCTGCAGGGACGGGGTCGCAGGCCCCATTGCTGTTGCTGCCCGGTCACCTGTGGCCGCAGGTGCCGCTGCAGCCGGGATGCAGAGACTTGTGCTCCGCCTCCCCTGCGGCCCCGGTTCCCTGGGCCGAGGCCGCGATTCAGGCACCGCCTCCCCTGTTGCCCCGGGTCGGCCTCCCCTCTGTGTTCCCGCCCACCCTCCTAGACGTGCAGGGGTGTGGCATTCTGTCGTGCCCCCGTGTGTCGGGCAGAGGCACGTCTGTTAGTTGTGGATGTTTCACTGGTTACGGAACGAAGGGCAGGGACCCAGGCCACTTTCCCTGTCCCTCGTTGCTGACCTCTCCCACTGTCCCTGGACGGCCAGGCCGGCACAGCGTCCTCTGGCTGTTCTCCGCTGTGGACGGCAGTCACAGCCAGCCTGGTCCCTGCAAGGGGCACGATGACCCCCACATCCCCTCCCCCCCCATCTGGCCGCCTTGAACCCTCCGCAAAGGGTTCCGTCCAAGTCTCGATGCTTTTGTCGAAAATCCCAGCTGCAAGGACGGACCCGAGGAAGACAGGGCACGTTTGTCCACACTGAGATCACTTCAGTCCTACAGAAACTCTGCAGGAGCATCACCTCGCTCCTACTCTCCTTCTTTAGTTTCCACACGCGGAGCCATTTGACCGCACATGGGGACCCTCCCTCCCCCCCATATGTCCTTATCATTGTTCCTAGGGCCTCTCGGTGGGTGGAGCTAGGACATGTATGTGTGTGAGCACACGCACACTTACACACACACACACTCCACACACGTGTTCACGTCCAAGCCTGTGCCTCTTGGTCTGCCCAAGACGCCCTCCTGCCTCGGCGGGACCAAGTCTCTGGAGCCAGGGTCCGGCGGGGCGTGCAATGACTCAGCACGGCCACAAGGGGCTGTGTTCTAGGGAAATCATATGATGGGCGTAACACGCAAAGGTGTATGGGATGTTATGCACACACACGATTCAGGGCGTGGTAGTGAAGAGAACACACAGGTACCTACAGGGCAGCCTGAGAAATAGAACACGAGGGGCTCCAGTCCTGCCAAGAAGCAGAGGCCAGTGAGTGGCAGCTCCCTGCCCCCAAATCAGCTCTGCAGGATCTATAAAGACAGTTGGTTCTAGCAGGAACCAACCTGGAGAGGCCACGAACCCCACACTCCAGGGGGCGGTACCCTCCGCCCGTGTGAGGGGGGAACATCTCCGTAAATTGTTGGGGTTCTTCTTCAGGGAGAGCTGTCTCTTCTCCCCCATTTTTATTTTTCATCAATGTTTCACTTCTATCAGTGAATCCATTATGTACTTATATCAGTGTGGACTCACGGGTATTTATTTTACACTTTGGGGTCTAATGCAATACCCAGACGGTGGGCGGGTTGCCAGGAGGCGCTGCCCTGTGACCTCTCTCCCGGGTCCGGGAAACCGCCTGGTCTGGGGCGTGTGCGATGGCGCAGGACGGCCACCAGGAGGCACCCGAGCCTCGCCGTGTGGTCGCTGCGGGGACTGGATGGTGTGTAGGGGCCGCGGCCGCTCAGGCGGATCTGCCAGTGTGATCCGAACTACTGAGTCCTGACCAGCAGCCACGGCTGAGCCTGCCCTGCCCGGTGTGCTTGGCTGCCTCCTTCTAAAATCGTCTCTTTTCCACTGAGGGTTCACCTCAGTGTGTCAGGAACTGCATTTTGCTTTTATGTAACGTTATGCACTGAACTGTGTCCCCCCACCCAGTTCAAATGTTGAAGCCCTCACCTCCAGGACCTCAGAATGTGACTGCACTCGGAGGCGGGGCCTTTAGAGGGGTGATCAGGGAGAAGTGGGGTTACTAGGGTGGGCCCTGATCCAGTCTGGCTGGTGGCCTCATAAGAAGACGACATTAGGACACAGACACGCACAGAGGGTGCCCACGTGAGGACACGGGAAAAGACGGCGTCTACACGCTATGGAGGGAGGCCTCAGGAGACGCCAAGTGCTGACACCTTGATCTTGGGCCTCTGGCCTCCAGGACAGGGAGAGAGAATCTGTGGTTTCTGTGCTCAGTGTGCGGTGCTAATGACAGCAGCCCGAGCGGACTAGAACATGTCCCTGTGTGGGGTCTGCTGGGGTTCTCCAGCGTGCTGGGCCCGGTCTCTCAGCTCTTTTGGACAATTCTGGGCCCTTGCCTCTCCGTGCGCCCACTTCTTCTTTGGAAGATGAGTCCGTGGTGTGTCCAGGGCACTTGGCGCTGCTGTCCGTGTCCTCTCTCTCAGCCTCTCTGTGCTGCCTTACGTTGTGTCTAACTTTTCCTCCATCACAAATTCTCGCTCCAGCTGTTTTGATTCCACTGTCAAACACCACCTTTTTCAGTTCTAGGACCTCTTTTCAAATCTATTGGTTTCTTGAACACTTTTATCTTATTTCGTCAGACTTGAATACATTCTTCAATTAAAAAAAGCCCCTAAAAAAAAAAAAAAAAGCCCCTTCAACCCACACCCTGCGTGTTCTGAGTCTGATGGTTCTGATAACCAGCACTTCCTGGGGTCTTACTCTGTGGTTCCTTGTTTCACCGATTCTCGTTTGAGGTGGCTTCTTGTTTTTGCTTCATTATGATTTGCTCTGTTAGTGGGCTTCCGTTCCCAGGTCTCTATCTTGAGCCTTCTCTGAGGCTGAAGTCTCAGTGCCCCAAGTAGGCAGTCCCCTGGCGGATCCCCCAGCAGGACCAGCCATGTCGATGGCTGTCAGGACGTTTAGGGTCCCTGGAGCTTGAGTCCCGGCTCCTACCAGCCTGGGGCTGTGGGGAGTTGGGAGGGGCCTTTCCCTCACAAGAGCCCTGGCAGAGCTGGACCGACTGTTATCCTTGTTGCCTCCCTCTGGGTGTGGGTTTCCCAGTTCACCCCCGGGGGCCTGGCTTGCAGGGGTGTCTGTCTGCCTTGACTCCCCAGACTGATGGGCCCTGGCCTGGCTCCTCTCCCTGATCCATGCAGACCCCCTACACTAACCCTGGCCACAGGGCAGTGCCCTCCTCAGCCCCCAACCCCCTTACTCTCTGGCCATCTCAGCCATCCATTCAGAAATCCCCCCGACCCTGATACAGACTGTGACCCACGCAGGTCCCAGACCCATGCCCAGGCTTGGTCCTGCCCTGTCGCAGATGGGCACTGGGCCTGGGTCTGGGTAACAACCCCCGGAGTAGTGCTGGGGCAATGCCTTGGGGTGGGGGTGGGAGCTTCCCGCCACCCAGGCAGAAGAACTGGTGAGTCTCTGAGCAGCTTGAGGAACCTGCTCACTTGGCCCAGAACTGAGTCCTGGCCCGGCCCCAAGTGCAACCCTGAACCCCAGCCCTGGTGAAGCTCCAGGGGGACCCCTGACCCTGTCCCAGGCTGCCCACGTGTTGCCCACAGAGCCACCGCTCAGAGCCCCGAGGTTGTGGGGAGGGGTCTGGTGACCCAGCAGCGGCAGAACTGCAAAGGTGCAGGCTGCACCAGGGGGTGCCCAGCCTCGCTCTGTGGTCCCTGTGGGGACAACCCTGGTCTGGGAGGAGACAGGGCCTCACAGCCGGTATGTCCAGATGTCCTCCTAGGGGACACCCGGGAGTGAACGCCTGCCTGGGACCTGCTGCACGTGACCTTGGGACAGGCTGCAGAATGGGGCCTGGGAGGTCACCCGTGGGGCATGTGGGAAGTGTCCTCACGACCTGCAGTGATAATACAGCAGCCCCAGCCGAGCAGGGAGTAGCGTGTGATCCTCAGGCCTTGCCCTCGCCCCTGGGCTGGGCCTGCAGCCCTCAGGACAGCTGACACACCTGCCGCGTCCACACCTGCCAACACAGGTGCCCAGGCACAGGGCCCGGCTCCCCACAGCGCAGGGCCCCCAGGTGTGCCTGGCGCCCGGTGTGACCCTTCCTGTATGGTTGTTCCAAGGACCCCAAAGCTCACCTGCGCCGAAAGGACGTGGGGCGAGGATGGGGTCCAGGATGCACACGCTCTCTGGGCCCCAGGGTGAACCCCGACACCCTCCTCCAGGTGTTGCTGGCCATGCCCTCTGCCCCCTGCCCTCTGCCCCTGCCCGCCCAGGGGCCCCAGGTCTGGGCAGAGCCTCCTGCTGGCCGAGTGCATGCGATGCTGCTGGCGACCACACAGGGGCAGCAGAGCTCAGCGTGTTCAGGGACCGGATGTCGAGCTCACGGGGCTGCCCTGGGCCCTGAGGCCGGGAGTGGCCAGAGGGGACGCCTGCACGGAGGCCAGCCCCAGGCTCACCCGAGCCCGGCCCTAGGTCCCCTGACCCCAGCCCCAGGTTCAGCCTGGACCCTGTCCCCAGCGGGCCGAGCTTACTGGCAGTAGGTCACCCCTTGGTCCTGGGTCATCGGGGCTGAGGCGGCTGCACCTGTGGTGAGTGTCCACGCCGAGTGCAGCGTTTGGAGAACTCAGGGGACGCTGGGCCCTGGACAGTGAGACTGGTGCTTGGGGGACAGGACGAGGGCGCCCCCTCCTGGCCCCCTGTTCTTGCACCTCTGTGGTGGGGGTCCTGGGGGTTCTGGCAGGAGGGGGCGCCTGGTGCCTGCCAGGGGAGGGAGCCGGGGCCCGCGGGGGGCTGCTCGGGTCTCCGGGATGGTGGTGGTGGGGCTGGGTTTGTGGGGAGGGTCTGTGAGGGACCCATATTGGAGGTGGATGCGCTGGGCGACCTCCTGGAGCCGTTTCTCAGGCTTTCGCATCTGCACACACGTGGGGCTGTGGCCTTGGTCTGTGTGTGTTGTGTGTCTCTGCAGATGCATCCACCCCAAGCCCTGCCCTGCACAAGGCACCCGGGTTCTATGCACCTCAGAGCCCCCAGCCTCCCCATGGGTTACAGCTTGATGGGGAGAGTCACTCTTTGTCTAGGTTTTGCCCGTTTGCTGCCCGTCCTTCTGGGCTGGCCACCACCAATGCTGAGGGAAGGTGCCCTGTAAGCCCAGGAAGTGAAACACCAAAGGGAAAAGCCACGGTGGGGACTGTTTCCGTCAGCAGGGCACAGCGACCCCCTGAACGGGCTTGCTGGTGAAAACCACTAAAATGCTGGACTTCAGAAACCTAAAATGCTCACTTTTCTAAAGCAAGGTGACCTGGCCAGAGGAGAGGGCTGGTGGGGGGAGGGGGCGGCAGGCGGTCCCATCCCAGGCCCACGCGGACCTGGTCCGCAGGCGGCAGGACCAGGGGCTCCACAGAGGGCCGGCGTGGGCGGCCAGCAGCCCAGGTCCAAGCAGCCCTGGTGGCGGAGCCTGCAGAGGGCCGTTGTTCGGGCCCGGCTTTGTGAACGTCTTTCTGGGGAGACTTGCACGCCCGCTTCGGGAGCAGGGCTCCCTGTTAATCCTAAAAGCAGGCAAGCGGGCCCGTGGAGAGGCCGGCCCTGCAGGGTCCCGAGGTCGCGGCCCCGCCGGTGGGCGGGGGCCCTGCAGCAGCAGAGGCTCGGGGTCGCGGCGCCTCCCAGCCCTGCCGCCCGCCGGCGCCCCTTCTCCGAGACACCCTTCTCCAGTGACCCCCCTGCTCTCCCCGCGCGCACCCCCCTCCGGTCCCGCCCAGCTCCCTGCGTCCCCTTTGGGACGCCTCTGGGCCCCGTCGCCTCCCCCACTGCCCCCCCCAGCCCCTAGCCCAACGGATTTGGGAGTGAGGTGGGGCGGTGCCCGAGACCTCCGCGGGGGCGGCTCATCGTGTTCCAGAAGGTGACGTGGGACTCGCGCAGAAGATGGAGGGGGCTGCTCTGTGCCTGAGCGCCCCTCCCCAGCCGGGACCCTCCAGAGCCCCCTGGACCTTGTCCCCTTCACTTCAGTGAGACTGTGTCACCAACGTGGGCAGTGTGTTTGCAGCATATGGTGTGGTTTCCAAGTTTTATCAGAGCAGTATTACAAATTAACATTTTTACCACTGAGAGAAAAACACAAAGTAACATAATTGTCCGAAACCATGCAGGAGAGTCTGGGGTGAGGCCAGGTGAGGGACCCTAGTTTAATTACAGGACCTGGTCCCTCCCCAGCCAGTCCTTGGGGGTGCCCCGCGGTTCCAGCATCCCCTGGCCCCTCCTGACCAGACCCCCGCCCCAGACTCTCTGGGGGGGCAGTGGTGGCGCCTGAGGGCCGGGGGGAGGTGCCAGGAAGTGAGCACCCCCATGATGACTGAAACCTCCTTTCCAGCCATGATATGCCCAGTCTCGGGATCCATGGGGCTTGGGGCAATGGAGGGGAGGGGAGCCCCCGAGGGGCCTTCTGCCATGGGCATGGGGGAGCCCGGGAGGAGGGAGAGCCTGTCACCCACCGCCCCCGGGGGACCCTCCTAAGAGGTGGCCTCGGCTTCCCCACCCCAGACCCTCCCGCTCGCTCGCCCGCCCCTCCCTCTCCATGGTCCCTCCCTGGCCCCTAGAGCCCCTGTCCTTCCCTTTTCTGGGCACCAAACTCGCTGAAGGGTGCCCACACGGCCTGCCCCTCCCACTCCCCTCTGCTCTTCCTTTTCTCTTAAAGAAAAAAACATTTTTATTGTGAAATGTGGTATTCGGACAGAAGATTGCCCCAAACCAAGAAACGCCCTAGGGCCACTGCCAGCCCCTCGTGCTCCCACCCCAGGCAGCAGGGGTGCCCGCCCTGAAGGCCCCTTCCTCCCAAGGGCACCCCAGCCTTGTAGGCGTCACATTCCAGTGAGGACTCGTGCTCCTGTTGAGTCCCCTGGAGCATGGGGGCTCGGGGGCTCAGGGTCCCAGTGCGGCCAGCTCAGCCACGGCCTGGGCCTAGCCACCTGGGGGGCACGCTGTCCTGGGGCCCCGGGGGGTCAGGACCGCCCTAGCTGTGGCAGCAGGCAGGGGCACTGGGTGACCAGCAGGCTTCCTGGAGGAGCGTCCAGGCTGGACCGTGGGCTCTGCGTGAGGAGGGTGGTGACCACGTCTGCACCCGCTGGGCTCGGCCTGGGCCATGGCTCCACGCGCAGACCCTGCCCTGAGACGCCCTCCACAGCGGGTGTGGGAGCCAGGGTGCTGAGGGTAGCTGGAGGGAGGGTGGCCATGGAGGAGGGCAGTGCCTGCCCAGGATTCACCCCGAGAGTGCTGGGGCCATGGGCAGCCGTGGTTTCTAGAACAATCTCCAAGGTGCAGATGGTACGAGGGTCGGTGCAGGGCCACCGAGGGGTGCAGGGCCTAGCGGTGGGTGGACGAAGGTTCAGGGTCCAAGGGGGCAAGGCCGGGTCAGCTGGACCACGAACCCTGGGTGCTCAGACGCGACAGGCAAGGTGCGGCCCCCCAGGGGACTGCCAGCCAGCTTCCTGTTTGTGTGTGTGAGAGAGTGAGTGTGTGCTCACGCCTGAGCTACCGCCGCACCCTGGTCCTGACCACATGCGTGTGCATGCCTGTCTCCTGTGTTGGTGGCACATGTCGGGTGTCTGAGGGGCTCTGGGTGGGCTGTGTGCACACCACGTGTGTCAGGGACCCCAGCCCCGGGCTCAGTCACGATGAGGTGTGTCCCCTTCTGAATGGACGTCACTGTGCAGAGACCGGGTCCCGAGTTCCCTGAATGCAGCCCCGGTGCAAAGGGCAGTGCCTGAGACAGGCCTGGGGTCTCCGGGCTGAGCAGGGCTCACACGGCCTCCCAGCCCCCTCATCTGTGGCCGTGATGACTGACTGTGTCCATCTGAGCCTGTGTGCCTGTGCGAGCCTGTGTGAGCCTGTGAGCCTGTGTGAATCTGTGTGAATCAGCGTGTCTTTGAGAGCCTGTGAGACTGTTCACACCTGTGTGCCTGTGTGGCCTTGTGAGCCTGTGTGAGGCTCTGTGCCTGTGTGAGTCTGTGTGATTCTGTGAGGCTGTTTGAGTCTTTGTGCCTGTGTGACTTTGTGTCAGTCTGTGTACCTGTGTGAGTCTGTGTGAGCCTGTGTGAGCCTGTGTCAGACTGTGAGAGCCTGTGAGTCTCTGTAAGTCTGTATGAGTCTGTGTGAGCCTGGGTCAGCCTGTGTGCTTGTGTGAGTGTGTGCCTGTGTGAGCCTTTATGACTCTGTGAGCCTGTGTAGGTCAGTGTGCCTGTGTGAGTCTCTGTGAGCTTGTGTGAGCCTGTGTTAACCTGTGTGAGTCTGTGTGGGCTTGTGAGCCTGTGTGAGTCTTTGTGCCTGTGTGAGCCTGTGTGAGCTTGTGTGACTCTGTGTTAGTCCTTGAGACTGTGTGAGACTGTCCGCCTGTGTGAATCTCTGTGAGACTGTGTGAGCATGTGAGTCTCTGTGAGTCTGTATGAGTCTGTGTGAGTCTGTAAGCCTGTGTGTGCCTGTGTGCCTGTGTGAGTCTGTGAGCCTATGTGAGACAGTGTGAGTCTGTGAGACTGTGTGAGGCTTTGTGCCTGTGTCAGGCTGTGAGTATGTGTGAGCCTGTGTGAGCTTGTGTGAATCTTTTAGTCCTTGATCCTGTGTGGGTCTCTGTGCCTGTGTGAGTCTCTGTGAGACTGTGTGAGTCTCTGTGAGACTGTGTGAGCCTGTGTCAGACTGTGTGAGCCTGTGAGCCTGTGTGAGTCTGTGTGAATCAGGTGTTTTGAAAGCCTGTGAGCCTGTTTAAGTCAGTGTGCTTGTGTGGGCTTGTGAGTCTGTGTGAGTCTCTGTGAACTTGTGTGAGCCTGTGTGATTCTGTGAGCCTGTTTGAGTCTTTGTGCCTGTGTGAGTTTGTGTCAGTTTATGTACCTGTGTGAGTCTGTATGAGCTTGTGTGAGTCTGTGAGCCTATGTGAGCCTGTGTCAGGCTGTGCGTCTGTGTGAGCCTGTGTGAGCTTGTGTGAATCTTTTAGTCCTTGATCCTGTGTGGGTCCCTGTGCCTGTGTGGGTCTCTGTGAGACTGTTTGAGGCTGTGTGAGTCTTTGTGCCTGTGTGAGACTATGTGAGCCTGTGAGAGCCTGTGAGCCTGTGCCTGTGTGAGTTTGTGTCAGTCTGTGTGCCTGTGTGGGCCTGTGTGGGCCTGTATGAGTCTGTGTGAGTCCGTGTTCCTGTGTCAGTCTGTGTGCCTGTGTGGGCCTGTGTGGGCCTTCTGACTCGAGGGGCTTGAGCCTGTTCTTCCAGCCCTTTGATTCTCTGAAACCTCTGTGTGTGTGAGGTTGTGTGAGTGCATATGTCTATGTGACTCTGAGTGTGACCCTCTGAGAGTGTGCCAGTGGCAGGCAGGGTGCCTTTGTGTGTGTGTCTGTGTGTCAGGGTGTCTGTTTGTTCATGTGAACACATGTTTACCTGAGAGGCCCCATGTGCCTGTGTGTGTGTTTGTGCCCATGGGGTCTGTGGGTATATCTCTATGTCAACACCTCTTTGTGTATCCTGTAGTTTGTCTGAGTTTCTGAGTGTGTTTACATTTCTGTGTGTCTCTGTGTCTGCCTGTGTCTGTGTCTCTCTACGTGTCTCTCTGTACCTCTGTGTCTCTGTGGGTCTCTGTTTGTCCCTGTGTCTCTGTGCATTCTGTGTCCCTGTGTGTGTCCATTTGTGTGTCTGTGTGCCTGTGTGAGTCTGCATGGCCATGTTTGTTGGAGACTGTGTGTGTAAGGAGGGGCTGCCCAGTGACCCCGTCACTCAGGCCACACCCTGGGGGCCTGGGCCTGGCTGGGGAGGTGGGTGCAGGCACAGGCCTGGGCCCTGGCAGATGTGGGCGCCCCCAGGTGCTCCTAGCCACGGTCGCCATGTGCTCGCTGGCCCTCCGGGGGTCTCAGTCTGCAGGACGATGGGCCCAGAGGCCTCCTGTGTGTGGGGCCTCATGGGGCTTCCATGAGACGGAGGGTGCAGGGTGACCGTGGAGTGGGCATCCCCTGTTCTGGGCACGGCAGGGACAAAGGTTTGGTGGCAGGATGGGCCACGAGGGGCCGTGAGGCCGGAGCTGTGGGCTGAGTGGGACCAGGTCCTGGGCCAGGGGCTTCGTCCCTGGCTGGCCTGCAAAGCCTACTTCCCCAGGTGCTGGGCCTGTGGGGTTGTGCCTGGTCCCTCCTGTCCATGGGGCCCCCTCCACCAGGCAGGCCACTGGGAAGCGGCCTGGGTGCCTGGTCACTCTGGCCCGGCCATGGCACAGGCTTGGCCACCTGGGGGGAGGGGTGCCCAGGACGTGGCGGGAGGATGGTCAGGAACCCTCCCCACCAGCTGGCCCAGCTGGGCCCCCTCCCTGCCATCCACAATGCAAATGCCCTGGGGCCCTGGCTCTGCTGTTTCAGTCTCAGGGCAGTGGGGCTTTCCACCCTGGGCCCCACCTGCTCTGTGGCCTGTCCTTGGCCCGTTTTTAGAAACATTTGCAAGTGTGTTTGTGCTGTGTGTGGGGCGGGGGTGGGGCACAGCCAGCACCCTTGGGGCTTGTTTCTCAGACTGGGCTGGGGGAGGGGAGCCCACATCCAGCCTCCCCAGGGGGGCAATGAGGGTCCCGGCAGGACCCCAGGCAGTGTGTGGAGCCCAGGCATGGGTCAAGGCCTTAGTGGGGAAGCATCTGTGGCTGGTATTCCCACCTGGGTGTGGCCCACGGCTCTGCCAGAGGGAACCTTCCAGAACCACAGTCTCCCTGGGCCAAGGGGACAGATAGAAAGTGAAGCTCAGTGACAGCAGGCCCCGGCTGCACACTCACATCCCATGCGTGTGCACCCACACACACCAACACACATGTGCGCACACACCTGCTGTGGCCCCAGCACTGACTGCCCAGGGGTCCTCACCTGGGCTCCGGGTGGCAGTGCAGTCCCCTCACCACGGCCTCATGCCTCTGACCTTGGTGCTGACCAGGGAGGCTGGAGAGGCCAAGATGCCCGCTCAGCCAGCTTTCTCTGACCTCAAGTGCAAACCTCAGGGCCCACAATCCACTTGTGTGTGTGTGAGTGTAAACATGTTGGTGAGCGTGCAAGTGTGTGAAGGCGCATGGCGTGAGCATGACCTGCAAGTGTAGTGTGTAGGTGTGTGTAGGTCTGTATAGTATGTAGGTGTGCACAGGTGTGTGGCTGTGCAAGTCATGTGTAGATGTGTGTGGGTGTGCACAGGTGTGTAGGTCTGTATAGTATGTAGGCGTGCACAGGTGTGAGTGTGCAAGGCGTGTGTAGATGGGTGTGGGTGTGCACAGGCGTGTGTAGATGTGTGTAGCTGTGTACAGGTGTGCAGTGGAGGCTCCTGGCCAGCTCCCCTCACCTTCCAGGCCTGGCTCATTGTCACCCCCAGGACAAGACCTCTGGCTCTCCTCTGGGTCCCTGCATGCCCCTCAGCCCCCTGGGGGCAGTGACAGGGCTGGGTTGGGGGCCAGGCAGGGTGTGGCCTGTGCCACAGAGGAGACTTGCATTTACGATGTGAGCACCGTGCTGAACAATGGCTGGGGTGTCCTGGGGCAGGTGTGGCGCACAGCCCTGTGCTAGGGCCTGTGTGTCTATGCACGTGTGTGTCAGAAGGCTGGGGCTTGTGGAATTGCCCAGCTCCAAGCTGGCCTGGGCAGAGCCCCCAGACTCCCGGCCCCCAACAGAGGCTCCCACCCGAGGAGGGAGGGGTGGCGAGTAGGGGGCCAAGGAGACCCTCGGGGTCAGGGCCTGGCTGGGACTGGGTGGGGGCCCCGTGACTCGGCCTTGGGGGGAAGTGGGGGCCTCAGGGCAGGTGACCTGTGATTACACGCTCACCCCACTCACATACACACAGAGAAGCACACTGAGAGACACACACACTGAACGCAACACCCACACCCACTACACACCCACAAACAAAATACAGACACACAACACCCAAGCTCTCACTCCCCCTCCCCCACACACCCAGAGCACACGGACAGACTCACACACACAGGATGAACGTATAGACACCCACACACTCACACCCACACACCTACACCCACACACTCACACACTCACACCCACACTCCTCCCTCCAGGCCCTTGGGGCTCAGGGAGCCCCACTGAGGCTCTCTCAGGCCCGGCCACTTCCTTTGGGGCTGAGAACCTGCCCAGGTGTCTGCATCCACCGGCCCCACCTCTCACCTGCCATGTGCCCCCATCCTGCCTCGGGGGTCCCATCTGGGATGGGGGTCCCATCTGGGAGGTGGGCATGTGCCCTCCACTCGGGGAAGGCCCCACACACACACGGTGCAGGAGCCCAGGGGCACAGGTCAGCTGGCAGCTGGGAGCGGCCGAGTGAGCCCTGGGTCAGAGCCGGGGGCCTGAGTGCAGGTCGGGGCAGAGCGGCTTGGGGACCCACCTGTGCCTCCGGGGTCCGACCCCCGAGGTCTCTGGGATCCCCTCGGCCCTCTGCCCTGTGTGCTGGCGCTGTGCTTGCCAGGGCAGGCCTCCAGGCCTCGGCGAGAAACCCACAGGCCTGTCTGGGCCCTGAGCACGGGGCTGGCAGAAGGGCCAGCGCCCAGGGGAGCCGGGAGGTGCTGGGACTCTGGGGCACTGGGACCCCAGCCCCGGGGCTCAGGCCTGGGGCTGGTGCAGGGTCCCCCTCGAGGGGCTGACAGCCAGGGGCTCTGGGCCGGCTGCCCTTGGAGCCGGCGCTCAGAAGCCAGCAGAGCAGGGCAGCCAGCACAGCTCAGCCTGAGGACAACGGTGGTGCTGCGAGGCCAACAGGACGGGGGCTGGGGGCAACTTCCAGGTGGCGGGGGTGCCCTGGAGGGGCCTGTGCAGGGCCGGTGTCTGTGGGAGGCTTTGGCTGAGGTTCATCCCGCCCTGGCCCGGGAGCAGCCGGGGGGGATGGGGAATGAGGGCAGAGGAGCAGTGAGGTGGGGGCGACAGGGCCGGGCGGGGGGCTGGGGGGTGATGGTTTGCTCTGACTGAGCCCAGCTGCAGGGTGTGACCTGCTGGGACCCTGTCCCTCTGGCTGCATGGAGAAGGGACCCAGGTCCAGGTGGAGGCAGGGACATGGGATGAGGTCCTCATTTCACTGAGGGTTCAAGGAGGTCTCCCACTTCTCCAACCCATCATGTGTCAGCTGGGAACCCTCTGGAAGGAGCGGCACCCTCAGCTACTGTCTGGCTGTTGCAGAGCATAAGGTGCCCTTGAATTATTCACCAGTTTTCAGAACAGCCAGTCAGTCCCTGGAGTCAGAGGTCCCGTGTGGAGCCTGCACTGCGGCCCGTGTGCCCACATGAACGCAGCCTCCAGCTTCTCCCCCAGCCACGCGGCCTCCTCGGCCACCACCCAAGATGCCAGCCAGGCCGCCAAGGCCAGGAGGCCCCTTGCTCCCGCCACCCTTGCCAAGGCAGCAGGCACCCACGCCTCCACAGGCACCTCCCTCCAGTGGGCCAGTGACACCGTGGCCACCCAGGCACGGGCCCTGGTCGCTGTCCTTCAAACACCAGTGGTGGGGTCTGTGCTTCCTCCCACCATCCTGGGCCCCTGGGTGCTGCGTCCTAGCTGGCCAAGGGCACAAGGGGCCGAGCAGGACTCTGAGCCTCACATTTTCCTCTGGGGAGGGACCTGCCTGGGGGGCTGCTGGGGGCTTCCGTGGGAGCCCAGCCTGTGCACTCAGCGCTGTGCTGGCAGGGCCGTTGGCGGCCTGGGGGCTGCCTCGTCAGGGTCTCTGGGCCTCGAAGCCAGGCCGTGACCTGGGCCTGCTTCCCCACCCACCACCCCCTCGCTCCCCCCAGGCAGGTGCGAGGCCGGCTCAGTTTCTCCCCAGGTTACTCATTTGGGGCAAACTTGGCCCCGGAGGGCACATGCAAATGGCTGTTTGCTCCACACCGAAAAACAAGTCTCTCAGCCTCTGAGGATGTTTCCCGAAATAGCTTGTGCCGACCACCCACCTGCAGCTCCCCCAGTGTGGCGGGTTGGCCTCGGCCTCAGGAGCCGGGGGGCCGAGCCCGCCGGGCCCACCCTGGGCCAGTGGCTGCCCTGCGCACGGCGATCTAGTGAAATACAATTGCTCTCAGCTTGCTTGCACCTTTGTGACCCTGTCCCCCACGGGGCGACCCTCAGGCCCCAACACTGGGGGCGGGAGCGTGCAGAGGAGAGCGACCCTGTGGCCCAGACGCTGGCCACCCCCCTGGCCGGGCAGCCCCCGCCGAGAGCCCGGGATGGCGAGGCCCCACGCAAGCCCGTGGGACCCCAGGGTGGCCACAGCAGCTGAGCCCCGTCAACCTGCCCCTCCCGTGACCCTGCCCTGCCCCGTCCTCGTCCTACCGTCCACACGCGTCTCCCCTGCAGCCTCTGTGTCCACCGCTCTCGGACTCGCCCCTGTCCCCTTCTCCTGACACCCAGGTCTCTCCCTGTCTCTGTCTCTCTCTGGTTCTCTCTCTGTTCCTCTGTATTTCTCTTTGTTTCTGTCTCTCTCTTTCTCTCAGTGTGTCTCTCTATCTCTGTCTCTCTCTGTTTTTATGTCCTATGTCTATTTATTTCTGTCTGTCCCTCTGTGTCTGTCTGTCTATCTCTACCTCTCTGTCTCTGTCTCTCTGTCTCTCTCTGTGTATCTCTTTGTCTCTGTTTCTGTCTCTTGTTTTCTCTCTGTCTCTCTGTATCTTTCTGTCTCTGTGTCTCTCTGTCTCTGTGTGTGTGTCTCTCTCTCCCACTCCCTCTCTCTGTGTGTCTGTTTCTGTGTCTCTTTGTCTCTCTCTCTCTATGTCTTTATCTCTGTCTCTCTCCCCCTCTGTTCATCTCTGTCTCTCCCTCTCTGTCTCTCTCTCTGTGTCTCTCTATCTCTCTGTCTCTGTCTTTCTGTATCTCTGTCTCTTTCTCTCCTGTCTCTTGTTCTCTCTCTATCTATGTTTCTGTGTCTCTCTGTCCCTCTCCGTCTGTGTCTCTGTCTGTCTATCTCTCTGTCTCTCTGTGTCTCTATGTCTCTTTCTCTCTCTGTTTCTGTCTCTTGTCCCCTATCTCTCCATCTCTGTGTCCCCTCTCCCTCTGTCTCTGTCTCTCCCCCTCTGTCCATCTCTTTCTCCCCGTCTGCGTTTCTCCCTGAGCTGGTGCATAAGGGGAGGACGTGAGAACCTGCACCCACTCCTCAGTGATCTGTGCTCCACGATCTTCAGGCAGTAGATGAGGGAGCTTCTCCTTTTGGAAGGTTCCAGCTGACACATGAAGAAGGGACAGAAGGGGTAGGAGCCCGCACCTGTGATCCCTAATGAGACAGAGTCCCAAGGCCAGTGGCGGACAGGGCTACCCTCTGGAGTTTGCGGCTCTGGTGGGTGAGGCTGGGGCCAGGCTGGGCAGTGACGGTCATGGTCCTGATGCCCACACCCGTGGCTCCAGAGGGTTCCCTCAGAGGGCCCGAGGGTCCGAGGAGCTGGAGTGACCCTGACACCCGGAGCCACAGGACAGTGGCAAGGGTCCGAGTGGGACCACCAAGGATGCAGGACTCAGTGTGGGAGATTTTGAGTGGCTGGGGTGACACTGAGAAGTTAGGAGCCACCAGAGCCTCCGGGCCTTGGAGACTCAGGCTGAGGTTTACAGGTGAGACGTGGGGTGTCAGGGCCTGCGTTCAGGTGGAAAAGCCTGAACGCACTGCCACCCAGGCCCCTTGCCTTCCTCAGCAAGGGTTTTCAGATGGACCCTGGAAAGTGCTGAGCGACACGGGGAGCTGGCGGAGGGACACAGGCACGTGTGCGATGTTGACACACGTGCAATGGGAGGCCTGCCGAGACAGCTCTCCCGGCTGCCGTGTGTGTTTGAAATACCTCTAGTCAGCAGGGTGGAAATGCTCCTCTCTGCCAACACACTCCCTCCCAGCCCTGCCACCCCTCACCCCAGGGCTCCCGCCTCCACCTGGACCCCCATCTGGACCCCCACCCCGAGCCCCTGAGGCTCCCACCTGGACACGCAGCCTTCGCCCTGGTGTCCCCGCCCTGACTCAGACCCCAGGTCTGTTCCCCACGCAGCAGCCACCCTGCAGCTGGGCTCAGTCAGAGCAAACCATCACCCCCCAGCCCCCCCTGCCCGGCCCTGTCGCCCCCACCTCACTGCTCCTCTGCCCTCATTCCCCATCCCCCCCGGCTGCTCCCGGGCCAGGGCGGGATGAACCTCAGCCAGAGCCTCCCACAGACACCGGCCCTGCACAGGCCCCTCCAGGGCACCCCCGCCACCTGGAAGTTGCCCCCAGCCCCCGTCCTGTTGGCCTCGCAGCACCACCGTTGTCCTCAGGCTGAGCTGTGCTGGCTGCCCTGCTCTGCTGGCTTCTGAGCGCCGGCTCCAAGGGCAGCCGGCCCAGAGCCCCTGGCTGTCAGCCCCTCGAGGGGGACCCTGCACCAGCCCCAGGCCTGAGCCCCGGGGCTGGGGTCCCAGTGCCCCAGAGTCCCAGCACCTCCCGGCTCCCCTGGGCGCTGGCCCTTCTGCCAGCCCCGTGCTCAGGGCCCAGACAGGCCTGTGGGTTTCTCGCCGAGGCCTGGAGGCCTGCCCTGGCAAGCACAGCGCCAGCACACAGGGCGGAGGGCCGAGGGGATCCCAGAGACCTCGGGGGTTGGACCCCGGAGGCGCAGGTGGGTCCCCGAGCCACTCTGCCCCGACCTGCACTCAGGCCCCCGGCTCTGACCCAGGGCTCACTCGGCCGCTCCCAGCTGCCAGCTGACCTGTGCCCCTGGGCTCCTGCACCGTGTGTGTGTGGGGCCTTCCCCGAGCGGAGGGCACGTGCCCACCTCCCAGATGGGACCCCCGAGGCAGGATGGGGGCACATGGCGGGTGAGAGGTGGGGCCGGTGGATGCAGACACCTGGGCAGGTTCTCGGCCCCAAAGGAAGTGGCCGGGCCTGAGAGAGCCTCAGTGGGGCTCCCTGAGCCCCAAGGGCCTGGAGGGAGGAGTGTGGGTGTGAGTGTGTGAGTGTGATTGTGTGTGGGTGTGTGGGTGTGGGTGTGAGTGTGGGTGTGGGGTGAGGAGGTCTGTGTGGTCAGGGGCTCTCCTGTATACGTGTCTCTGTCGGGAGCAGGGTGTGAGTGTGTGAGGGGCTTGCGCAGATGCCTGTGCCCAGCTCACGGCCCTTTCTTTCTCTCTGCATCACTTTATCTCCTTGATCTGTCCTCTCTGCATCTCTGTGTCTCCGTGTTTCTCTCTCTGTCCAGGTCTCATGTCTCCCCTTGTCTCTCCCTGCCCCATCTCTCCCTGTCTCTGTCTCTCCCAGCCCTGTCCCTGTGGCTGACCCTGGTGCTGTCTCCCCTTGCTAATCCCTCCGTGTCCCTGTTTGTGGGACGTGGGTCCAGCCGTGAGACCTGTAGGCTGTTCCTGTCCTGGCCCGTGGCCCAGGGGGAAGCTGCTGGGGTCCCAGGGCGGTGCGTGCAGCCTGCCCCCGGCTGTGGGGCCTGGCATAGGGGAAGAGGAGGGACAGGGTGCATGGGGTTCAGGGCCATGCGAAGTCATTGCTGGACCTACGACGCCAGCTCCCCACCTGGGCCTGGCTCTGTCGCAGGCTCAGCCAACATGGGAGCAATACCCTGAAGGGTCCTGTAGCTGGCAAGAGCCCTGCTGGCCCAACCTGGGTGGATGCCAGGATAACCTGTGCAGACCCAGGTAGAACCTAGGCTGATCCTGGCCTGACCCTGGCTGACTGTGGGTTGACCCTAGCTGACCCTGGCTGACTCTGAGCTGACCCTGTTGACACTGCTCACCCTGGCAGAGCCAGGTTGAACTTTGCCTGATCCTGGCTGACCTTGGGCTCTCTAAAGCCTGACCTTAGTTGACCCTGGCTGACCCTGGCTGACCCTGGACTGACGCTAGTTACCCTGGCTGATCCTAGGCTGACGTTGGCTATTCAGGGTGATTCCAGCTGACCTTGGGAAGATCCTGGCTGACCTAGGCCGCTGTGGGCTGGTACGGCGTGGGGGCTGGGGCCCTCTGC
Source organism: Delphinapterus leucas (assembly GCF_059928025.1). Classification (NCBI taxonomy): domain Eukaryota; kingdom Metazoa; phylum Chordata; class Mammalia; order Artiodactyla; family Monodontidae; genus Delphinapterus; species Delphinapterus leucas. The sequence continues at coordinate 181,183,948 of NC_143130.1, forward strand.
AGGTCTCGGGGAACTCACTGCCCCCAAAGGGCTCTCCTGGGCTTTGGCCACTTGCCAGGCCCCAGGGCCAAGTGGCTAGGTCTCTGTTTTGGGACATGATTCTCAGAACAGCAGTCTGGCTGGGACACCTGGGCTAGCCTGTGCTCGCAATGACTCAGCCTCCCATAGGGCTATTTTGGGTGTTTCAGCAGGTGACGAGGTGCAGGAGGCTTGAGAAGAAAGAGAAAAACAAGAGAACACAAACACCATTGCGTCCCCCATCCTGCCTACACTCTGGCACCCAAGCCCTCCCCTTCTGGTAACCGTGTGACTGGTGACCCCAATGTACTGGGGTCTGGCTCATGCAGCCTGGGCCCTGGGCCAATTTTCTTGCCATGAAGTTGGCCTGGCATCTACAAACAGCTGTGGGCACTGGAAGGGATGAAGCCAGGTGATGAGGCATCACCTCATTCTCCATCCAGTGCTCAGACCAAGAGGGTCTTGGGGCCCCTGGGAGGCTCTCCTTCCTCTGTGTGAGTAACTTCTTATGAGGGTCAGGACTCAGGACCAATGGGGTGGGAACAGGACTCAGGATCTAAGATAAAGTGATGAAGCCAAAGAATGAGGGCTCCAGGATGAATGGACAGAATATGAGGGCCTGGCTAAGAGAGGAGAGGACACAGTTTTTAAGACCAGGGCCCAGTGATCAGGACCAGGACTCCGTGATCAGGACCAGGGCTCAGTGATCAGGACCAGGGCCCAGTGATCAGGACCAGGGCCCAGTGATCAGGACCAGGACTCAGTGATCAGGACCAGGGCCCAGTGCTCAGGACCAGGGCCCAGTGATCAGGACCAGGACTCAGTGATCAGGACCAGGGCCCAGTGATCAGGACCAGGGCTCAGTGGTCAGGACCAGGGCCCCATGATCAGGACCTGGGCCCAGTGGTCAGGCCCAGGGCCCCGTGATCAGGACCAGGACCCAGTGGTCAGGACCAGGACCCCGTGATCAGGACCAGGGCCCCGTGGTCAGGCCCAGGGCCCAGTGGTCAGGCCCAGGACCCAGTGATCAGGACCAGGGCCCAGTGGTCAGGCCCAGGGCTCAGTGGTCAGGACCATGGCCCCGTGATCAGGCCCAGGGCCCAGTGGTCAGGACCAGGGCCCCGTGATCAGGACCAGGGCCCAGTGGTCAGGCCCAGGGCTCAGTGGTCAGGACCAGGGCCCCGTGATCAGGACCAGGGCCCAGTGGTCAGGACCAGGACTCAGTGATCAGGACCAGGGCCCCGTGATCAGGACCAGGGCCCCGTGGTCAGGACCAGGGCCCCGTGATCAGGACCAGGGCCCAGTGGTCAGGCCCAGGGCTCAGTGGTCAGGACAAGGGCCCCGTGATCAGGACCAGGGCCCAGTGGTCAGGACCAGGACTCAGTGATCAGGACCAGGGCCCCGTGATCAGGACCAGGGCCCCGTGGTCAGGCCCAGGGCCCAGTGGTCAGGCCTAGGACCCAGTGATGAGGACCAGGGCCCAGTGGTCAGGATCAGGGCCCAGTGGTCAGGACCAGGGCCCCGTGATCAGGCCCAGGGCCTAGTGGTCAGGACCAGGGCCCCGTGATCAGGACCAGGGCCCCGTGATCAGGACCAGGGCCCAGTGGTCAGGCCCAGGGCTCAGTGGTCAGGACCAGGGCCCCGTGATCAGGCCCAGGGCCCAGTGGTCAGGACCAGGGCCCCGTGATCAGGACCAGGGCCCAGTGGTCAGGCCCAGGGCCCAGTGGTCAGGCCCAGAGCCCAGTGATCAGGACCAGGGCCCAGTGGTCAGGCCCAGGGCCCGGTGGTCAGGCCCAGGGCCCAGTGGTCTGGCCCAGGGCCCAGTGGTCAGGACCAGGGCCCCGTGATCAGGACCATGGCCCAGTGGTCAGGACCAGGGCCCAGTGGTCAGGCCCAGGGCTCAGTGATCAGGACCAGGGCCTAGTGGTCAGGACCAGGGCCCCGTGATCAGGACCAGGGCTCAGTGGTCAGGACCAGGGCCCCGTGATCAGTACCAGGGCCCAGTGGTCAGGACCAGGGCCCAGTGGTCAGGCCCAGGGCTCAGTGATCAGGACCAGGGCTCAGTGGTCAGGACCAGGGCCCCGTGATCAGGACCAGGGCCCAGTGGTCAGGATCAGGGCCCAGTGGTCAGGCCCAGGGCTCAGTGATCAGGCCCAGGGCCCAGTGGTCAGGACCAGGGCCCAGTGTTCAGGACCAGGGCCCAGTGGTCAGGCCCAGGGCCCAGTGGTCAGGACCAGGGCCCCGTGATCAGGACCAGGGCTCAGGGGGCAGGCCCAGTGCTCTGGGTGTCGTTACTGTGAGAGGACTTGCTTCACTTTCTCTTTTGTGAAGCCCAGCACTTGCCGTGAGCCTGCACGACCACAGGACCAGCTGATGAGTTCTAGGCAAGGGGCCCGTGTCCAGACCCCTGAGACCCTGCCGTGGGCCATGGGGCCGGCATCCTTGTCTTCAGAGCCTCTGCCCCTCTCCTCCCCCTCCCCTCATTCAGAGTTTGAGAACTTCTGCCTTTGGGATCATTTATTGCACGAGGAAGGCCTTTGTGGGTGCGCACATGGCTTCTGAGCAGCGCTGAGTTCTGGCATCCAGCTGGGCTCTCAGGAGGCTCCTCACGTTTCCTCCCTGCAAACACGAGAGGTGTCAGGCCTGGGGGCCTCCAGAGGTGGGTAGCGTCCTTGCCAGTGGTCCTTCCCCACCATGGCCTGGCTCCCATAGACTGGATGGAATCCCGTGGCAGCCACACCCAGGGAATCTGATGCCCTGACACTGCTGGGGCACATCCGTGCTCTGCCCCCAGCCCTGCCCAAGCTCTCAAGGTCTGTGGGGGGGCCGCCTCTCTGTAGGCCAGACCCCCATCAGGAGGGACAGGGGAGCTGTGTTGGAGCCGGGCCCTCCTGCCCCCCTCAGCCAGCTGCTGGACCTTCTTCTCCTTCATCTATCCACCCCCGTCTGTCCATCTCCCACCTGTGCCCGGCTGGCTCCTGGTCAGTACTGGGGACCCCCTCGGCTGCCAGGCGGGCCCCGGATGCTAGTCACAGTCAGTGCCGTGCTGTAGAAGAGGCTTAACAGGAAGAGGGCGAGCAGGGTGATGGTGGTGGGCCACAGGCTGGCTTCCGGGCTGTCCTCCTCGGGGCCCTCCCACGGCAGGTCCAGCACCAGCCAGGGCAGCGGGTCCCGGTGATCTGTAAGACACAGCAGGCCTGCGAGGTCCGGGTCTGCGTGAGTGCGGGTCGAGCCAGTGCCCTCCCCGCCGGGAGACCTCAGGGTGGGGACGCTGGCGGTGCAGGTGCCCTGTCTCAGGTCTGAGGCTGCCTCCTGGAGGGTGAGAGAGCAGGTGCCCAGGGAAGGGGCTGGACTTTGCAGCTCTTGAGGCACCCTCAGGACTCCTATCTCTGGGGGTCTCAGGGCACCTCAGAGAGAGAGAGGGACATGGCAGGGCAGGAGGGTGGGCACCGTCTCTGCTGCTGCAAGGAGAGCTCAAGCCCAAGGCCTCCTGGATCCCAGCCCTACTTGTGAACTCAGCAAGCCCTTGCTCTTGGACCTTCTTGGCCTGGGCCCTGGATGGGACCAGAGAAGATCAGACATGCCCACCCTCAGGGTGCTCCAGGTAGAGACATAGATCTGGGTCTGTGGTTCATTGTGCCAAGGGCCAGATGGACAAGACCAAGGGGCTCTGTTGCTGTCCCAGGAAGTGGCTCATAAGCTACAAGGAGCATGAGAAAGGCCCAGGTGAGAGCCACCAACACAGGCAACCTTGCTGTCTTCAGGGTCCCAGGGCATAGACCTCCCATGTTAAATGGGATCTGGACCAGCTTGTTATATGCTGACACATCCAATCATTCGTCCATTCATCCATCCATCCATGTAACCATTCAATTACCTGCCAATCTATCCATCTGTCCATCTACTCATTCATCCATCCACACCCCATCTGTCCTTCGGTCCATCCATCCACTTCTCTGTCCTTCCATCTGTCCATCTGTTCATCCATCTATCTGTCTCTTCGATCATCCATTCATCCATCCATCCATCCATCCATCCACCTGTCTGTCCATCTTTCCATCCATCATATGTCCTGTGACCCATCCACCTGTCTGTGCTGTCCATCTGCTGGCTCCACCCTCATCTACTGTCTTTTCTGCCTCCCCCTCTCTTTAGAAAGCTCCTCCTGTGGGCAGGTCTTGGTCCCTTGGTGGTTGGACCACCTTCTCTGTGGCAGCACTTCCCCAATTAATCCATTGCTCCCCCCATTGCCCTTTGGTGACTGGACCCTTAAGAGGGGAGCAGTGGCCAGGGTGGGCAGGGGTGTCCACCCCACTTTGGCCCTGGAAGCAGAGAGAGGCAGCTAGAAGGCTAGGTCCCCTGGGAAGGCCCAGAAGGTGTCTAAACAAGAGCAGGGGCCCCGCTGCCCCCTTGTGGGAGCCCTTGTGCAGGTGTCCCATGGTGGTCACGGGACTGTCCTTCTAGGTTTGGTCTCCCTGACCTTCCCTCCTGCCAGGAGCTCCGAGCAGAAGCTGTCTAGGGGCCCTGGGTGAGAGCTGTCTCTTCTGACCCCTCTCCACCCCAGCCGCCCACCCCATCTGTGGTTTGGGAGACTTGAATTTGTGGACCAAGTGGGGAGCAGGTGATGCCTGAGAGGGGTCTCTCCAATCGATCCCTGAACTGTGCCCAGCTGGGTACACAGGGAGGCCTGAGGCCTGGAGGGACCTGAGGCAGCAGGTCTGGGCCTGGGGAAAACCCTCTGGGAGCTTGGGTGGGGACTCCTCTTGCCTTCCTGGAGCTGGTTCTGGGCTGTCAACTTCCTGCACCTGCAGGGCTCAGACGTGTGTGTGTGTGTGTGTGTGTGTGTACGTGTGCCCGCGTGCGTGACCACGAACACATATGAGAGTACGTGTGCATGTGTGTGCGCGCCTCTGTGTACATGTGCAGAGCAGTGGGATGTGGGGTGGGGAAGGCTGTACCCAGGTGGGGTGGCCCCCTTTCCGTGCGGTCAGTGGGGCCGTCCTGCACTTTTGTGCGCTGTGCCCACAGAGGGCCCCTGGAATCCAGCCCTCTGCCCTCGCCACTCCTCCTGTGAGCCCCCCTCTGCGTGATGGCACCAGCCCCTTCTCTGGCCGCCAGGCTCCCCTCTCCCTCGCTCACGCCTCCCGGCTGCCCCTAGAGGCAGTTTCCTGAAATACAAGTGACCAAGTCACCTGCCCCTGGCAACCATCCTGGGGCCACTCTTCTCAGGACCCAGGAGGCTGTGCCTGTCTCGCACATCTCAGCCCCAGTTCGACGCTCACTCCTGCGCTCACACTCGCGCACAGCCATGAAGGCACGTCTGGCGTCAGGCTGAGGGGAAACCAAGGTCTAGAGAAAGTCGGGGCAGCAGCTGCTCTTTCCTCCTGGGTCCTGCCCCCTCCTGGCGTGTGCAGACCCCGAGCACGGACAGATAGGCAGCCGGAGGGAAGCGCAGAGCTGCTTCAGGCGAGCATGGAGTTTATTCAAGGGGCGGGTGGGGCGGGGGCACGGCTCAGTAGCAGACGCCATCCACCTCCGACATGACCACGGACACGTTCACGTGGGTGGGTTTACCCGCCAGGCGGTCGATGGTCTTCTGGGTGAAGGCCAGGGGCAGGGCCTCGTGGCCCACCATGCAGGAGAAGGACTCCCCCTGCTTCCAGGCCTCGGCATCCACGCGCAGCACGCTGGTCACGGCGAAGGTGGGGACACTCTGGTTGGGCTCAGGCAGGGGCCTCCAGGTCAGGTACTTCTTGCGGGGCAGCTCCTGGTTGCCCTGCAGCCACCGCACCAGCACATCCTTGGGGCTGAAACCTCGCACCAGGCACGTCAGCGTCACCATCTCATTGAGGGCCAGCTCCTCCGACGGCGGCGGCAGCAGGTGGACCTCTGGCCGGAACGTGTTCACTGGAGGGCAGAGAGCAGGGTCAGGGGTCTGGGCAGGGAGGAGAGTGCCCCCTGCCCCCTGGGCAACCCGTGTGGGGGGTGGGCGGGAGATGGAGGGTGGAGTGGGCTCAGGAGTGCGCCTCGCGCACTGTGTAGTGCCCAGCCGCCCACTTGCGGGTCAGGGCCCACCTGAGGGTTTCGTGATGGTGGCGGTTAGCGAGCCCTTGGACTCGGGGTGGGTGGCGGTGCAGGAGAAAGACTGTCTGTTTTTCCAGGGATCGGCGCAGCCCGGCAGGACACTGGACACACTGAAGCAGCCGCAGGAGTCAGGCTTGGGCGGCTCCTGGATGGCGTTCTTCCCACCTGTCGGGTTCCAGGTGAAGGAGGCGCCCTTGGGGTCTCTCAGGCCACTCAGCGTACACGTGAGGCTGGCATTGGAGCCCAGGAGCAAGTCCTCAAGGACCGGTGGGTTCAGGGACAGGCTGGGATTTCCGCACGAACACGGCATATTTAGACCTGAGAGAGAAGCCAGAGCAGGTCAGCGAGCCCCTCTGTCCGCCTTCCTGGCCTCCATCCCCAGCCCACGGCCCTCTTGGCCACCCGCCGGGCCTCAGCCACCTCTTGTCTGAGGGGAGTGCCCACAGGGATGCAGTCAGGGAGCTGGGTCAGGGTGGCACCATGGGGGACCCGCCCCAGCCTGCCCTCTGACCTCGGCAGGGAACTAGGCAGGGAACTTGGCAGGGCACGTCCACGGTCTGGCTGGATTTGGAGAGGTGCTGCACTTGGCATTTTACAGACTTGTCGGCTGGGCACTGGTTGGCTGGCAAGGTCAGCTGGCTGCTCATGGTGTACAGGCCCCCGGCCTGAGCAGGGGGGAAGTTCCTGATGGACACGTCATTGCCGCTCTGGCTCCAGGTCACCTTCGGTGGCTCTGACGGGAAGAAGCCCTGGACCAGGCAGGCAATGACCACCTGCCCGGCTGAGTTTTCGCTCCTTAGGCTCAGTGGGAAGAGTCTGGGGCTGGCTTCAGGCACTGAAACACATGGTGTGCTGTGAGATGGCAGCCTTCATGCTGACCAGATGCCCAACACAGCCCCACGAGGGCAGGACGACGCCTGCGTTTCCTTAACACACAGAGAGTCAGTGACTGCCCCAAGGTCACGCAGCTTGTACGCGGCGCACCCGGGGTCGGCAGTGGCCACCTGAGTCCAGCTGAGCCATTTCTGAACACGCTCCTTGGGACTCTGAGCATGTGGACCACACACGCTCCTCAGACGTGAGGCCTGGCTGTTGCACACGGCTCTCCCACTGACCAGCTGAGTCTGTGTGTACTGTCGGAGCCTCAGCTGCCCTCTGTGCAGTGGGCACGGTCATGCCCTTCCCCAGGGTGTGGGGTATCGTGAGAAGTGGGCCCAGAGAGAGGGCAGAGAAAAGACAGACAAGCCTGGGCTTGAAGCTGAGTCTGCATGGGGGCCAGTTTGTCTGTCCTGTGGCTCAAGCTGGGGAGGAGAGGGGGCCTGAGAATTCTATGTCCCCCCTCCCACTTCCTGGGTAAAAGTCCCAGTCCAACCATCTCCCCCTACAAAGCAACCCCCACCCCTGACCCCATCCTCCTAAACTAGCAGCTGACTTCCATGGACTATGGGGAACTTTAGGCTGGAGGCCCAGTTCCAAATCAGTCCTTCTGGGATGCACCCTGGACAGCTGGGCTACAGAGGGCACGGTCTGCCCTTGACCTTTCACAGTTCCCTTCCGGTCAACTGGTGAGGGGAGAGGGGAGCACCACATTTGCACCCTGAGGCTGCATGGCCCTGTGCGCCCCCGAGAAACAGAGGGGGCTGTCTGGCTGGAAACCAGGGCTCTGGGGGTGACCATGATCAACCCACTGTCCCCTGTTCACCTCAGGCACTAACCCAGTCCGCCACAGATCAGCCCAGCCCGGCCCAGCCCAGCTCATTTCAACCCAGCTCAGCCTAGTTCAACTGAGCTCGGCCCAGCTCAACTCAGTTCAAGCCATTTCAACCCACTTCAGCCAAGCTCAGCTCAGACCAGCCTAGCTCAGCCCAGTCCAGCCCAGCTCAGCTCAGCCCAGTCCAGCCCAGCTCAGCCCAGTTCAGCCCAACTCAGCCCAGCTCAGCCCAGCTCAGCTCAGCCCAGCCCAGTTCAGCCCAGCTCAGCTCAGCCCAGTCCAGCCCAGCTCAGCCCAGTTCAGCCCAGCTCAGCCCAGCCCAGCCCAGCCCAGCTCACCTCAGCCCAGCTCAGCCCAGCTCAGCCCAGCCCAGCCCAGTTCAGCCCAGCTCAGCCCAGCCCAGCCCAGCCCAGCTCACCTCAGCACAACTCAGCCCAGCTCAGCCCAGACCAGCCCAGTTCAGCCCAGCTCACCTCAGCCCAGCCCAGCCCAGTTCAGCCCAGCTCAGCCCAGCCCAGCTCAGCCTAGCTCAGCCCAGCTCAGCCCAGCTCACCTCAGCCCAGCTCAGCCCAGCTCAGCCCAGCCCAGCCCAGTTCATTTCAACAAAGCTCAGCCTAGTTCAACTGAGCTCGGCCCAGCTCAACTCAGTTCAAGCCATTTCAACCCAGTTCAGCCCAGCTCAGCTCAGACCGGCCTAGCTCAGCCCAGCTCAGCCCAGCTCAGCTCAGCCCAGCCCAGTTCAGCCCAGCTCACCTCAGCCCAGCCCAGCCCAGTTCAGCCCAGCTCAGCCCAGCCCAGCTCAGCCTAGCTCAGCCCAGCTCAGTCCAGCTCAGCTCAGCCCAGCCCAGCTCACCTCAGCCCAGCTCAGCCCAGCTCAGCCCAGCCCAGCCCAGTTCATTCCAACCAAGCTCAGCCTAGTTCAACTGAGCTCGGCCCAGCTCAACTCAGTTCAAGCCATTTCAACCCAGTTCAGCCCAGCTCAGCTCAGACCGGCCTAGCTCAGCCCAGCTCAGCCCAGCTCAGCTCAGCCCAGCCCAGCTCAGCCCAGCCCAGCCCAGTTCAGCCCAGCTCAGCCCAGCCCAGCCCAGCCCAGCTCACCTCAGCCCAACTCAGCCCAGCTCAGCCCAGCTCAGCCCAGCCCAGCCCAGTTCAGCCCAGCTCACCTCAGCCCAGCCCAGTCCAGTTCAGCCCAGCTCAGCCCAGCTCAGCACAGCCCAGCCCAGCCCAGCCCAGCTCAGCCCAGCCCAGCCCAGTTCAGCCCAGCTCAGCCCAGCCCAGCTCAGCCCAGCCCAGCTCAGCTCAGCTCAGCTCAGCCCAGCTCAGCCCAGTTCAGCCCAGCTCAGCCCAGCCCAGCTCAGCCCAGCTCAGCCCAGCCCAGCTCAGCCCAGTTCAGCTCAGCCCAGTTCAGCTCAGCCCAGCCCAGCTCAGCTCAGTCCAGCCCAGCTCACCTCAGCCCAGCTCAGCCCAGCCCAGCCCAGTTCAGCCCAGCTCAGCCCAGCCCAGCCCAGCTCACCTCAGCCCAACTCAGCCCAGCTCAGCCCAGCTCAGCCTAGCCCAGTCCAGTTCAGCCCAGCTCAGCTCAGCTCAGCACAGCCCAGCCCAGCTCAGCTCAGTTCAGCCTAGCTCAGCCCAGCCCAGCTCAGCTCAGCTCAGCCCAGCTCAGCCCAGTTCAGCCCAGCTCAGCCCAGCTCAGCACAGCCCAGCCCAGCTCAGCTCAGTTCAGCCTAGCTCAGCCCAGCCCAGCTCAGCCCAGCCCAGCTCAGCCCATCCCAGTTCAGCCCAGCTCACCTCAGCCCAGCCCAGCCCAGTTCAGCCCAGCTCAGCTCAGCCCAGCCCAGCCCAGCTCAGCTCAGCCCAGCCCAGCCCAGCTCAGCCCAGCTCAGCCCAGCCCAGCTCAGCCCAGCCCAGCCCAGTTCAGCCCAGCTCAGCCCAGCCCAGCTCAGCCCAGCCCAGCTCAGCTCAGCTCAGCTCAGCCCAGCTCAGCCCAGCTCAGTTCAGCCCAGCTCAGCCCAGTTCAGCCCAGCTCAGCCCAGCCCAGCTCAGTCCAGCTCAGCTCAGCTCAGCCCAGCCCAGCTCAGCCCAGCTCAGCCCAGCCCAGCTCAGCCCAGCCTAGCCCAATTCAGCCCAGCTCAGCCTAGCCCAGCCCAGCTCAGCCCAGCCCAGGACAGCCCAGTTCAGTCCAGCTCAGCCCAGTTCAACCCAGCTCAGCTCAGCCCAGCCCAGCTCAGTCCAGCTCAGCCCAGCTCAGCTCAGCCCAGCCCAGCCCAGCTCAGCTCAGCCCAGCTCAGCTCAGTCCAGCCCAGCTCAGCCCAGCCCAGGCCAGCCCAGTTCAGTCCAGCTCAGCCCAGCTCAGCTCAACTCAGCCCATCCCAGCCCAGCCCAGCTCAGCCCATCCCAGCCGAGCTCAGCCCAGCTCAGCCCAGCTCAGCTCAGCTCAGCCCAGCTCAGCCCAGTTCAGCCCAGCTCAGCCCAGTTCATCCCAGTTCAACCCAGCTCAGCCCAGTTCACTCCAGTTCAACCCAGCTCAGCTCAGCTAAGCCCAGTTCAGCTCAGCTCAGCCCAGCCCGGCCCAGTTCAGCCCAGTTCAACCCTGTTCAGCCCAGCTCAGCTCAGCTAAGCCCAGTTCAGCCCCGTTCAACCCAGCTCAGCCCAGTTCAATGCAGCTCAGCCCAGTTCAGCCCATTCTACCCAGCCCAGCTCAGCACAGCCGAGCTCAGCCCAGCTCAGCTCAGCCCAGCCCGGCCCAGTTCAGCCCAGTTCAACCCTGTTCAGCCCAGCTCAGCTCAGCTAAGCCCAGTTCAGCCCCGTTCAACCCAGCTCAGCCCAGTTCAATGCAGCTCAGCCCAGTTCAGCCCATTCTACCCAGCCCAGCTCAGCACAGCCGAGCTCAGCCCAGCCCAGCCCAGCCCATGTGTACAGCACCCTGATCTGTGTCTTCTGGGTCGATGGCCGTCTGCCTTTCTCCTTCTTGTCTCTGTATTGGTACCTGTCCTCCATCCTCCCGCCCCAGGAGGCTGTGGAGGAGATGAGGCCTGATCAGCTTCTGGGACCCACCTGCTCAAGGTTGCCGGCAGGTCCAACACGGCTGGGAGAGGCCCACGCCTTTTGGCTGTGTGGCCATGCCCTGCTGGTCCCTGTGCCAACCTGCCCAGAGGCGCTGGAGTGGGGAGGGAGAACGAGGCCTCGTCCAGGCCCGCTGATGGCCGTATGGTCTCAGCCGACCCCTGCCCCGCTCTGGGCCATTTGCGCTGTGAGGTGAGGCCGATGCTGGGAAGGGGCTGCGTGACGGTGTCTGGCCCACAGCTGGGGGTCACTCACCCACTTCCTGTCCCGCCAGTTGTGGCCGCGTGCCTCCACGTCATGTCTGGTCTGTGGTCTGGCTGTGGCGGTACCAGGTGTGTGTGGCCTGGGCTGTGGGACCCCCAGGAGCCTGGCCCTGGCCTGAGGCCCTGTGTGTGCAGGCGAGTGCCGTGGTGGGGTGTGTCTCCACGGGGCGCCCACGGGGCTGGGCTGGTGGCCGAGGTGCAGAGAAGCAGAGGCCGAAGTAGACAGAGTCAGGGGCTTAGGGTGCCTGAGGGAGAAATAGTCCCCGAGGTGCGGGTGAAGTGAGGGCCGCAGGGGAGGCTTCACAGGCCGGCAGGGGCGGAAGCCCCAAGGGACAGCCTCGCCAGAGTGACCGCAGTGAGCAGGCCCCATAGACCTTCAGGCCACAGGGCGGCTGTGAGGGTGGGGGGAGCCACCCCCTCCTCCACCAGCCTCAGCAGCAGTGGGGCCCTTGACTGAAGCTGGACAGGGGGTGTGGGCCCCCCCCACGTGGAGCCTGGAGTCCTGTGGGTCGGGGTGGCTGAGGGCCTGCCCCTGCCTGCATCCACCCAATTCCCTGCCTGGGGTTCTCCCACCCATGGGCCCTGCCGGCTGCCCAGTTGCTCGGCCCTCCCTGGTGCCCCTCAGGAGGTGGTCCCTGCCCGGGCACACGAGGGGCCGTGGGGCCTGCACCTGCTTTTACATGTTCATTCATTTCTTCACACCCAGAAGGTTCTGGAGCTACACATAGGCACCTGTGGTCCCCTCCCGGGAAGGACACCATTGCGGGGAGAGCTGCAGGCAGGTGGAGGGGGGGAGATCAGCATTTCCCTGGGGGTGGGGTGGGCCCAGGAAGGGAGTTGGGGCAGGTGGGCTGGGAGGGGGAGATGGAGGAAGGGGGGCCTGGGGCAGGGCACCAGGTAGGCAGACACACCTGGCTCGGTCAAGGGACTTCTGGGGTTTTATCACAGACCCTGGCACACTCACAGCATCGCCCACGAGGGGCACTTCCTCCTCGGCTGCTGGACTCCGGTCCACCCCACACCCGCCGCTCTCACGAGCACCAGCGGCTCCTGCATCGTGGTTGATTGGCTCTGAGGATCCTTCCTCTTGCCGGCCCGTGAGGTCCTGGGGCCCTGCCCCTTCCGGGGGTCTGAAGCCCCAGTGTCCCCTGGAGCCGCCCCGAGGGAGCTGGAGGCGTGGGACTCGGGGTGAGTGCTGGGACAGTGCCTGGCGGGAGCGGAGGAAGCAGAGGGCGGTGTGGGGCCGGAGGCTGCTCTCTCCTGAGGCCGGTGTCCCCCACGCAGACATCACTGCCCTGCTGTGGGCACAGACGGGTGCGCAATGCGGGGCAGAAAGAAGAGCTTGGACTTGAGGCGGATGGGTGTGGGGTCTTGCACGACCTGACGGTCGCAGCGGTTGGGGGAAGGGCCTGAGCCTGAGTGGACACTCTTGTTAAGACCGATGAGCACCTCTGGGAGTCAGGGACTTGCCGAGCGCGGGTCCAGTTGGGAGGGAAGAGCCGGGACGGGGCGAGTCCTCCCCGGGCTTCTTCGGAAGGAGGAGGGGCCTCGGCTTGGCCAAGGCCGACTGGCTGGTGGTGAGCGTCCTGGGGCCGCGACGAAGGACCTCACACTGAGGGGCTTGAACCAACAGAAATTCAGTCTCGCACTCTGCAGCCAGACGCCCGAGATCCAGGTGTCCCAGGGCCCTGCTCCCGTCAGCAGCTTCAGGGGAGGGTCCTTCCTGCCCCCAGCCTCTGGTGGCCCCAGGTGTCCCAGGCATCACCCAATCTCTGCCTCTGCCCTCATATGACCTCCTGCCCTGAGTCTGATCTCTCCTCCTCTGTCCCTTGTAAGGACGCTTCTCACTGGATTTAGGGCCACCTGGGCCATCTCATCTTAAGATCCTTAACTTCAATCACATATGCAAAGACCCTTTGTCTGAACAGGATCACCTTCACGGGTTCCAGGGCTTAGGACGTGGACATAACTTCTGGGCCTGGGGGCACCATTCCACCCTCTGTGGTGGGCTGATGAAGAAGAAAGAGGAGGAGGGGCGGAGGGGAGCCCGAGAAGGTGGGGTCCTGCTGCTGGGAGGGCGCATGCGGCAGGGCTGCTGGGAGGACGCGTGCGGCATGGCTGCTGGCTCTGGAGCCCGGCTGGCTGGCTGGGATGCATCCTGCTTTTCTCTACGGGCCTGCTCTTGGGCTGTGCTCCCACTGTGCCAGCCCCTCTAGGTGGGGTGACTGCCACTGTTCTCGGAGAGACAGAAGTGAGCGGTCCTGAAGTGGGATCTTAGTTCCCTGCCCAGGAATTGAACCCGGGTATCCTGGATGAAAGCCAGGAATCCTAGCTGCTAGACCACCAGGGGCCGGAGGCTAGAAGGAAAGTTGCCCTGGCTCTTGCCCCGTTTGAAAGCAAGAATGTTTCACGGAGGCAAAAACTACAAAGCAGGTATAAAGTTTCTTTTTTTTTTAACATCTTTATTGGGGTATAATTGCTTTGCAATGGTGTGTTAGTTTCTGCTTTAGAACAGAGTGAATCAGTTATACATATACATATGTTCCCATATCTCTTCCCTCTTGCGTCTCCCTCCCTCTCACCCTCCTTATCCCACCCCTCCAGGCAGTCACAAAGCACCGAGCTGATCTCCCTGTGCTATGCGGCTGCTTCCCACTAGCTATAGAAGCACAGCATAACATGTGGGCTAGAGAAGTAGCTTATTGAAGACAGGAGGAGGCAGAAATACTCACCTGGAGAGAGAGGGTGTGGGCGTTCTCCCTGATGAGAAGTGAAGGGGTGCTCGGCTCGTCTGTACAGCGCGGCTCTCCCGGATCTCTGATCGCTTAGCTTGTCTGTACAGCACGGCTCTCCCGGATCTCTGTCTTCCTCTGGCCCATTACCTCGCCTCTTTACCCACATCTGACCTGCCCTAGGGCCCTCCTGACAAGTGTGTATCTTTTTGACAAGAAAGATTCCAACGCGGGCTTCCCTGGTGGCGCAGTGGTTGAGAGTCCGCCTGCCGATGCAGGGGACGTGGGTTCATGCCCTGGTCAGGGAAGATCCCACATGCCGTGGAGTGGCTGGGCCCATGAGCCATGGCCACTGAGCCTGCGTGTCCGGAGCCTGTGCTCCTCAACGGGAGAGGCCACAACAGTGAGAGGCCCACGTACCACAAAAAAAAAAAAATAAATAAAAAAAATAAAAAAAAGATTCCAACGCAAAGGCTAACGGGAAGTTTGACAACACATTATGGGCTGGCACGCCCTGCCTTTTTGACCCCCGAGGAGGCTTCCTGCGCATGTGCAGTCGGGGAGCTTTCCCTGACCTCAGGAGCGATAGACGTGGTCGTCTTATCTCTTTACTCCAGCAGGGCTCAGCTCCTGCCACTGACTTTGTCCTTGGAGTGTCAGGGAAAACAGAGCTCCAGTTTCCTCTGCTTGGCAAGCTCCAGCTGCTCAGCCCAGGGGCCCATCTGTCTCCTACTTCACCACCTTTCTTCCCGACTTGGGGAAGATGCGCGTTGTCCGTGTGTGACGATGCCCAGCTTTCAGGGGCCTGCGTGGGCTGAGCCCTTGTTGCCCTCGCTCTGGATTCCATGGGTGGTCTCATGATCCGGGGTGCAAGTCAGAGAAAGGGGACACTCAGCTCTGCCCCCGGGGGCTCCCAGCTCAGGAGACGGGAGGAAGGCCCCTGGACCTCGGCTTGAGAGAACCATGCAGGTGGGGGCCGGTCTTGGGGCCTGGTTTCTGGAAACTGTGTGCGAGTCTGTGCAGGTGTGAGTGTGTGAGTGTCAGTGTGAGGGGGCAGAGCAGAGCAGGGCTGTGCCCTTGACCTTGTATGAAGTGCTCTACTGCTCCTCTCATGTTCTATTTGAACCAAACACTTGGGCTCTCTGGACAAGCCTCAGAGTTGCCCAATCCTGGGTTTTCTATGCCCGACCTCCACAGGCTGCATGGTCCGTGTCGGAGTCCGTGGGATGCCTGGTCTCCCAGCGCAGATGGAAGCTCTCAGAAGGGCCTTCGCCACAAGTGGACTCTCCTGTCAACAGAGTCTGGGCACTCGTATGCTGGGAAGGAGGCCACCGGGCCCTGAAGAATGGTCTTAACTGCTCACAGGCCCTCAGAGGCCAAGAAGGTCACTCACTGCCCCTAGTTTCCTCCTTATTGTACCTTTCCTAATAATTGAAACCTTTTCTTCCTGTTATTGGCCACTCGGTTTTTCCTTACAGTGCAGGACCCACTGCTCACATTTCTTTCTTTCCATTGGTTGCCGAGTGCTCTTTGTATATGAAGGAGTCCTGCCCTGTGTCACATGTGCTCATGTGCTCTGCACTGTTTCCATGGGACTTCAGAGCCCCTTGTGGGTGGGCTTCTCCAGCTCTTTACCCTCAGGAGGAGGCTCAGCCCATGCCCACCACTGTGCTTGGCCAGCCGGCCCTCTCCCTGGTGCCTGTGGCTCCTGCCTGCGCGGCTCCCAGCTTTCTTCTCGAGGACGGTGGCGGCCAGCCCCAGACGGCTATCGCTTGTTCATCGGGACGTCCAGGCAGGCTGGCGGGATGGGGCCTGAGGACTGGCCTGTCTGCGTGAGCTCAGTGGGTGGACGGCTGGGTGGTGACTGGGGCCCCAGGAGGCTGATGCCGGCCTCCACCCTGGTGCTTGTGCAGCTGTGTTCCTGCGGCCTCCTGCACTGACCACTGAATGAGCCCCTCAGGGTTTGCCCACAGGGATGGGGATTGTTGCCTTTACCTTCGTGTGGGGAGGGGTGGTGAGTCTGGGCTGGAGGCCAGTGGCGCAGGCGTGGTGGAGCCTGAAC
The DNA here is from genome assembly GCF_059928025.1 of Delphinapterus leucas. NCBI lineage: Eukaryota > Metazoa > Chordata > Mammalia > Artiodactyla > Monodontidae > Delphinapterus > Delphinapterus leucas. The sequence continues at coordinate 181,199,881 of NC_143130.1, forward strand.
CAGGGTCTCAGTGGGCATTGAAGGACTCTTGAGGCAGAGCCTGGCTGGACACTTGGGTCCTCGGGGCCCAGAGCGGCCCTCTGCCCCCTTCCCTCTGGCCCCTTGTCCACGTCCTCGGCGGGGGGCACCTCCTGCTCCCAAGTTACCACAGGCACCTCCCCAAGGTATGCTCAGGTGGCAAGGGATTCTTTTTTTTTTTTGCGGTATGTGGGCCTCTCTCTGCCGCAGCCTCTCCCGCTGCGGAGCACAGGCTCCGGACGCGCAGGCCCAGCGGCCGTGGCTCACGGGCCCAGGCGCTCCGCGGCGTGTGGGATCCTCCCGGACCGGGGCCCGAACCCGTGTCCCCCTCATCGGCAGGCGGACTCTCAACCACTGCGCCACCAGGGAAGCCCCTGGCATGGGATTCTTTAATGAACTTTACTAGGAAAAGTTAGGAGAGAGGTCGGACGAGGGCACGGGGCATGTGGGTGGGTGCTGCAGGGCTGAGTTGGCCACACTGCGGACCCCTTGGGAAGCGCCTTCTGCTGTGGGAGCCTGCCTCACAGCCTAGGGCCCTGCCTGCAGCCCTGGAAACTCCCCTGGACCTTCCCCAGAAGGTCTTCTCTGCATCCTCATTCTGCACGAACGGGGCCTGGGGGTGGACAGCAGGGAGGGTGGGCAGGGGACAGGAGCAGGGCATGGGGGGCAGCGCATTTGGCCCTGGGGGCACTGAGGGCGGGACTGAGCCTGGGGAGTGAGCCCTTGGCTCGGCTGGGCTGGACTCAGACGCTGGATTGGGCTGGTTGGGACTCTGAGTTCTAGATCTGGCTCTGGGCTCCAGCGTGGGTTGGGCCATGGGCTCAAGGCCATCGCTGTGTTTCAGGGGTTGTTCAGTCAGAACCGGTGTGGGCCTGAGCCCAGGGGCCTGGGAGAAGCCTGGGGTGGTCAGCACCCACGCCCAGCCCAGGTCTCTCTGTGGAGGGAACAGATGCTCTTCTGGGACTTGCCCTAAAGTGGGGTGGTGTGGGGCTATGATAGGCGGGCCCCCTGTTGCCTTCGACCTTGGGGCTGAGCTGGGGCCTCTCGGCGCCCGTGTGCTGGTCGCTGGGCCCCTGGCTCTGGCCCCTTGGGGGCTGGTCTGCTCCTTCCTCTGGCCCAGGGTCGAGCTGGCAGCCTCGGGGACTCTCACATGAGGGAGAAGGCAGGGCTGTGCGGCGTTCCTGTAGTCGCGGGAAGCCTGCGGCTGCTTCTGCAGGGCAGCAGCCAGGACCCACTTCACCTGGAGGACGGCGTGCGTGAGGGACTCTGTGCCCAGCCGAGGCTCTCCCTCTGTTGGGGCGCCCCGCCCTGGAACAGGGCGTCCCCCCCTGGAACGGGGCGTCCGTGCCCACCTTGCAGAGGGTGACGGCAGCGCCGTAGCTCACGCTAAGCAGGAAGAGCGCCACGAAGGTTAGGAGGCCGGTCTGCGTCCCTTCCAGCTCGTCACTCTCGGCCTCCTCTGTGCACAGGTCCTCCAGGGCCAGCTCTGCGGGTGCCAGCTGGTCAGCCACCTGGCCTCGGGGTCCGATGGGGAAGGACAGGCCTGGCCAGCCTTAGGGAGTCGAGGGGACTGGGCCTGGCGCCCTGGTCCTGGGCAGTCCCTCCGTCTGGCCCCTCTGCGACTGCCCAGAGCCACCAGCCGGACCTGGAGGGTGGAGGGTTGGAAGCCCCCGAGCTGGCCGGCGGCTGTGTGGGGTGGCGCTGCTCCCCTGCCCTCTGCTGTCCCTCCACTCTCGGGTGGCTGGTGTTATCTCTGCCACCGTTTCTCCGCCACCGTTTCTCCGGCATTTCTCCTGGCGGCTGGTCGCCCCTCTCAGCCCAGCGGGCCCCTCACCTCAGGTCCAGCTCTGCCCCACCCCGCTCCCTGCCCCGTGGCAGGCGGGGGCCCCCGGCCTGGGGAGCACCCACGTCCACCCACTGCATGGCCTGTGGCCGCCCAGTCTGGCCCCCTGGGCCCCGTTCCTGCTAGGCTCCATTCTCGCCAACCAGGGGGGCCCTTGAAGAGCACAGGCTGGCCTCCCTGCCTGGAGCCCTCAGGAGGGTGTCTGGACCCGGGAGGGCCCCTAGGGTCATCGGATCATTGCAGCGGGTGCCCCGAGGGCTGGGCCCGGCTGCATGGATCTTGCCCAGTGTGCGGGAGCCCAGAGCTGCCCCTGGCCCCTGGCTCCTCCTGTCCCGGGACTGGGCCTCTTCCTTCCCCAGCACGGCCTCTGCTCTGGGCTCGTGTTCAGGGTGTGGGCTGTGCATGTGCTGCTTTCTGTGTGGATGTGGCGGGTGCCTGTGTGCTGTCCACGAGTGTGTCTGTCCGTGTGTGTCCATGTGTGTGTCCACGTGTGTCAGTATGTGTGTGTGCATTCATGTGTGTGGGTTCATGTCTGTGTCCCCGTGTGTCTGTGTCCATATGTGTCTGTGTATATCCATGTCTGTGTGTGTCAGAGTGTCTGTCCATGTGTATCAGTATGTGTCCATGTGTGTGTCCGTGTGTGTCCACGTGTGTCCACATGCATGTGTCTCTGTGCGCCTGTGTCCATATGTCTGTGTGTATCCATGTGTGTGTCCATGTGTCTGTGTGTGTCTGTGTGTTCATGTCTGTGTGTCCATGTGTCTGTCCATGTGTATCAGTGTCTGTGTGTCTGTCCATGTGTGTCTGTCCATGTGTATCAGCATGTGTATCTGTGTGTGTTCATTTGTATGTGTTCATGTCTCTGTCCTCATGTGTCTGTGTCCGTGTGTGTGTCCATGTGTGTCAGTGTGTGTCTGCGTGTCCAACTGTCCATCTGTGGGGTGCAGCTGACAGGGAGGGCTTGGCTGCACGAGGAAGCCATGTGGGGTGATGGGTGGGTCCAGGGGCCCAGGTATGACGGTGAAGGGTTTGGGAGTGGCCTGGGAGCTAGGGCGGGCCTCGGGAGGCCACCTGTGAGTGTGTGTGAGATGTTACCAGCGGTTGGCAGTGCCGTGTGACTTGGGTGCGTGCGGAGCCCTGGCACCAGTGTGCATGACAGTGTGAGGGTGCGTGCGAGGGATGGGTGCTTCCCTGGACCGATTCAGGGTGGAATGAGCCTGAGCGGCAAGATGGGGACCCTGGGCGCCGACCCTGGCCTGGTGTGGCCACGCAGGTAGGCTGGGGGTCAGAAGGCAGGGGTCAGAGGAGTGGGCTCCGCACGGGCCCCTGTGCAGGGTTGGCCCATTTGTGCCCAGGAGGTGACAGTGGAGGGACCTGCGTGTTGGTGCCAGTGCGGGGGTCTGACTTGGCCCATTTCTCTACCTGGAGGGCCTGTGTGTGCAGCTGGACTTGGGAGCCTGGGGGCTTGTCTGTGTCCAGAGGGTCTGGCAGGAGGCTGGGGGTGGAGGCTGAGGCCTCCGGGAGCTCCAGGAGAGGCTGGGGTCTCTGTGGTCCCTCCCCTAGGACTACTCTCGGGCTCTTAGAGCTCCTTTGACTGGGTAGAGTCCATAGTGGGGTGGCGGGGAGGCCCTCTGACACAGACGGCGATGCTGGATGGAGACGCGCTTCAGCCCTGGCCCCCACCCCGTGCCTCCCTTTCCTCTGTGCCAAGACACCGCTCCCTGCCCCACAGCTCCCCAAGGATGGGCACACCCAGGGCTCTGAGCAGGCACTGGAGTGTTTATTGACAATGGACGGAAGGTCTGGCTGGCCCCCTCCCCCACCCCAGCAGGATGGAGCCCTGGGATGAGGAGAGGGGGGAGGCCAGGCATCATTTACCAAGGTTGATGGACATCGATCTCTTGAGCGTCCTTGAGCCGGGCAGCGCCTCGTGCGCCACTTGGCAGGTGAATTCGCTCTTCTGCTCCCAGTCGGCCCGCCTGACCACCAGGTGGCTGTAGATGAAGTAGGCGGAGAAGTCGGGGATGGGGCTGTGGACCTTGTGGGGCCTCGTGACGGTGTGCTGGTCCGCCTGCATCAGGGCGCCGTTCTGCAGCCACTGCACGGAGATGTCCGCGGGGAAGAAGTTCTGGATCAGGCAGGTGAGGGTGACCTCGCCCTTGGTCTTGAGCTCCTCCTTGGGTGGCGGGAACACGTAGACCTCGGGAACCATGCGCCTGCCTGCAGACAGGTGTGCGGTCAGCCAGGCTCCACCTGGGGGGCCGCCCACCTCCCCTCAGCCTGCGGCTCACCAGAGCCCTTGGAGATGGAGCGCAGGATCTCCTTGGGTAGGTGTGGGTGGGTCACTTTGCAGTAGTAGGTCTCGCCCTTGAGCCAGTCACTGACGTTCACCGGCAGGGTGGACGTGACAGTGACCGTCCCGTTGAACTCATCCTTGAAGACGAGCGGGTCTGGATACACTATATCCTTGTTCTCCCTGGACCAGGTCAGTGTAATGTCCTTTTTGCTGGCCAGGTCCACCACCAGGCAGGTGATCTTGGGTGACTTGTTGATGTACAGGTCGAGGGGCGTGGGTGGGCTCAGGTAGGCGCTCACGCCACGGGGCTCGGACTCGGCTGTGTGTGGGAAGGGGCTGAGTGAGGCTGAGTCTGCCCTCCTCTCTGAACCCCCAGTGGCTGGGTGTTGGCGTGGGCGAGGGCCATACCTGTGCACCTGCGGGCGTGGTTGTCGTAGGTGGAGCCATAATAGGTGACCCGGCAGGTGTAGGTGAGTTGGGACACCCACTGGCCCTGCGTGATGTTGAGCTCGCTGTAGGTGGAGGCCAGTTTGCCCTCCACCCTTTCGGGGCCGGTGTGTGGGAACACGTCTGTGGCCTCACGCCCGTCCACCAACCAGGTGACCTTGATTTTGCCTGGGGTGTAGCCGGAGATGAAGCACAGGAGCTGGATGGTGGTATGGGTGTCGCCACGGGGGTCGCAGGAGGAGTAAAAGAGCTTCACGGTGGGGTCGGTGAAGCTCTTGGTGCACCCTGGCGGCAGAGGCAGCAGGAGTGGGGCTGGCCTCTCTGAGCCCCCAGCCCTTCCTCCCTGTCCCTCCCGCCCAGCCTCCCCTCCCCCTCTGGCTGTCTCGTGGGCTGCCCAGGCCTGGCTCACCAGCGACGGCCTTGGTGGTGGTGGTGCTGGACGCAGTGTGGGCCACGCTGCAGGCGAACTTCTGCTTGGACCACTCGCCCGAGACTGTCACCTGGCTGCTGGTGGTGTAGAGGCTGGAGTTCAAGTTTTGGATGGCAGGGAAGGTCAACGTGCTCTTGTTCAGGGATGCTGTGTCCCAGGTCATGGTCACTGGGCCCGGGAAGTAGCCCGTGACCAGGCAGCCCAGCGTCACAGAGGTGGCATTGGTAGCACTTTTGCAACAGGAACGCAAGGGGTAGACGGATGGGCCGTGGATGGAGGCTGTGGGGACAGGACAGCGGTCAATGCTGGCCTCAGGACTGTCACCTGTATGTGCCAGGCTAACTGCTGGCTTTGGAGGGTGGGCTGTGGGGTGGAGGTGGGGAGGTCCAGTGCAGGGAACACCGGGACTGTGTTCCAGCTTTGGGGGACAGATGGCTCCTCCTGGGTCCTTTCCTCATCTCCTGATTCCACTAGGGACGCCCTCCAGTGAATCCTTGTGCCCCTGCAGAAGCAGTGGCTGTCACTGCCCTTGGCCAGGACTCCTGCCCTCAGCCCCAAGTGGGTGGACACGGGGCTCCTGAGTGGAGGCGCTAACCCACTCCCTGAGGTGGAGGTTCAGAGCCCATAGCCCTCTGTTGGCACCCGGGGACCCAGGGAGAAACCCCCCAGGCCCAGGAGTTACCAGGCTACTCTTCTGCCTCCACTCATAGACTCCCATTGGAGATCAGGGACCCTGAGAACCTCAGTAGCCACCAGTCTGTCCCCTCTGCCCCACCCATAGCCCTGGGAACACAGGCCTGGGACACAGAGACCCCCAGGATCACCAAGCTGCTTTCCCACTCCTGACCCTAACTCAGACCCCCATCGGGGATCAGGGAGGCCTCCAGGAACCGTCAAGCTTGCCCTTCTGCTTCAAACCAAAGACCTCATAAGGGCCTGGGGATCCACAGGACCCCACTTCCCAGGAATCACCTTGTGTCCCCGCCCCACTCCAAAGTCCCTGTGGGCCTGCTGTGGGCGGATCCACCTGCCACCCACTGGACCCCTGCTACCTGCAGCCGTGGGTCAGCCTTCAGGTCCCTGAGCTGCTTTGCCATGGCTGCCCCTTCACCCCATCCTTCGGCTGACCAGCCCAGGCCCGCTGGTGCTCTACCCGCCCTGCTGACCCCCCAGGGGAGCCCGATTCCAGGCCCCATGGAGAGAGGACAAAGGCCCCTCAGAGCCCTCCTCAGTCCCCCTCCTCAGCCCTTCTCAGGCTCCTCTGGCTGCCAGGCCTGTCTGCACGTCCCCTGGCCTTGGAGCTCCAGCCCCCAGCCCACCCCAGCTCTGCATCCCAGCTCGGCTCTTCCACCTTCCTCTATTCTGCCGGCTAGCCCAGCTGAGCACAGCCCAGATGACCATGTGTCAGGACAGCTGAGACCAGCTGAGACAAAGCAGCTCGCGAGTACAGCCCAGCACCGCTAACGAGTCCTGCGCATTTCAAGTCAGCTCAGCCCAGTTCATCCCAGTTCACCCCAGCTCAGCCCAGAGCAGCCTGCCTTGATCCAGCCTGGCCCGCTTCAGCCCCTGACGTCCCATCTCAAGCAAAACAGCTCATCTGAGCTGCGTCCAAGTGGTTCATTTTAGTTCAGTTTAGCTGACTGAGCAAAGCTGGCCAGGATGACCCCACAGCCCACTCCACCCAGTTAATCCAGCTCAGCCCAGCTCAGTCCAGCCCAGCTCAGCCCAATGTAGCCCTACTCAGCTCAGCCCAGCCCAGCCTAACCCAGTTCAGCCCAGCTCAGCCCAGCCCAGCTCAGCTCAGCCCAGCCCAGCTCAGCCCAGCTCAGCCCAATTCCACCCAGTTCAGTTCAGCTCAGCCATGCCTAACCCAGTTCAGCCCAGTTCAGCTCAGTTCAGCCCAGTTCAGCCCAGCTCAGCCCAATTCCACCCAGTTCAGCCCAGCTCAGCCCAATTCCACCCAGTTCAGCTCAGCTCAGCCCAGTTCACCCCAGCTCAGCCCAGCCCAGCTCAGCATAGTTCAGCTCAGCTCAGTCCAGTTCAGCCCACCTTAGCCCAGTTCAGCCCAGCCCAGCTCAGCCCAGCTCAGCCCAGCCATGCCTAACCCAGTTCAGCCCAGTTCAGCTCAGTTCAGCCCAGTTCAGCCCAGCTCAGCTCAGCCCAGTTCAGCCCAGTTCAGCCCAGCCCAGCTCAGCCCAGCTCAGCCCAGCCATGCCTAACCCAGTTCAGCCCAGTTCAGCTCAGCTCAGCCCAGTTCAACCCAGTTCAGCTCAGCCCAGTTCAGCCCAGTTCAGCTCAGCTCAGCCCAGTTCAACCCAGTTCAGCCCAGTTCAGCTCAGCTCAGCCCAGTTCCACCCAGTTCAGCCCAGCTCAACCAAGCCCAGTTCAACCCAGTTCATCCCTGCTCATCCCAGTTAATCTCAGTTCAGACCAGCTCAGCCCAGTTCAGCCCAGTTTAACCCAGCTCAGCCCATCTCAGCCTAGTTCAGACCAGCTCAGCTCAGCCAACCCTAGCTCTGCCCCACCCCTCTGGGGTAGGCAAGCTCAGCAGAGAAGAGCCCAGCCCAGTGCATTCAGCCCAGGTGAGCCCAGATTGCCCCTTTTATCCCACCTAACTACGCAAGTTGGGCCCCACTCAGCTAAGCCCAGTTTCTTCTGACATCCCAGCTCAGTCCAGCAGAGTCCAGGTCTGCCTAGTTCACCTGAGGACAGCGCAGCTGAGCCAGGCTAGGAAGGCTGAGTCCTGAGCTCTGCTCAGCTGGAGAAGCCTGCTCCCTCCCTGTCTATCCGAAGCAGCCTGGCCCACGACAGCCCAGCTCACTTTAGCTCAGTGCACGGTCCCACATGGCTGGGGACAGCCCTTCTGGCCAGTGTGGCCCAGCTGAGGCTGGGATAGCTCATCTGCCTCCACATAACTCCATCCACTCAAGCCAAACTTGCCCAGCCCAGCCCTGCCTGGCCTACCCTAGTCAGGCTGGCTCAGGCCAGCCCAGCTCAGGCCAGACGATGTGGGCCCAGGCCTGCCTGCCATGTTGGCCGGCCTGGGGACTGAGACCCGCTGCTTCCCCCTGACCCTGGGCTGGCCGTCACCATTTTTACTGGTTGTAGGCAGATCCACGCTCAGCCCGAGGTCCATGCCCTGTGTGTGATTCTTGCCCTGGCCCTGACCTGTCTGAGATTCTCGGCTCCTTGGTCTTCTCCAGGTCGGCTTCGAGCGTTCTCTTACTTCCCTGTGTCCCCATGCAGGGAAGGGACAGCTGCAAGGCAAGCAGTGACTCAGAAGCTTGGTCCCCGCTGGGTGGGCAGTCCAGGTGTCTTCTCCCAGCAGTGGTCTGGGCAGCTCCAGCGGCGGGGTGCCTGAGGGGCTGGGGTCTTCTGTCAGGTGCCCGTGGCTGGTGTGGCCCATCTGGCCAGTGGTGGCCGTCTGCAGGCTCCCAGGGTAGGCTCCCAGATGAGGTGAATCGTTAGGAAGCATTGCTGTTATTTTTATGCCCAGACGATAGAGCCTGGGGCAGGGCGGGGCAGGGGGGCGAGCTCTGCCTCAGTGCTCTCAGCTAAAAATGGGGTGGGAACCCCCAGGGGCCTCGGCAGCCCTGGAAGTTCCCTTCTCTCTCTCTGTTCTCGGGAAGTCAACCCAGTGACGGCCGGTCTCAGGTGAGGCTCCTCTCTGTGGCCTCTTCCCCGGCCTCTGCCACCCGGCTCGTGACCTCTCCCTCGATGCCACGGGCTGACTTGGTGAGCAGCCGGCACACACTGTGGTCACTACGATGGCCCGGGAAGGGAGAGGGCACCAGGCACTGCCACCACTGCCCCCGAGGTAGCCCATGAGGGACGGTCCTGGCCGTTTTGTGCTTGAGAAGTTGAGGCCCGCGTGGCCTAGGTGCCTGTGGCAGAGCGCGGGGCTTTCTGAGCAGCGGTCTGGGGGCCGGCCTGGTGGGGCGGCCCTGGGTACGAGTGTGAGAGGCTGTGGGTCCAGCTGGGTGTAGGCAGGTGCTGGTCCTCTGGTGGCTTCCTGGGCACCCTGCTGGCCGACAGTCTCACCTGCTGTCTGCGAGCCAGCCTCCCGATCGCTGTCCTGCAGCTGGGCTCCCATCGGGGCTGCGACTGGGCTGCGTGGCCGGCAAGGGCTGGCAGGGGCCTGTCGGGAGGTGGGACATGGCTGTGAGCTTGGCCAGTGGCTCGGCAAGACCTCTGCAGCCACCGGACCCTGGGGTGTACCATGCCACCCTGTGCTGTTGCTGTCCATCAAGGTGTGGGGACCACAGAGTGGCCTTCGTAGAGGTGCCCGCAGCATTCAACTCTGGTCTGTCGGGGCAGCCAGTCTACCGTCGACGCTCCCTGCCATGTGCTGAGCCAGATGATGTGCTGAGTCTTGGCCTTGCCTCCATGCTGTGGATGTGTCCTGCAGGCCGGTGTGTCTCTGGAACCCCCCAAAGGCCCAGATGCACACACAGGGGAGGCCACGAGAACTTGCAAGCTAGCTCATCAGCATGGACTCCTAGGAGGTGAATGCAGTCTTTGTGGAGAGGGAGACAGCAGGACCACGTCCCCTGGGCCCAGGACACCCAGGGCCGCTGGTCTGCATGCAGGGAGGCTGTGCAGAGATGAGCTGTCAGGCCTGCACGCTCAGAGGAGTGTCCGGGCCTCTTGGAAGACCCAAGAGGGGCTGCTGGATGGCTGGGGAGGGGCCCTGTGTTCAGAGCCAGGGCCCCGAGGCCCCCAGGACAGATTGTCCTGGTCTGTCCCGCCCCACCCTTGGCCCCAGGGACAGATGCTGCATGGCAGGTGCAGGGGGAACGCTGAGTTCCCTGGAAGGACTCAAGGTTCTGAGAGAAACCACAAGGCAGGCAGAGCCCCACCGGGGAGCCTTCTGCCAGGTGGTGCCTGGCCCTGCGGCCTGTACGGTGTGAGTGTGTGGGGCTGGGGGCTTGGCCCAGCATCCCTGTGCTTCCTGCCCAGATGTGGGCGTTCAAGGCTGAGGCCTCGGGACCAGCCGGCCCCTCCCCCAGCTCTACCCCAGCACCCCAGGAGCCACTGGGCTGCCGGCGCAGGGGCAGGGAGGTAGGGGTGTGTGTCCCTCGGTGCTGGAGGAGACTCGCTCCTGCGCCTGCTCAGCTGCAGGAAGTTAGATGGGACCTGGCCAGACAGCCTGGGATAGATGGGCCTTTAGCCAAGGCAGTGTGAAGTCCCTCTGAGGCTGGGCCTCCGTGTAAGGGCCTGTGGGGTAGCCGGGGGCCAATGCTGGCTCCAGCCAGTGGATTGCTTGGAGGGAAGGCCAAGCTGCAGATGGTTTCTTTGACATTTCCTGACCAGGACACTAAATGGGTGGCAGCGCTAGCCTCCAGATCCCTCAGACTCAACCAGGGGCTCACTGCCCTCGGTACCCATGGTGGGGGCCAGGCCCCAGAGTTCTCCTGGACGGTGAGACCAGCTGACCCCCTTGTTGCCCTTGGTTGTGGCCCCAAACATGGGCCCAAAGATGCTTCAATCCCCCCTCCCCGGCTTCCTTCCCCCAGGCCAGGCCTGGCTCCACTGCTGTCCGCTCCCTCTTGGGGCTGGCCCACCACCACCCAGGCCTCCAGACGTCCTCCACCCCAGGGAGGCCCCGCTTCTCCAGCTCCGTGCCTGCCTTTCCAGCAACGATGCTGTCATTACACTCTCTGAAGTGTGCAGTGCGTTGTCTCCTAATTTAAATGCTCCCATTACTAATGAGCTGGAGTATCTCTTCAGAGACTTGGGAGACATTTGGACGTCTGTCTCTGATCTCATCCTGCTTTCTGAAGATTTTCTTGGCGATTTCCTGGGAATTTGCAAGGCAGTCATCTCTAGGGGCTTGCCCCTTGCTAGTTTTAACCTTGGGATAAACTTCTCCTGGTCAATGCCCTGGTTGCTAATGCTGCTTGTTGAGTCCTCCTTTAACAGAAATTCTTCATTTCCACGTGGCAGGTTCATCAGCTCTTTACCCTGCAGCTTGCACGTTTGGAGGCCGCCATGTGAGCTTCCTGCGGCTGCAGTCACAAAGGCCCACAAACTTAGTGGCTTAAAACCACAGAAATGGACTCTCACATTTTGGAAGGCAAGAAATCCAAAAACAAGGTGTTGGCAGTGCCAAGCTGCCCTGAAGGCTCCAGGGCAGGGTCCTTCCTGCCTCTTCCAGCCCCTGCTGGCTATTGACATCACTCCAATCCTTCCTCCATCTTCACATTGCCATCTGCCCTGTGTGTCATCTTCTCCTGTTATAAGTCACTTGACTTACAATGCTTCTGAAATCTAGTGTGATCTAATCCCAAGGTCCTTAACCTAATTACATTTTCAGAGACCCTATATCCAGACAAGGTCACATTCTGAAGCTCTGGGTGGACATACATCCCACCAGGCTGTTGCTGTTCCTGTGCTCCGCCAGTCTTGCTGGTCCATTTCCTTTCAGCTATATTTAAAGTTAGCCTTTCAGATGCAAGTGTTTGATCCCAGCAGGCTCTATCACCACTCACTGTGCATATGGTGTGGAGTAGAAACCCAGGTTGAAGTTCTCCACAGAAGAAGCCAGTTTCCCACCCATCTCAGAAGCTTTCCCGCTGCCTGAAGGCGCCACACTCATTGCAGTCCAAGTTCCTAGGAACGACCAGGCTGTTTCTGAGTGCTCTGCTATTCCTTGAGTCTGGTAGTCTGTGCATGAGTACCATCATTTTCAGTGATGGTTTTGTGTATGTGTTAACATTCAGGGGGACAGTCCCCCTGAAACCCCTCATCCTGTGCTTTTATTTTTCAAAATGGTCTAAGCTGTAAATGGATCTCACAAACAAACAAAGAAACGAACAAAACCAACCCAGCTGGAATTTTGGTTGGGAGTACACTGTATTTCTTATTCTGGGAGATAGATGACACTTTAATCTAACATGTCATTCCTTCCTTGACCAGTGTATCTCTCCAGCCATTCAGATTTCTTTTACGTCCTTGAATAGAGTTCAATTTTTTTCTCAGAGGTCTTGGGCGTTCTTTCCCAGGTTATTCCTCCCATTGCTGTGACTTGTGCCCGGCTTTCTGTTACATTTTCTAGTAGGTTTTTGCTGACATAGAGGAACACAGCTGCTTTTGGTAAGTTGGTCTTGCATGGAAATTGCCCCGATTTTCTTGTTAGTTCTAACAGTTTGTCTGCTGATTGTGTTGGCTTTTCCTTGGAAATGATCACATCATCTACAAATAATACCTCCTTCACATCTTTCCTTTCAATCTTAACAGCCCTGTTTCTTTTTCTTGTCACGTAGCATTGGCCAGGACCTCCAATAATCTATTAAATAAACATTTTCCAAACTGTTTTGACCACAATCCTTGTAAAAAAGGTGTCTTATATTATAATCTAATTCACATACACACATTATTTATATGTAACATATATTATGTATATTTATTTATGTAACTGAAACAAAATTTTCATGAAAATATTTACCCTTGTTATGTACAATGCATAGACTTTTTTTCTTTGTTTATTAAAAAGAGCTGGCTGTAACTGTCTGATTTGATTTCACAATCCACAAATAGTTAAGCACATATCTGAAAAGCACTGCAAAATAGTGTGACAGAAGTGACAGGCGTCCTTGCTGTGTCCCTAATCTTATGGGAACACCTCTTAAAGTTTGGCTATCGAGTGTGTTCACTGTAGCTTTATTCCTTCTTTCCTACATTCTTTTGGGTTAATAAGTACTTCTTAGTACTTATTAGTTAATACTTAGTACTTAGTAAGTACTTTAAGTACTTATTCCATTCTAACTTCTCTGGCGACTTCCCTGGTGGCTCAGTGGTTAAGAATCAGCCTGTCAATGCAGGGGACGTGGGTTCAATCCCTGGTCCGGGACGATCCCACATGCCACAGAGCAACTAAGCCCATGTGCCACAGCTACTGAGACTGCACTCTAGGGTCCATGCACCATAACTACTGAAGTCTGCTCACCTAGAGCCTGTGCTCCGCAACAAGAGAAGCCACCGCAATGAGACACCCGTGCACCACAATGAGGAGTAGACCCTGCTCGAGAAAACCCACACGTAGCAATGAAGAGAAGGCCCATGCGTAGCAACGAAGACCCAACACAGCCAAATATAAGTAAATAAATAAATGTATAAAAAAAAAAAGGAAACGAAAGAGGCATGACAACTGAAACAACGTGTGATCTAGGATTTCCTTTTTCTTTTCTTTCGTTTTTTTTTTTTTTTTGCGGTACGTGGGCCTGTCACTGTTGTGGCTTCTCCCGTTGCAGAGCACAGGCTCCGGACGCGCAGGCTCAGTGGCCGTGGCTCATGGGCCCAGCCACTCCGTGGCATGTGGGATCTTCCCGGACCAGGGCACAAACCTGTGTCCCCTGCATCAGCAGGTGGACTCTCAACCACTGGGAAGCCCTAGGATTTCCTTTTTAAAAAAAATTTCTCTGTCAACTTTTTATAAATTTATTTATTTTTGGCTGTGCTGGGTCTTCGTTTCTGTGTGAGGGCTTTCTCTAGTTGTGGCGAGCGGGGGCCACTCTTCATCGCGGTGCGCGGGCCTCTCACTGTAGCGGCCTCTCTTGGTGCGGAGCACAGGCTCCAGACGCGCAGGCCCAGTAGTTGTGGCTCACAGGCCCAATTGCCCCGTGGCATGTGGGATCTTCCCAGACCAGGTCTCGAACCCGTGTCCCCTTCATTGGCAGGCAGATTCTCAACCACTGCGTCACCAGGGAAGCCCCTCTGTCGACTTTTTAGATAAGCCTCTTTGCATATGGATTCAGTGAATATAATGTGCATCCTGAAGTCATCACAATGAACTTAGATTAAATAATTGACTACCTCACATAAGTCATTAGAGCCTTGAGAAAGTAGAGTTTCATTTATGAACTCATCTTTTGTGCTACTGTCATATATGTTGCATCTGTACCTATTATAAACCCCACAACACACTGTTAATAATTTTTACTTTAAACAATCGATTATCTTTTTAAGAAACTAAGAGAAAAAAGATTAGTTTTTGCACTTGCATATTTGCCATCTCTGATGCTCGCCTTTCCATCCTGTAAATCAGAGTTTCCGTTTGGTGTCATTTCCTTTCAGCACAAAGATTCTCTGTTAGCCTTTCCTTTACTGCAGGTCTCTTGGAAATGCACTCCCTCGGTTTTTGTGTATCTAAAAATGTCTATTACATATTCATTTTGGAGCGATATTTTCTCTGGATGTAGAATTCTGGGTTGAAACTCCCCCCTTCTATTGCTTCCTGGTCACCATTTTTTCCAATGAGAAGCCAGATGTAGTTTGTTCCCTGTATGTCTGTGTTCTTTCTCTGGCTGCTATCAAGACATCTCCTTTACCTTTGGTCTTCATCAGTTCGCACAATGTGTCTCAGCATGGCACATCATGTTGTATTTATGGTTAGGAACTGGCTGAGCTTCTTAAATCTGTAAATTGATATTTTCATCACATTGGGAAATTTTGCTTTTTATCTCTTCAAAGACTTTTTCTGCCCCATTCTATCTCTTGTCCCTTTCTGGGACTCCAAAATTTTACATATTTTCAAATGTTTCATAGTGCCTCATTGGACATTGAGTCTCTTTTCTTTTTTTTCAATATTTTTCTTTCTGTTCTTTGGATTGGATTAAAAGAACATTTTATTGATATATAAAATATATAGATATTATATATAATCTATATATTATATATAAATATATTTTACATACATAATACATTAGAATATCTATAATAAATATAGAATGTCTCTATATTGAAATGTAGTTTTCTGACCTTTCTTATGCCTTCTCCAATCTGCTGTTAAGCTCATCAAGTGACTTAAAAAACTCAGAATTGTACTTTCTAGTTCTAGAATTTTTATTTGGTTCTTGTAGATAGTTTAAAATTTTCTGTAGAGGTTATCTAGTCACTCATTATGAGCATATTTTCCTTTAAGATCTCTGAACATATTTATAATAGCTGCTTTAAAGTCCTTGTCATAATTGGGTCTGTGTCTGGGTCATCTTTGGATCATTCTCCATTGACTATTTTGTATTTTGACCATGGGTCACATTTTCTTATTTCTTTGCACATTTAGTAATTTTTGAATGTGCGCTGGGTGTGGTGGATGAAGTAGGATCCAGACTATGGATTTTGTACTCTTCCTCAGAGAAGTATTGATTTTTTTGTCAGGAGGCAGTCTGCTTGACTGGATTCCAAAATCTGTCTGCCATGGTATTATTTCTGTGGTTGGCAGTAGCTAACGTCTCCTCAGTTCTTTCAGCCTCCTGCTTGTGGTTTTTCCCCGGCCCTCTGGAGTTTCCCCTACACATGCACAGGTAAGGGGACAGTCAAGGATTTGAGCAGAGTGTACATACAGAATTTGGGGGTTCCCCTTCTGTGGCTCCCTCCTTTTATGGACATCTCCCCTTAATTTCCAGCTGCCCTTGCAATGTAGCCCTGCATCCCATGATCTGACCCCTCGAGCCAGTGTGACTGCTATTCTTGTTCATATTCTAGCTGCACCTGGTGCCTGGTAGGGGTACATCCTCAGAGAAATCTTTCAAGGGGATCATTTTCTCCAGTGTCTGCTTGCTTTCGGTCATTCCCCAGTGCCTTCAACTCCTCTTTTAAAACAGCTCCCCCCCACCCCCCAGGGCTTATAATTGCTATTTGTAAGGGATTAGTCTGGCCCAAGCTGCCTCACCTGTGGTGGAGTCAGAACTACTTTCTCTGATGTGGTTTTTCATTTTCATTTCCCTCGTAACCAGTCTGGTTCCTTTCAAATATTTGAGGGCTCTTTGGACATCTTTTGTGAAACATCTGTTCAATTCTCTTTACCACTTCTCTACCGAATTGTTTGATTTTTCTGATTGATTTGCAGGAGTTTGCTATATATTCTGGATCTGTTTCTGTGAGTTGTATATGTTAATAGGAGAAATTGTGAAAGACTTGGAAATGGACCAAAGGGTTACTTCTTGTGTCTTCGGTGGAAAGCAAGGCATTGTCTTGCACACCCTTCAAGGTTATCTGATTCTACGGGTTCTATGATTTTCATTATCTTTGAGCTACTTCACAACTCTGTAAGCCATGGATAATTGATGGCAATGCAAATTCTCTTGTTTTGGAACGACGATTGATTCTTCTCCGCCTCCCATGTATAAACTCACTTCAGTATCCTTGATTCAACTATATACATGTAGTACTTTGAATTCTACTTTGAAGTGGGTGTAAACCATTAATTGAGTTAAATAAAATTGTGAGATGTGTTCTTTATGTATCTGTGTGAGTGTCATCATTAGACCATGTTTTGAAACCTATCATGTCACTGACATCTGCTCCCACTTGGCCCAACGTATCCTGGGTCCAGAAGTTCTGTGGCCAGGAGGGCAGGAGACCAGGTGTTGACAAGCAGACCCGAGGCAGCCACGCCACTCCTCCAGGGCTCCGCTTCAGGGTGCTCCCCCCGGGGAGTTCACCCTGGCCCCGAGACTGGGCTGTTGCTTCTGTTGTAGGGCCTCATGCTCCAGCTTTCCATTCATAGCACTTATCATGATGGTCCGTACATCATTGTTTGTGGGATGATTTACTGGAGACCTGCTTTTGCCCTGCTCCCTACTGTCCTTGAGGCCAGAGGCCACATCTGTGTTATTCATCACGGGGTACTCAGTGTCCAGCGATGATGGCAGAGTTGCCATCGGGTGAGTAGTTGTCCGGTAGATAAATGGATGCACCTTCACAGGACTTCCAGGGCTTCTGTCTCTCCAAACATCTCCAGGCTGGAGGGATGTCCTCAGACAGCCTGTCCCCGAGGGCAGGAATCAGATGAGGAGGGTGTTGTCGAGTCTCTCTAAGAGGCAGTGTGGGCAGTGGAAAGAACATCAGAAGACATAGATGAAGCCCTGGCATCCTCCCCAGATGGAGGGTGTCCTCTCGGACAGGGGCTTCAATGGTAAGATTGTGACAGTGACCCCCGCCTCTTGGGGCATTGTGAGTACGAAAGGAGAGGAGGTCCCTGTGAGGGTCAGAGTCATAGACCCACTCAGCTGGGCCGTGTGTTCGGACATTAGTCCGGGCGTTGCTGTGAAGGTATTTTGTAGGTGCGGTTAACATCTACAGTCAGTGGGCTCCAAGTAAATGAGATGACCCTGCATGATGCGGGCGGGCCTCATCCAACCAGGGAAGGACTTAACAAAACTGAGACTTCCTGGAGAGGAAGGAATTCTGCCTCAAGACAGCAGCACCTACTCCCGCCTGAGCTTCCAGTCCGCTGGCCTGCCCCACAGATTTCAGAAGTGCCAGGCAGCCCCGCACAAACATGAGAGCCAGTTCCTTGCAAGAAATCTTGTCTCTATATGTCGATATATGTATGTCCTCTATATCCATGTCTATCTTTAGCTGAATTTTAGCTCTATCTATAGATGTACATATGTACATCTATAGCTATATCATATGTATGTATGTATTATCTATCATCTACCTATCTATATCTATCTGTCATCTATGTTCTATTGGTTCTGTTTCTCTTGAGGACCCTGACTAATAGTGTCTGAAAACCCTGTAAAAGTCAGGACACTGTGTGCACATCACATGTGGTTATTACATTTGTGCTTGTTGTTGAGTTTACTTCACTCAGTGGCATTTGATGGTGGCTGTATCAGCCAGATTTCACTAGGGTGCACTGTGACCACAGCCCCCAGGTGAACAGGCTGTGATGTCAGGGTCTATTTCTCTCTCGCTGCCGCGTTGGCTGCAGTTTGTCTGGGCTTCTCTGTTCTGGGATCCAGGACAAAGGAGCAGGTGCCTTCTGGGACTTGCCAACGTCAGGGCAGGGGGACGGAGCAGTGGTGGCCTGCACAGTGGACAGAAGCACAGAGGGTGGGCCGGGAGTGGTGGGGACGGTCATCGACGCACCCCCAGGATGAAGACGCACTTGGGGAGCCCAGAGCCAGCTGCCTGACAGCTGGTACGCCACCTCGTCCTGTGCACTGTGCCCTCCTGGGTCTGTCTGTATCACTGACGCTGCCGGCCTCTTGCCTGGCCTCGCTCTCCCCACGCCTGGCCGTGGGCAAGCTCTACAGCCCCCACTGGCCTCTCCCTGGGCCTGGCCCTCTGCAGCCTGCATTTGAAAAGACCCTAGGGGTGGCAGTGGGGGGTTGTCACCCAGCCCCAAGTCAGGCTGATGCTGTGACCAACTCCTCCACCTATGGCCCCCAGCCCCGGCCCCAGCCCCTGCCCACATCCGTGACGGGTGGGGCCGGGGCCGGGCAGGCCCTGGCTGTGACTTTGCAATGGTGATCCCAGCCTGGAGAGCAGCCTGACGGATCCACAGGGATGACAGCGAGACGGGTGCCCAGGCTGGTCCCTCCCTCGTGCTGCGGCTCAGCCACGTCTGGGGGTGCCCGTAAGAGCCTCTTTGGGGAGGCCAGGCTGCTCTCCCTGTGCCCTCCCCCACAGGCTGACTGTCCCTGTGACTCTGGGCGGGCCTGGTGACGTGGCAGCAGCAGTGCCAGGAGCCCGTGGACTGGGACAGAGCCCAGCAGAGTTCCACACGACCCCCAGCCCTGGCCTGGCCCATCCCCAGGCCCGCCCCATGCAAGCTGAGCACACGTGGGGGCTTCAGCAGCACGCGCGCGCCAGGGGTCTCACGTGCCTACGCCCCATGGTGGTGGGTACTTCCTGCATCTCACCAGCCCTGCCGCTGCTCTGCCGGCCCACCTCGGTCCTGGGGGTGGGGGGCACCTGGCCAGGGGTTTCCTGTCTCAGTTCGTCCGGCTGCTCCAACAAGTCACCACACACGTATGGAGGGCAGAGACTTGCCCTCACTGCTCTGGGGGCTTGAAGTCCAAGGCCACGGAGCCGGCAGATTCGGTGTCTGGTGAGGGCCGCTTCCTGGTTCACAGATGGCGTCTCCCTGTTGTGTCCTACCATAGAGAAGGACTGAAGCTCTATAGGGTCCCTACAGGGACACTAATCCCACTCACAAGGGATCACCCTGATGACCTCATCAACTCCCCAAAGCCCACCTCCTAATGGCATCATATTAGAGGCTTAGGGCTTCAATGTATGAATTTTGGGGGAGATATTCAGTCCATTGCATCGCCTTCTCTTCCCCTCCTCCACTCATACCAACCATTCTGTCTTGGACCCCACAGACACCACACCATGGACATCACACCACAGATGTCACAACGGGATTCAGAGTTCAGACTGACAATGTCTCCATTGGTGAGGGAGGAGTCTGGGACCAGGTGGCGGCCCAGGGGTGCAGGCGTGTGTGTGCGTGTGAAAGACACAGATGGAGGTGTGTGGTGGTGAGGTGAGACACTGACAGGTGTGTGCGGAGCTCATGGTCTGGGGGACTCTAGGGGTCAGGAGGCAGCGGGAGGCTGATCTCAGGCTCACACAGGGGCAGCCCGAGGGGCTCAAGGGCAGGCGTCGGCCACTGGGCTTCGGGGTGCTCGGGGGGCATGGAGAGGTGAGGGATGCCGTGTGGTGTGGCACTGCTGGGGGAGGAGGGTGGGAGCCCTGGGGCCCAGTGTGGGGCAGTTCTCCAGGGGCCCAGAGGCAGCCGTGCCAGGGACGGGGTTCAGCTAGGAGGCCGTGGGGCCGGCCCTCGTGTGACCACCCTGGCGTTCGTGCGGGGCGGGCCGGCTAGTGGCTGCTCATTGGTCTGGGGGATGGAAGCGAGGGGCAGGGCCCAGGGCTGGGCAGGCGGTGCTGCCCTCAGGCAACTTCAGCTTCTCGGTCACCTGTTTCGGGGGAGGGAAACGCAGGGTGTGGGCTGACCCCCAGGTCCGTCACCAGGAGCCCCCATGGAGCCCAGCAGGCAGACGGGGTCCTGTGCCGGCGTGCCCAGCGAGCCTGGCAGGGTCCCCGAGGGCCAGGTGTTCTCCCGGACACTGCTGTGCACCCCTCGGCCATCCTGTTTGCCGCCCCTCCCGGCCTCCCCGTTTGGTGCAGGGACCGCTGAGCGATGCAGTCCCTTCCTTGCATACCATTCTCTCTGTCTCTGCCTCTGTCTGTCTCTGTCCCCCCACAGGAAGCTGCACCGGCACATCGGACGGCCTTGGGGTGCAGCGTCCCTGCTGAGCAGACTCCGGCTGCCGGTCTGGGGGGCTGTCCTGCTAGTCCCCTTGCCCTGAAAGGCTGCAACAAACACAAGCGTGGCTTCCAGCAGCCCAAGGCCGTGTCCCCGGGATGAGCCAGCCCCCTGAAACGCCGGCCTGAGGGAGCCCAGCACGGCCAGCACCCGACCCAGACCCCGGCCCACTTTTTTGGAGCTTTTACTGAGAAGGGCCGACAGCTGTGGATCCTGACTCTGCCCTCTGGGGAGGGTTGTGTCTCCTCTGAGGTGGAATCACCAGGCGGGATGGGTCCCCGGTCTCCGTGAGGGCGGAGTCCTGACCCATCCCTGCCTCCTTGCCGGCTGGTGGGCACAGCGGCCTCATCGCCTCTGCATGGCCACCCTTCCTGGTCCCTCACCAGAGCCCCTGGAGCCCCACTCCTGCTTCTCCTGTGACACACTGGTCACCTCTGTGCAGCCAGCTGAGCTCGGTGCCACCCGACCCCCTCCCCTCCTGCGGTCCTTCTCACTGCCGTCTGTCCTGAGCGGTGAGCCAGGTCTGGCTCTGCTCCCCTTTGGCAGCCCCTCCCCACCGCTGCCCCTCCTGGCCTGGCGTCCTGGCGTCCCCCCGGTCCTCCTTTCTCGCACCCAGCTCGGCTGTTTTGGGCTGAATTGTGTCCCCAAATTCCAGCTTTGAAGCCCGGACCCCCAGGACCTCAGAATGTAACTGTATTTGGAGATGGGGTCTGTAAAGATGTGGTGATGTAAACTGGGGTCTCTAGGGTGGGTCCTAATCCAGTCTGACTGGCGTCCTTAAAAGAGGAGGACATTAGGACAGAGACACGCACAGAGGGACGACCACGTGAGGACACGGAGAAGACGGCGTCTACACGGCACGGAGACAGGCCTTGGGAGAAGCCAGCCCTGCACCTCCAGGATCTGGGATTCCAGCCTCCAGGGCGTCAGACAGTGATGTCTGTTGTCAAAGGCCCCCTGTGGTGTCTGTTACAGCCTCCTGTGGGGACACACCCAACACGTGCGACTTCCCCGTGGCTCCCCCAGGCCCCTGGCTCGCCCCTGCACCCACAGGCCAGGTGGGAACCCCAGGCTTGGGTGGTGGCATGGGGGAGACTGGCTGTGGATTTCACGAGGGTAGACGGCGTGTTAACCTAGGGAGACTTCTCAGCGAGCTAGGCGATTGTAAAGAACGCTTTATTGTCATTAACAAAATGAAGACACAGTGAAGAGCATCGATGGGCCCCACATTCAGAAAGGAGAAAAGCCTCCCGAGCTGCGATCATGTGGCCCTTCTTTCCAGTCCGGGAGCAGCTCCACCACATGCGCATGCTGACTGCGCTTTTCCGCAGAGACCGGAGAGTTGGTACCGGGCCCTGAGGCGGGGGCCCGGGGTCCGAGGCTGGCCCTACGCGGGTCGCGTCGCTCACCCCCACCCCGGTGCAGGCGGAGCTCCTGCTGTACGTGCCTCAGGCCTTTGGCTGCAGGATGGGCTGGCATGCCTTCTGCCCTCTTTTCCGGGAGCCCCTCCAGCTCAGCCCGCGGGGCACCAGGTCAACAGCGTGCTCCCCGGGAGGCCGGTCTGGCTGGACCTCACCACCTCCCGCGCTGGGACTCCTGCAGCGGCCTCGGGCCCAGGCCCTGCTCTGAGCAGCGTCCTCGGTGGAGGTGACCTGAGGGACTGTTAGCGGCACCTGCAGAAGCTCTCCTGCTGGCAGAGGCGGGCGGCTCCCCTCCAGCATCTCCCAGGGACCCTGTGTCTGGAGCCCGGCTGGGACAAGATGCAGGGGCCAGGCCCTGTGCAGAGGCCCAGATGCTGGCCTCCTCCTGTTCGAGGGGGACCCCCACGCCGACCCGGGCGTTCCTGGTGGTCCCTGGGGTCCCGGAGGTGTCCTGCGGGGACATCAGCTCAGGTTGGGCATCACCTGCGGTCCCCTCGGGTCTGTGAGTGGGGTGGGGGCAGGTTGTGGTGGCCACGAGGCCAGAGGCCGGGGGTGCAGGTGAGGGTGCTCATGAGCTCAGAGGCTGGCGAGGTCAGCGGGCGGAGGAGAGGCCTGGTGCAGGCTGAGCGGCACAGGGGGATAGACATGGTCCTATAGGTCAGGGGCAGCCCAGGATGCAGCCCGTAGTGAGCGCTAGGCACCCTGTCCGACCATGTTCCTGTAGTCGGGGACAATCGTCTGCTTCAGCTCCACCACCGACGAGAAGATCCACTTCACCTGAGGGGTGGCTAGGGTGAGCGCAGGCTGGAAACCACCCGGGCCGCCCCCCGCCCTGTCCCCATTCCCCGGGCCGACGGACAGCGAGGAGTTCCGGGGGGACAGGAGGTCATGATGGGGACAGTGTGTGAGCGTGAGGGACAGTGAGGGGACAGTGAGGGACAGTGAGGGCCCGTGAGGGCCCGTGAGGGAGAGTGTGGGAGAGTGAGGGCCCGTTAGGGACAGTGAGGGGACAGTGAGGAACAGTGAGGGATAGTGAGGGACAGTGAGGGGCCATGAGGGACAGTGAGGGACAGTGAGGGACAGTCAGGGAAGGTGAAGGGTCTGTGAGGGACCGTGAGGGACAGTGAGGGACCGTGAGGGACCGTGAGGGACCGTGAGGGACAGTGAGGGACAGTGAGGGACCGTGAGGGACAGTGAGGGGACAGTGAGGGATAGTGAAGGACAGTGAGGGTCTGTGAGGGGACAGTGAGGGGACTTGAGGGACAGTGAGGGGCCGGGGGCCAGGAGGAGACACAGTGGGGACAGCGAGGGCGCCGCGGGGCCGGCCCGCCCACCTTGAAGAGCGTCACGGTGGCGCTGTAGCACACGCTGAGCAGGAAGAGGGTGATGAAGATGGAGATGGTCGTCCACAGCCCGTCCAGCTCCCCGTCTTGGGCATCAGCACAGGTCTCCTCCTCTAGCAGCAGCTCTGCACAGGGAGGGTGGGGTCAGTGCTGTGCCTGCCCCCGGGGGCGGGGCTGGGCTCATGGGGCCTCGCAGCGCGGCTCCCAGTGTGGCGCGGTGGTGGCGGGATGCCCCGGGTGGGCCGGGCCGGAGGCACTTGAGGACAGCCGCTGAGCACCGGCCCCAGCCCCCCATTCCTCCAGCCTGGGCCCCTGTCTCGGCCTGGCCAGTGGGTCCTGCTCCCTCCCCTGTGCTGTGCGCTGAGCTGGGGCGCTTGCGGGGAGGGTGCCCGGACCCCCCGCAAGACAGTGGCTCAGGCCCCGGCCGCCTCTCCCGCTGGGGGCCAGACCCGGAGGGCGGGAGTGTCAGCAGAGCGCGTGGGCTGTCCCTGGCCCAGGGAAGGGGCAGCACAGCGCTGGTCTCTGTCCCATGGGCGTTGGAGGGTGGGGACCAGCCTGAGGTCTACGGTGAGGGCTCATGAGACCCAGCTCTGTGGTCGGGTGTGCGTCTGTGCGGCTGCCCTGTGGGAGGGCCCGTGTGCAAGGCCCACGTGTGTGCACGCGTGTGGGTGTTGTGGTGGGTGCACTGCACACGTGTGTACACAGGCAGGTGAGTGCACGTGGATGAAGGCGGTGGTGTGCCGGCTGGTGTGGCTCAGTGGGGGGCTTGTTTTCAATGGCTCTGGGCTCAGTGTCCGTGGGTGCGTATGGAGGGTCCCTCCCTGGGCACTCAGGGCTGCTTGCCTCTGCCCCTTGTGGGCACAGGGATGAGTGTCCCCACGAGTGCACAGGCCTGCCCCTGGCAGGGACAAGCAGGGCAGAGCCACCTGGCCTGAGGGGCGGGTCCTGATATCCTGTGCCCGACAGTGCAGCAGGGCCGTCCCCCCAACCTGGGTCGCGTGTGGCCCCCGTGAGGGCAGAGAGCCGGCACGCGGACTCTGGAGCCGGGGACAGGAATGTGGGGACGAGGACGGCCAGTGTCCCACTGCTTGGGCTGGAACAGGGGCGGGAAGAAGTGGGTACTCATTCTCCTGAGGGTCTCTGGTGGGCTTCTCCCATTCCGGGCACACACTCCAGCCCCAGCAGCTGCCGGGTGGAGGGCGGCCGGAGCAGCTGTCCCCTCCGGGAGAGGCCCTCCCCGGCCTCGGGCAGCCCCCAAGCGGCCTGCGCAGACCCACACACTCTGGGTCCGGCCCTGAAGGGGGTCAGCTCTCCCGCACTGGTGGTGACAAACTGTGAGCCAGAGCTGGGTCCGCCCCTGCCCCATGCAGGCCCGGTGTGCCCCAGGGCTCTGCTCGGAAAGAACCATGACAGCATTGCGGGGTCCCAGGGCGGCGCTGGGTGCTTTATTTCATGGTGCCCGGGAGGAATGTACACAGGGCTGGGGCTCAGGCGCCCTCGCTGGACCCTGAGAGCCCATGGGGCGGGAGGGCTCACTGGGGCAGCACTGCCGTGCGGCTCATTTACCCGAAGACTGGGTGATGGTCTTCTGTGCGTTGTGATTGCGTAGAGCCTCGTGCAAAACCACACACGTGTAGGTGTCTCCCCGCTGCCAGCTCTTCTTGTCCACCCTGAGCTTGCTGTACAGGAAGAAGGAACCGTCGGCATCCAGCTGGGGTGGGGTCGTGCCATAGTTGCCCTGTGGCTCCGGCTGCCCGTTTCTCTGCCACTCCACGTCGATGTCGCCCGGGTAGAAGTCGATGACCATGCAGGTTATGCTGACGCTGACCGAGCTCTTGGCCAGCTCTTCCTGTGCTGGGGCCAGTACGTACACCTGCGGCTCCCGGGGCTGCCCTGTGGGGAGAGGTATGGCTGTTAGCACGATGGTCACTGCTCTTGGCCCCCAGGGACCCTCCTGCGCCCGTCCACCTGACCCACCTTTGGCC
Source organism: Delphinapterus leucas (assembly GCF_059928025.1). NCBI lineage: Eukaryota > Metazoa > Chordata > Mammalia > Artiodactyla > Monodontidae > Delphinapterus > Delphinapterus leucas. The sequence goes on from NC_143130.1 coordinate 181,224,731, forward strand.
TTGGAGATGGTCCTCACGATGGTGGCCGGGAGGCCTTTGTTGTTGACCTTGCACTTGAACTCCTTTCCCTTCAGCCAGTCCTGGTGCTGGATGGGCAGGGCGCTGACCACACGGTAGGTGCTGTTGAACTGCTCCTCCCTTGGCTTTGTCTTCGCCGTGCTCACCTCTACATCGTCCACATACCAGGAGAACTGGACATCGGGGTCCTCCTTGCTCACATCCACCACCATGCAGGAGACTTCCGGTTTTCGGGACATTGTGAGGATGTCCCTGGGTTTCGGGGGGAAGATGAAGACGGACGGTCCTCCTGGGAGCTCAGAGGCTGGTCGGGGAGACATGGTGGGGGGTCAGCCCCTGGGTGGACCTCCTCTTGGGCACCCATCCATCCCTCCCCCCCAGTGCCACGGCTGGTCAAGGTCCACCTCCAAGGGGTGGAGGGTGAGGCCGGCTGACTTACGTGGACATTTGGGACACCTGGAACAGGGCTTTGGGCCGTTGATTTCTGCAGAGAACAGACTGGAGGTTACCGGGGTTGGGGACGGCCCAGGGCTGGGCTTAGGGCAGGGACAGGTTTTGGCAGGTGAGACCTGTGCCCACCTCTGTGGCCCCAGGGGCTGGGGGAGGCGTCCAGCCTGTGCCCACCCTGGACCTGGTGGAAATGCCCAGAGGACCCCCTCCCTGAGCCTGGGAGGCCTTCAGGTGAGGGAGAGAGACAGGCCTCCCGTGACACCCTGGGCGGGATTCACCATCCCTGGTGTGCGGTCCGTTCAGGTGGGAGGGCTGACTCCGGGCCTGTCTTGTAGTGGGCACCCTCCCTGCGGCCCGTCCTCTCACCAATGCGCTTGTCCACCGTGGTGCTGCTGGCCGGGTGGGCTACATTGCAGGTGAAGGTCTTGCCGGACGAGGTGCTGGCAGGCACGGTCACAGTGCTGCTGAGAGAGTACAGCCCCGAGGACCCTCGGACGGATGGGAAGGTGTGCACGCCGCCGGGTAGGATGCCCGAGTTCCAGGTCACAGTTGCTGGCTCAGAGAAGTAGCGCGAGACCAGGCAGCCCACGACCACTGTGTCTCTAGGTGTGTCCCCACAGCTGGGAGGCAGAGCGTAGACTTCCGGGGCCGTGGCGGAAGCTGTGAGAGAGGAGGCCGTGTGACTGCCAGGGCCTCACCCCTGCGACGGTCCGGGCAGGGCATCAGGTGTCCAGGCCTGGGGCACCATTGAGCCCAGAGACTATGTGCTTCCAGAGAGTCCGAAGAGAAGCGGCCTGGCATGGCCTCTGCCACTGCGGTTCTCCGCCTTCGCAGCTGCGGGTCCTGGACTCCGCAGCCCAGTCAGGGCTGGGTGACCACCGGGATTAAAGCCCCCGGGGCCCCAGCCCTCCTGTGGGTGTCTGGCCTGATCAGGCCCTCGGTCTGAGCCCTGACCAGTGGCTACTGCTCCCTGAGCCCACTGCCCTGCTCTGCTCCTGTCCCCTTGTCCTGGCCTGCTCTTTGCCACCCAGGGCCCCTGTGTTCTGGATCACTCTGCCCATTGGCATCCCCGGGAGCCTTGCACTGCCCCTCACCATTTTCTCCTGCAGGGTGCTAGCACCCCAAGCAGCATTCCCCAGCCGGACCTGTCCCATCTGCACCTGGTCTGATCAGCCCAGACCTGCAGCCCCTTCGGAGCCCTGAAAGGGCCCCTCCTATGCCCTCAGCCAGATCCACTGCCCTGTCAACCCCACCTCGCTTTGGCACGTCGTACCCTCCTGTCTCAAGCCCCGACAGGCGCCTGGAAAACTGGGGACCTTGGGCCCATGAATTGCAGCCCATCAGGTCCCCGCAGTCATGCCACTGCCCCTTCAGCCTCAGAGACCTTCCCTCCCATGATCCTCTCTCCACCCGGCCTTGCCATCCGCCTGGCCCCTCCCACCAGACCAAAGCACCTTTAGCTCAGGCCCTTGTCCCCTGACCCCAGGGCTCGTGGGCAGCCCCTGCCCTCACAGCCCCCTGCTGCCCTGCACAACCCCGCCTGCTCCCCTGAGTTCTTGGGGTAGCCCCCTGCACCCGGCCTTACCAGCCCCCTGAGCCCCAGCGGAAAGGCTGCTCTCCTTTCTCAGGGCACTCAGGTTCCCCTCATCTAGATGCTCCCTCACCTGCCTCCACCCCTCATCCTGGCCCCTCAGCTGAGCCCGGGCTTCCTGTCCATCGAGTGTCCAGCCTCTGCCCATCTGAGCTCCGGTTCACCGTCTCAGGCCTGAGTCGTCCCTGCCCTTGTGCCCCTTCTCTCCTGCCCTGGGCCCTCCGCACACCCCAGGGGGGCCCCCAGCCCGCTCTCCTGTAGGACTCCCTGCTCTGCCCCCACTGCCAGCTGCCCTGCGTCCTGCCCTCCCAGCCCCCTAGGCTCAGGTCTCTGGGCTCAGCTCAGGGATGCTGTATCCTCAAGTCATCTGCTCAGCTGGCGTCAGACTGCCTACTGTCCCTGGAGTGCTGGACCCACAGCACCAACGGTCCCTGCACCCTATGACACTTGCCTACTCACCTGCTCACCCCAGTACCTGGTCTGCTGAGGTCCTGGGCAGGTCCCTGTCCTCCCAAACCCCTGCTCACCTGCACAAGCTCTCCCTGCTCCCCAAAGCTCCCAGGGCAGTCCCATCCCCTCCCAGGCTCCTGTTCACCTGCACAAGGCGTACCTGCTACCCCAAAGCTCCTGGGGCAGCCCCTTACCCTTCCACCCACCATGCTCAGCTGCAGAAACTCTACCTGCTCCCTCATGCTCCCGGGCAGCCCCTGCCCACCCAGTCCCAGGCTCAGCTACGCTAGCTCTACCTGCTCCCCCAAAGATCCCAGGCAGCCCCCTGCCATCCCGGATCCGGGCTCACCTGCAGAAGCTCTCCCTGCTCCCCCAAAACTCATGGGCAGCCCCCTGACCTCCCAGACCCAGGCTCACCTGCATTAGCGCTACCTGCTCCACCAAGGCTCCTGGGAAGCCCCTTACACTCCCAGCCCCGTGTTCACCTGCAGAAGCTCTACCTGCTCCCCTAAAGCTCCAAGGCAGCACCCTGCCCTCCCAGCCCCGGGCTCACCTGCACAAGCTCTACCTGCTCCCCAGAACCCCTGAGGCAGCCCCTGGCGCCCTGTCCTCCAGCCCCAGGCTCACCTACACTACCTCGACCTGCTCCCCCAAAGCTCCCAGGCAACCCCCTGCCCTCCCAGCCCCAGGATCACCTACACTAGCTCTACCTGCTCCTCCAAAGCTCCGAGGCAGCCCCCTGCCCTCACAGGCCCAGGCTCACCTACACTAGCTCTACCTGCTCCCCCAAAGCGCCCAGGCAGCCCCCTGCGCTCCCAGCCCCAAGCTCACCCGCACAAGCTCTACCTGCTACCCCAAAGCTCCTAGGAAGCCCCTGCTCTCCAAGACCCAGGCTCACCTGCACAAGCTCTACCTGCTCCCCCAACGTTCCCAGGGAGCCCCCAGCCCTCCCAGCCCCAGGCTCACCTGCACAAGCTTTACCTGCTCCCCGAAAGCTCCCGGGCAGCCCCCTGTCCTCCCAGTCCCAGGCTCACATACACTAACTCTACCTGCTCCCCCAAAGCTCCCAGGCAGGGCCCTGCCCTCCCAGTCCCAGGCTCACCTACACTAGCTCTACCTGCTCCGCCAAAGCTCCCAGGCAGCCCCCTGCCCTCCCAGGCCCAGGCTCAACTACACTAGCTCTACCTGCTCCACTAAAGCTCCCAGTCAGTCCCCTGCCCTCCCAGGTCCAGATTCACCTACACTAGCTCTACCTGCTCCACTAAAGCTCCCAGGCAGCCCCCTGCCCTCTCAGCCCCAGGCTCACCTACACTAGCTCTACCTACTCCCCGAAAGTTCCCAGGCGGCCCCCTGCCCTCCCAGCCCCAGGCTCACCTGCACAAGCTCTACCTGCTCCCCCAAAAGCTCCCAGGCAGCCCCCTGACCCCCCAGTCCCAGGGTCACTTACACTAGCTCTACCTGCTCCCTGAAAGCTCCCAGGCAGCCCCCTGCCCTCCCAGTCCCAGGCTCACCTGCACTAGCTCTACCTGCTCGCCCAAATCTCCCAGGCAGCCCCCTGCCCTCCCAGCCCCAGGCTCACCTACACTACCTCTACCTGCTCCCCTAAAGCTCCCAGGCAGCCCCCTGCCCTCCCAGCCCCCTGCTTACCTGCTGCCTCCCTGCCACTTGTCCCTGGAGCTCTGGCCCTCAGCACCCCTGCCACTCTGGCCCACCCCCGAGCCCTCACCCTAGTGCAGCTTCCCTCCTGCCTCCTTTCGTTTCCGGGGCTGAGCTCTGTTCCCTGGAGTCGCTAGGTGCCCACCCTGTCTCCGACCCCTCTCCCCTGGCAGAGCCCCTGTCGCACCGTGGGCCCCTCCCAGAGGAGCTCCTGGCCTTCCGAGCTTTACCCTCTTTCTCCCACCACCCCGGCATCCTGCTCTGGTCGTTTCTCCCTCCAGTTGCCGAGTCACCTGCCCTCTGCCTCCCCGCTCCCGGCCCTCCAGGCCCTGCTCCCGGCCCTCAGGCCCTGGCTCCCCCGCCCCTTGTGTAGCCTGTTCAGCTGCGTGCTCAGCCCCTCCCCTGTGCGGCCAGCTCGGGGCACACAGGAGCCCAGGCCAGCCCTGCCTGCTGTGCTCCCGGCGCTCCCGCTGTCCTGGGTCCCGGCCCCAGCCCAGAGCCCACCGCCACCCCGCCTGCCACTGCCCTGGGACTCAAGCCGGCCCCACTGTCCTGGACTGGACCCTCAGCCCCCCGCCATGGGGGGGGGACTTTCCTTCCCCTGTGCTAGCCAGCATCCTCCCTCTGTCCTCGCTCAGACCCACCTGTCCATCCTGGCCTCGTCCTCAGCCCCAGCCCAGCCCTGTGCCTGCAGCACATCTGGCTGAGCGAAGCCCTGAGGCTCCCGTCCCCCAGCCCATCACGGTCCTCGAAGGCCAAGCAGCCCCACCGAGCTCTGCCGCCCCTGGGTTTCCAGCCCTGTTGGTGTGGACACGCCCCTGCCTGGGCTCCCTAGTCCCTGCCCTGGGCAGCACGTGAGCCCTGGGCGGCCCGCCTTCCCCGTGCCCGCTGGGCTGCTCCCGCCACTCTGTGGGTCCCCGAGGCCAGCCTTCCCTCCGTGGCTCCATTCCACTGCCTGCCCTGGTCCTCTCAGACCCCACTCACCAAGGCTTGGGGTGCTGGCCTCGCTCCCCTGCATCCCAGGGCTCCACGCCCCCTCCCTGCTCTGGCCCCAGGCACATGTGGCTCTTCAGGGCTGTGCTCTGTGTCTGCAGCCCTGCTTCCTAGGACTGGTAACCAGTTCCTGGAAGTGTGAACTCCTTGCCCACAACCCTGCAAATATTAAGAAGTGGATTGAAACCGTGTAGCACGACTTGCTTCCTGAAGTTCCCTTTTCTTCTGGGTGGTTTCTGTCTCAGAGGGCCTGGGGGAGTCCAGATGCAGCCGGGGTGTCTCTTGTGGGTGTGTGGGGTGTGGTGAGCGGTGCCCTTGGACCCAGGGGACAGAGTGCGCACCCCAGCTGTCACGGCTTTCCACCTTCTGCAGGGATTATGCCTGGTTTGCCCACCATAGCCCGGGTACCGGGTCCCTCGCTTGAGCCCTCTGGGTGTCCCTACCCTGGTGGGCACCTCTCCTGACCCTGGAGAGTGTGTGGTTGGGTGCAGCCTGCATCCCAGCCCCTGCCTCGTCCTGCCTACCTGCCGGGGTGACCTCCCCTCCAGACCTCTGTCTTCCACCTCTTCCCTCCTCCTCTCCGTGGCTCCATCCGTGGCCTTGATATCTGACCAAAGGCCAGTGTAACGTGCACGGTCAGCGGGCAGTTGTTATTCCGGCCACAGCTGTCCCCCGGGGGACAGAGTTCATGATGGTCACTGGGGCCCGAAAATGGCTCTCTAGGTGAGAGAGAGCGTGCAGCCTGTCCACTGCTGTGTGTGGGCTGAGACTGGTCATCCCATCTTTGGGGGACACTGACCCTCATACCCTGTGGGCGCCCCCTGGGCTGTCCCGTACCTTAAGCATTAGGTCTGGGATTGGGGATCCCGAGAGACACTGTAGCCTCCAACCCAGAAGTGCCATGGGTGGAGGACTTGTTCTCAGAGAGACAGCAGTGAGCAGTCCTGAAGTGGGATCTTAGTGCCCTGCCCAGGAATTGAACCCGGGTATCCTGGATGAAAACCAGGAATCCTAGCTGCTAGACCACCAGGGGCCAGAGGCTAGAAGGTAAGTTGTCCTGGCTCTTGCCCTGTTTGAAAGCAAGAATGTTTCAAGGAGGCAAAAACTAAAAAGCAGGTATAAAGTCTCTTATTAGAAGCACAGCACAACATGTGGGCTAGAGAAGTAGCTTATTGAAGACAGGAGGAGGCAGAAATACTCACCTGGAGAGAGAGGGTGTGGGCGTTCTCCCTGATGAGAAGTGAAGGGGTGCTCGGCTCGTCTGTACAGCACGGCTCTCCCGGATCTCTGATCGCTCAGCTCGTCTGTACAGCGCGGCTCTCCCGGATCTCTGTCTTCCTCTGGCCCATTACCTCGCCTCTTTACCCACATCTGACCTGCCCTAGGGCCCTCCTGACAAGTGTGTATCTTTTTGACAAGAAAGATTCCAACGCGGGCTTCCCTGGTGGTGCAGTGGTTGAGAGTCCGCCTGCCGATGCAGGGGACACGGGTTCGTGCCCTGGTCTGGGAAGATCCCACATGCCGCGGAGCGGCTGGGCCCGTGAGCCATGGCCGCTGAGCCTGCGTGTCCGGAGCCTATGCTCCTCAACGGGAGAGGCCACAGCAGTGAGAGGCCCGCGTACCGCAAAAAAAAAAAAAAAAGATTCCAACGCAAAGGCTAACGGGAAGTTTGACAACACATTATGGGCTGGCACGCCCTGCCTTTTTGACCCCCGAGGAGGCTTCCTGCACATGTGCAGTCGGGGAGCTTTCCCTGACCTCAGGAGCGATAGATGTGGTCGTCTTATCTCTTTACTCCAGCAGGGCTCAGCTCCTGCCACTGACTTTTTCCTTGGAGTGTCAGGGAAAACAGAGCTCCAGTTTCCTCTGCTTGGCAAGCTCCAGCTGCTCAGCCCAGGGGCCCATCTATCTCTTACCCCAAATCTCCCCTGAGAGACGTGAACCCCGTGATATTTTATTGGGAAGATGAAGGGTGAACGTCTGTCTTCTGCAGCTTCTTCAGGCTGGCATGGGGCTCGCAGATGCTACCTAGTTGGGGGTCATGGAGCTCTTGCTCCATTCTTTTTTTTTGTTTTGCAGTACGCGGGCCCCTCACTGTTGTGGCCTCTCCTGTTGCGGAGCACAGGCTCCGGACGCGCAGGCTCAGCGGCCATGGCTCACGAGCCCAGCCTCTCCGTGGCATGTGGGATCTTCCCAGACTGGGGCACGAACCCGTGCCCCCTGCATCGGCAGGCGGACTCTCAACCACTGCGCCACCAGGGAAGCCCAGAGCTCCGTTTTGTTAAGGGGTCCCAGGGTGACTTCTGTTGTTATTTTGGCAGGACCTATTCTGAGGAGTGGCTGGAATCTTTGCATTATTGTCATCTTGTCTAGAAAACTGCTGTGTTCTAGAGAGAACAAACTAAACAAGTTGGTTAAAAGAAGGCAGGGGTCAAAGATCAGTAAAAGAATTATTGTAACCAGGGGCCCAAGTAGGAGTAAGAACCAGGTTATGTTTCATAACAGTTTTTGATGGTGGTCCAGGTAGTGTCAGCGCTTGGGTTACCCTGTCCAAAGGAATGGAGCATTTGGCATGGTTATATACATTTTTTTTAAAGTTTTTTTTTCTGATGTGGACTATTTTTAAAGTCTGTATTGAATTTCTTACAATACTGCTTCTGTTTTGGTCTTTTGGCCGCAACGTCTTTTTTATTAGCCCATTGTGATTGATGTAGGTGTAACAGACCCAGTTAGAAGTAGTTGGGCAACCTGAATGTTAATAGACAAAATCGATCTCCTTTCTTTTCAGGAGAATAAGTCTGAAAACCAGTCTGGACCTGGCACTTCGAAGATACTTGTAGCCAGGTGGCCACTTATCTGGTTTTATCTAAGTAGGTTTTAAAGCTTAGTGTGGTATTAACACATAATTTGTCATCATACATGTTTTTTCATCTTGTTACCATCTGATCTAAAGCAATTTCATTGTCTAAAATGTAGCAGGTACGAGAGGAGACCTTGCAGACGTAAGCTTGCAGTTACCAGCTGCCAGCTGGTGTTGTCTTGAGAATAGCTGATGGCCTCGAATCTGACACAGCTCATAAAACTTAAGTTCTCAGCAATACAAGGACTGTCTCAAATCACACCCATAGTGTCACTTAGTATTACCTTGGGTGTCTGAACCACAGTTCTTCCATCTCGACCTTTAATTGTAGTTTTTTCCTTAACAGCCCAAACAGTTGTCACCATTAATGACTTTAGTGTTTTTCTAGTATGAGAAGATGCAAGAATTTTGGTTCTTAAAAATCCTTACCTGGGAACATCTATCTGAAGGCCTGTTCCGTCAGTTTCTCCCAGAGCACAGAGTGCCTCTTTCCTGAGCTCCACCTTGAACTACGTGCAGGGGCTGTTGATGGTTGGCAGCCATAGTGGCTCATGATTTAGTCCTGGCAGAGGCAGGCAACAAGTGCCAGTCTCCAGCTGGCAGGGCCCCTTCATGGTCATGAATCTGACCAAGGTTTGGGGGGCATTTCATGACCATTTCGTCCCGCAGCGCCAGGAATGCTCATTCCCAGTTCTGGCAAAGATTTATTTGACAGGCCACTCAGTGTGCTGCCACTGGAGTAGGCCTTATTAACAGTAGCCCAAAGTCTCTGGACCACCTGTCTTCCTAGTCTCTTACGGTCCAGAAAACTCTTCCCTCTTTGTGTTTCTTCCCATACCTAGAGTTACCCTGTTCCAATCACCGATCTCATGTGGGACTATATATTATCATTTTATCAGAGGCTCAGTCACACATTTGGTAATGTAAGAAAGAATGATTTTGTAAAACAGGCAATAAAAATAAAATAGCTAGCAGTATTAGTAAGGTCATAAGTAGGAAGGTAAGTCAAGAACTTGCATTAGGTGCAGCCCAGTATCTCCCCAGGTTGTCTCACTTAGTCTGTTTTTTCTAGTATTACTAGGCTGGTTCCTTTAAACGTAAATGACCATAGCCTGGTGTTAATCTCCTGTTTGTAGATAGTGGAGATCTTTATCCAAAGACTGATTACAGAAGTTAAGCTTCAGAAACAAACTTAGAGTGTCCTTTTAATAATTTAATTAAATCCTGTAGCAATATAACATAACATCAAGGGACCATCTGGGAAGTGGGTTTTAGTAAACACCGTAGTTAACAAATCTAGAATTTAATATTTAGTGAAACATAATCCTCATTTTCTTCCCCCCCTAAAGTACCCTCATCTCCACTAAACACAGCCAACTCAAGACTAATTTGTTTTTAAAATAAGTCTGGCCCATTGACCACATAGGCTCCTCCACACTGACTCTGGTGTAATTCCTCAGAAGGAGTCCAGACTAAATTCACAAAAGGCCCCTCAAGGCTAAGAAAGCCATGCCAATGTCCTGCCGTCACATTTTGCCTGGTGGATCTCTCTCTTCTAGAGGTCCCCCAAATATTTGGAGATTCCTGTACATGTCAGGAGACAGTCTTTTTTAATTTACCTGATAAGGCTCCTCATAACCAAGTGTCTCCAATTCCTGGAGGGACAAGGCAGAGAGAAAAGAAAAACGTTTTCATTTTACCCACAGGTGTAAATCACCTAATTGCTGTAAACCATAAGTAGCTTGAGGAGAAGGGCTTCTCTATATCTGAAAAACAAAGATTAGAAGCCAGTAATATGTAAGACAAAAGTCATAAAAATTATAATCCTATTTAGCAGTTCGTTGGATCCCATGTAATTAGTTTTGGTTTTGTTTGAGTCCAGTTTTTCCATCAGTTCTGTTGACCTTGCCTGATGGTTGAGGGTGATAGTGACGGTGATAATTTTAAGAAATTTGTAAGGTTTTTGGTTAAGGCTTGCATGATTTGTCCAGTGAAGTGGGTGCCTTGATCACCGGAGATTATAGAAAGTGTACCCCCAGTGGAAAACACATTTTCTAACCATTTCCTTTTTCATTGTGAGGGCATCAGCCTTGCAGCCAGGGAAGGCTTTAACCCATCAAATAAAAAATGAGGCTTGCCAGGGAGCCGGGAAAAGCCAAGCAGCCAGCCATCTTGGATTTCCCATAGCCCTGACTGTTTAACTTACAGTTACTGTTGACCCGTTCCAATTTCTCTGATTTTGGAGTAGACCGCTGCCGTGCTACAAGGACATCGGATGGCAGAAGTCTGACAATGAGGGGTTAATCTTTTTGTAGAAGTGGAATGAACTTTGTCTGCGTGTGCCATAATCTTTACAGATTCTGTTGTTATTACCTTTTATTTGACAATGCTTCTCCTGTAATTGAATCTGTCAAATAATCCCAGTTAGTTTAATATATATTTTTGGAGATGCTCCAGGGGCCCTCTGAAGCACCTCAAAGTTAGCTGGAGGTCAGAAGAATTTTAATTAGAATTTGACTCTTGGGAAGTTTGTTAAAAATATTGAAAAGTTTTAAAACAGAGTCAAATAGAACCATAGGTCATTGTGAAATAATTCTTATTTACTCAACCAAAGTGACAAAAGATTTTAAAAGCAAATATAAATCACTTAAAGTCAAATAAATTCATAAAATCTGTCACCAAAGGCAGCTTTCCAAGGAAACTTTATTCTCTTAACAGAGAGAGAAAACCAAATTCCAGTCTTCATATCTTCTATCACTGACAACATATATTCTACTTGCTTCACACAACGAAATGTTTCCCTTATCCTTTTTTTTTTTGAATATTTATTTATTTATTTATTTGGTTGTGTGGGGTCTTAGTTGCAGCAGGCAGGCTCTTAGTTGTGGCATTTGAACTCTTAGTTGCGACATGCATGTGGGATCTAGCTCCCTGACCAGGGATCGAACCCAGGCCCCTTGCATTGGGAGCGCAGAGTCTCATCCACCATGCCACCAGGGAAGTCCCTCCCTCATCCTTTTAGTAGCTTTAATGATGTATTATAATTTTTAACCCCTAAGAACCTTAACCTCTAGTGAAAACCAAGAAGAAAGCAATTGTGAACTGTTTGTCATGTTGGCATTTTCTGATTAGCGACCTTAAGAACGTATTCCATAACCTCTAAAAACATGCACTTTCACAAAGCACAATTTCTTTTCTCAGTGTGGTACAAGGCATGTGTCTAATAAAGCGAAACATCTTTAGTTCCCCTCTTGTAAGAAGACAAAAGGTAAATTTAGATTTGTTCAGCAATCAATATTCCAGTATTTTATCTTAAAAATGATTTAGACCTTTAATGAGTTCTTCTCATTTGACCTGATTTAGCAAAGCTCTAAAGTTTCAAGTTGCCAAAAATATGAAAAAACTAAAACATAATTATTTCCAAAGTGTACAAACGTTGTAAGAGATTCAACACTGAATATTTCCCAGATCATGTGAACCTGAAATTTATTTAGCTTAGTATCTCTTCTATTTAGAATTGCTTGATTTGTAAGTGCTTACTTTTAAAAAGCCAAGTAGGGCTTCCCTGGTGGCACAGTGGTTGGGAGTCCACCTTCCGATGCAGGGGATGCGCGTTTGTGCCCCGGTCCGGGAAGATCCCACATGCCGCGGAGTGGCTGGGCCCGTGAGCCGTGGCCGCTGAGCCTGCGCGTCCGGAGCCTGTGCTCCGCGACGGGAGAGACCACAGCAGTGAGAGGCCCGCGTACTGCAAAAAAAAAAAAAAAAAAAAAGCCAAGTAAATAGAGCTCATTTACAAATTAACCTCCGCGATATTGTCCAAAGACAAAGACACGTTAACTGAGGCATAAATACATCCAGACAGAGATCTCATAGTTTCCACTTGAGGTTTAAATGCCTCTTTGTCTCTCTCTTTCTTTTTCTTGGCTTGAAGCTCTACGAATTAATCCAAGGCCGAAGTCTCAGGCAAAGTGGGCTATGTCTGTATTTCAAGGACAGCATAAGAGTTAATTTCAAGTTTTCCCCTAGGCATATTTTTGTCCTCTCAGGGTCAGAATTCTGAAAAAAAGTGTTTTAACAAGCTAGCTTTCTCTAACTGCACATGCAAAAAGAACCAGTTTTGTAATTTCAAATGAGTTTTACCTTAACCAACTTTCTCCGGAGTCTAAAGAATATTGTGGCCATCCAGTGTCAAAAAAAATCGTCTTTCTTTTTCTGTAGTCATAGTTTCATAGCTAAAATATAGACCAAATATTGCTCAAATTGGCCCTAATAACAGGGGCAGGCTGGCTGATACACTGTCCCATCAGGGGTTGTCCCTCTGGGGAGGTGGGGGTCTTAGTTTGACCAGAAGAATCTGGAGGGAATTTGCATGAGTGGGAGAAGCTTGGTTTCCCCCCTGAGAGCTGGGTGCAGGGTGGTAGTGGTTAAAAGAGGATCGTTTAGAATGTCAGGAGAGTTTTTTTTTTTTTTTGATTTCTAAGGCGTTTGATTATAGGAGCCACATTGAGCAGGGTTATGATAAAGGGCCATAAAGGCCTGAACATAGGGAACCTCAGTACATTTTGCCATCCTGTGGCAAAAAGATCTAACTGTAAGAGACACATTTTAGGCCATTTTCCCAACCCCCAACTTATATAAAGGCCAGGCAGTGTTACAGCAAAACCTAAGCTTCCCCTTTCTCAGCCCATCTGGCTTAGAAAGGGGATCCTCCCATGTTGAATAACCTGCAACCGAGAACAGTGCTCCTAGAAATGAAGTCCAGCATCCTGGAAACATTAGTAGGAGGCGCCGGAAGGGGACTCAGAGTGTCTGGATTTCCTTTGACCTCAGTGCTAATGGGATGTGGAGTGTCCTCTACTCCCCCACTGATTTCTGTTCTGTTCTTTTTTTTTTTTTAAATAGACCTTTACTGGAGTATAATTACTTCACAACACTGTGTTAGTTTCTGTCGCACAACAAAGTGAATCAGCCATATGCACACACATGTCCCCATATTCCTTCCCTCTTAAGCCTCCCTCCCACCCTCCCTATCCCACCCCTCTAGGTCATTGCAAAGCACCGAGTTGATCTCCATGTGCTATGCTTCTGCTTCCAACCAGCCAACTAGTTTACACGTATACATGTGTATACATGTTGATGCTACTCTCACTTCGCCGCAGCTTCGCCCTCCCACCCCATGTCATCAAGTCCATTCTCTACGTCTACCTCTTTATTCATGCCCTGAAACTGTGTCCATCAGTACCATTTTTTTTTTAGATTCTCTATATATGTGTTAGCATATGGTATTTGCTTTTCTCTTTCTGACTTACTTCACTCTGTATGACAGACTCTAGGCCCACCCACCTCACTACAAATACCTCAATTTCGTTTCTTTTTATGGCTGAGTAATATTCCATTGTATATATGAGCCACATCTTCTTTATCCATTCATCTGTCGATGGACGTTTAGGTTGTCCCGTGTCCTGGCTATTGTAATTAGAGCTGCAATGAACATTTTGGTACATGATCTTTTTGAATTATGGTTTTCTCAGGGTATATGCCCAGTAGTGGGATTGCTGGGTCGTATGGTAGTTCTATTTTTAGTTTTTTAAGGAACCTCCATACTGTTTTCCACAGTGGTTGTATCAATGTACATTCCCACCAACAGTGCAGGAGGGTTCCCTTTTCTCCACACCCTCTCCAGCATTTATTGTTTCTAGATTTTTTTGATAATGGCCAGTCTGATTAGCATCAGGTGACACCTCATTGTAGTTTTGATTTGCATTTCTCGAATAATTAGTGATGTTGAGCATCTCTTCATGTGCCTCTTGGCCATCTGTATGTCTTCCTTGGTGAAATGTCTATTTAGGTCTTCTGCCCATTTTTTAACTGGATTGTTTGTTTTTTTGATATTGAGCTCCATGAGCTGTTTGTATATTTTGGAGATTAATCCTTTTTTGTTTCACTTGCAAATATTTTTTCCCATTCTGAGTGTTGTCTTGTCTTGTTTATGGTTTCCTTTGCTGTGCAAAAGCTTTTAAGCTTCATTAGGTCCCATGTGTTTATTTTTGTTTTTATTTCCATTACTCTAGGAGGTGGGTCAAAAAAGATCTTGCTGTGATTTATGTCAAAGGGTGTTTTTCCTATGTTTTCCTCTAAGAGTTTTATAGTGTCTGGTCTTACATTTAGGTCTTTAATCCATTTTGAATTTATTTTTGTGTACGGTATTAGGGAGTGTTCTAATTTCATTTTTTTACATGTAACTGTCCAGTTTTCCCAGCCCCACTTATTGAAGAGGCTGTCTTTTCTCCACTGTATATGCTTGCTTCCTTTGTCGTAAATTAGGTGCCCATATGTGCATGAGTTTATCTCTGGGCATTCTGTCCTGTGCCATTGATCTATATTTCTGTTTTTGTGTCAGCACCATACTTGTCTTGATTACTGTAGCTTTGTGGTATAGTTTGAAGTTGGGGAGCCTGATTCCTCCAACTCCGGTTTTCCTTCTTAAGATTGCTTTGGCTATTCGGGGTCTTTTGTGTTTCCATAAAAACTGTAAAATTTTTTGTTCTAATTCTGTGAAGAACGCCATTGGTAGTTTGATATGGATTGCATTGAACCTGTAGATTGCTTTGAGTAGTACAGTCATTTTCACAATGTTGATTGTTCCAATCCAAGAATGTGGTATATTTCTCCATCTGTTTATGTCATCTTTGATTTCTTTCATCAGTGTTTTATAGCTTTCCAAGTACAAGTCTTTCGTCTTCTTAGGCAGGCTTATTCCTAGGTATTTTATTCTTTTTGTTGCAATGGTAAATGGGAGTGTTTCCTTAATTTCTCTTTCTGACTTCTCATTGTTGGTGTATAGGAATGCCAGAGATTTCTGTGCATTAATTTTGTATCCTGCTACTTTAACAAATTCATTGATTAGTTCTAGTAGTTTTCTGGTGGCATCTTTAGGATTCTCTATGTATAGTATCATGTCATCTGCAAATAGTGACAGTTTTACTTCTTTTTTTCCAATTTGTATTCCTTTTATTTCTTTTTCTTCTCTGATTGCTGTGGCTAGGACTTCTAAAACTATGTTGAATAAGAGTGGTGAGAGTGGACATCCTTGTCTTGTTCCTGATCTTAGAGGAAATGCTTTCAGGTTTTCACCATTGAGATTGGTGTTTGCTGTGGGTTTGTCATATATGGCCTTTATTATGTTGAGGTAGGTTCCCTCTATGCACATTTTCTTAAGAGTTTTTATCATAAATTGGTGTTGAATTTTGTCAAAAGCTTTTTTTGCATCTAATGAGATGATCATATGGTTTTTATTCTTTAATTTCTTAATATGGTGTATCACATTGATCGATTTGCATACATTGAAGAATCCTTGCATTCCTGGAATAAACCCCACTTGATCATGGTGTATGATCCTTTTAATGTGCTGTTGGATTCTGTTTGCTAGTATTTTGTCGAGGATTTTTGCATCTATGCTCATCAGTGATATTGGCCTGTAGTTTTCTTTCTTTGTGACATCCTTCTCTGGTTTTGGTATCAGGGTGATGGTGGCCTCATAGAATGAATTTGGGAGTGTTTCTCCCTCTGCAATTTTTTTGGAAGAGTTTGAGAAGGATGGCTGTTAGCTCTTCTCTAAATGTTGATAGAATTCGCCTGTGAAGCCATCTGGTCCTGGACTTTTTTTTGTTGGAAGATTTTTTTTGTTGTTGTTGGAAGATTTTTAATTACAGTTTCAATTTCATTACTTGTGATACGTCTGTTTATATTTTCTAATTCTTTCTGGTTCAGTCTTGGAAAATTGTAACTTTCCAAGAATTTGTCCATTTCTTCGAGGTGGTCCATTTTATTGGCATATAGTTGTCTGTAGTAGTCTCTTATAATCCTTTGTATTTCTGCAGTGTCAGTTGTGATTTCTCCTTTTTCATTTCTAATTTTATTGATTTGCGTCCTCTCCCTTTTTTTCTTGATGAGTCTGGCTAAGGGTTTATCAATTTTGTTTATCTTCTCAAAGAACCAGCTTTTAGTTTTATTGAACTTTGCTATTGTCTTCTTCATTTCTGCTCTGATCTTTATGATTTCTTTCCTTCTACTGACTTTGGGTTTTCTTTGTTCTTCTTTCTCTAGTTGTTTTAAGTGTAGGGTTCGATTGTTTATTTGAGATTTTTCTTGTTTCTTGAGGTGAGATTGTATTGCTATAAACCTCCCTCTTAGAACTGCTTTTGCTGCATCCTATAGGTTTTGGGTCATCTTCTTTTCATTGTCATTTGTTTCTATGTATTTAAAAAATTTCTTCTTTGAGTTCTTCAGCAATCTCTTGGTTATTTAGTAGTGCACTGTTTAGCTTCCATGTATTTATGGGTTTTTTTTTTTTACAGTTTTTTTCTTGTAATTGATTTCCCATCTCATAGTGTTGTGGTCAGAAAAGATGCTTGATACGATTTCAATTTTCTTAAATGTTCTGAGTCTTGATTTGTGACCCAAGATGTGATCTATCCTGGAGAATGTTCCGTGTGCACTTGAGAAGAAAGTGTATTCTGCCACTTTTGGGTGGAATGTTCTATAAATATGAAACAGATCGATCTGGTCTATTGTGTCAGTTAAAGCTTGTGTTTCCTTATTTATTTTCTGTTTGGATGATCTGTCCGTTGGTGTAAGTGGGTGTTAAAGTCCCCTACTATTATTGTGTTACTGTCGATTTCTCCTTTCATGGTTGTTAGTATTTGCTTTATGTATTGAGGTGCTCCTATGTTGGGTGCATAAACACTTATAATCGTTATTTCTTCCTCTTGGATTGATCCTTTGATCATTACGTAGTGTCCCTCCTTGTCTCTTTTAACACTTTATTTTAAAGTCTATTTTATCTGATATGAGTATGCTACTCCAGCTTTCTTTTGATTTGCATTTGCATGGAATTTTTTTTCCATCCCTTCATTTCCAGTCTGTGTGTGCCCCTAGGTCTGAAGTGGGTCTCTTGTAGACAGCATATATAAGGGTCTTGTTTTTGTATCCATTCAGCCAGTCTGTGGCTTTTGGTTGGGACATTTAATCCATTTACATTCAAGGTTATTATCAATATGTATGTTCCTATTACCATTTTCTTAATTGTGTTTTTTTTTTTTTTTTTTGCGGTATGCAGGCCTCTCCCATTGCAGAGCACAGGCTCTGGACGTGCAGGCCAAGCGGCCATGGCTCACGGGCGCAGCCGCTCTGCGGCATGTGGTATCCCCCCAGACCGGGGCACGAACCCGTGTCCCCTGTGTCGGCAGGCAGACTCTCAACCACTGCACCACCAGGGAAGCCCTTGGGTTTGTTTTTGTGCGTCTTTTTCTTCTCTTGTGTTTCCCGCTTAGAGAAGTTTCTTTAGCATTTGTTGTAAAGCTGGTTGGTGGTGCTGAATTCTCTTAACTTTTGCTTATCTGAAAAGCTTTTGACTTCTCCATTGAATCTGAATGAGATCCTTGCTGGGTAGAGTAATCTTGGTTGTAGGTTTTTCTCTTTCATCACTTTAAGTATATCCTGCTACTCTTTTCTGGCCTGCAGAGTTTCCACTGAAAAATCAGTTGATAACCTTATGGGGATTCCTTTGTATGTTATTTTTTGTTTTTCCCTTAATATTTTTTCCTTGAATTTAATTTTTGTTTGTTTGCTTAATATGTGTCTTGGTGTGTTTTTCCTAGGGTTTATCCTGTATGGGACTCTCTGTGCTTCCTGAACTTGGGTGACTATTTCCTTTCCCAAGTTAGGGAAGTTTTCAACTATAATCTCTTCAAATATTTTCTCAGACCCTTTTTCTCTTCTTCTGGGACCCCTATGATTTGAATGTTGGTGTGTTTAGTGTTGTCCCAGAGGTCTCTGAGACTGTCTTCAATTCTTTTCATTCTATTTTCTTTATTCTGCTCCTTGACAGTTCTTTCCACTATTTTGTCTTCCAGCTCACTTATTCGTTCTTCTGCCTCAGTTATTCTGTTATTGATTCCTTCTAGTGTATTTTTCATTTCAGTTATTATGTTGTTCATCTCTGTTTGTTTGTTCTTTAGTTCTTCTAGATCTTTGTTAAATATTTCTTGTATTTTCTCAATCTGTGCCTCCATTTTATTTCTGAGATTCTGGATCATCTTTATTATCATTACTCTGAATTCTTTTTCAGGTAGATTGTCTATTTCCTCTTCATTTATTTGGTCTTGTAGGTTGTTACCTTGCTCCTTCATCTGTGACATATCCTTTTGCCCTCTCTTTTTTTTTTTTAATGAGTGGGATTGTGTTCCTTTCTTACTGGTTGTTTGGCCTGAGGCTTCCAACACTGGAGTTCGTAGGCTATTGGGTAGAGCTGGGTCTTGGTGCTGAGATGAGGAACTCCGTGAGATCTCACTCCGATGAATATTTCCTGGGGTCTGAGGTTCTCTGTTAGTCCAGTGGTTCTGACATGGGGCTCCCACTGCAGGAGCTTTGGCCTGACCCCAGGCTTGTGTACCAAGATCCCGCAAGCCACCTGGGGCAGCAAAAAATAAAACAACAACAACAAAAAACAATAACAAAGTAAAAAATAAAATTAGGCTAGGAAACTAACAGATATGTTGGGAAGAATATAACAATAGAAATATAGATGAATCAACAACTGGAAGGTACAACAGTACCACAATAGTAAACAAGAGGAGGAGGGGAAAAAAAGAAGGTGGGGGAGACCTTGGCTGTGGAGGGCAGGGCCTAAGCAAGGGTGATGTTTGGGCAGTGGGTGGGGCCAATGCTCAGGACCCACAGGGCTGGAAAAGGCCCTGGGGGCTGTGGGAGGTGGGGCTTAGGCTCAAGGAACAGAAGGGGCCCAGGTGTGCTCCCCACCCCTGGTCTCAGAGGGCAGGGACCTCGCCTGGGAGCCCAGCAGGCTTCCTGGGCCCGAGTGGGCAGGGCAATCGCCCTCCTCTCCTGTCCTGCTCCTCCTGGATGGCCCCTCCCACCTGCCTCTCCTGATCCCCCGGCCTCCCTCCTATGCCCCCAGGACCCACGCGGCCTGGAAGGGGCTTTGGAGGGCAGGGGACCTCACCTGGGAGCTCAGCAGGCTCCCCGGCCGAGTGGGCCAGGCGATCACCCTCCACTCCTCTCCCGTCTTCCTCTTCCCGGAGAGCCCCTCCTGCCTGCCTCTCCTGATCTCCCCCACCTCAGGGGCACAGAGCCTGTCTGGCCTCCACTTCTCCTCCCTCCTCGGTCCCCCTATGTCCGTCCTACCGGTTCACTCTGGGGTTCCTCCCGTCTCTTTGGGGGTCACAGTCCCCCAGAACCTGCTGGCAGGAGCCCTTGTTGTGGGGAGATGCTAACTCTGCGTATTCCCCCACCTCCATCTTGACTCTGCTCCTTCCCCCACTGATTTCTAACAAGATGTCTCTGGTCATCCTTGGTACCTTGCACAAGGTGTCCTCCTTTATTACCTGGAGAGGACATTTGGACCAGTGTAGAGCAGTTGCCATGATGTTTCTGGTGGTGGTGGGTGGGGATCTGTTGTCTATCCTTGAGACTGAGCACTGCGGCCTGCTTGAACGTGGCCAGACTAATAGGCTGAGCATCGCGGTGTATGGGCTTCCAAGGCCTGGAGTGAAGGGGGAACTCCTGGAGGAACTGCAGTTGGCCACTCTGGAAAGTGCCATGGGGGTCAGGACTTGAGGATTTTATCTGACACTGACAACAGTGGGCTTGCCTGCGGCGAGGGTGCAGTTAGTCCTTCCTGAAGAGGGTGTTAAAGTATTAGGTAAAAAAGAAACCTTGCTGTGCAAGTAAGGTGGGAAAGAAAATCAGAGAAGCATGGGAGAGACAGTGAAAGTCAGGAGTCTTCAGCCAGCAGTTTGGACGAGACCAGCAGTTTACCTTGAACTTCCGGGTTTTGGAGAGATAGCAGTGAGCAGTCCTGAGGCAGGATCTTAGTTCCCTGCCCAGGAATTGTACCTGGGTATCCTGGATGAAAACCAGGAATCCTAGCTGCTAGTCCAGCAGGGCTAGAGGCTAGAAACAAAGTTGCCCTGGTTCTTGCACCCTCTGAAAGCAAGAGTGTTTCAAGGAGGAAAAACTATGAAAAGAGGTACAAAGTTTATTATCAGAGACACAGCACAACATGAGGGAGAGCTCATAGAGAAGTAGTTTATTTATTTAAGATAGAAGCAAGGCAGAAATACACACCTGTAGAGAAAGGGTGTGGGCGTCCTCCCTAATGAGGAGGAGAGCCGTAAAAAGTGATTTAAATCACTTACATCGGACAGTCCTTTCAGGTCTTTGTTCTCCTCTGGCCAATTATCTTGCTTATTTTCCCACATCTGACCAGTCCCAGGACCCTCTCCGATAAGCATGTGCATCTTCTTGCTGAGATGGATTTCAGCCCAAAGGCTAAAACAGGAAGTCTGACAACACCAGAGGGAGTGAACGTTGTAGGAGAAGCCATTAGATGT
This sequence comes from Delphinapterus leucas, assembly GCF_059928025.1. NCBI lineage: Eukaryota > Metazoa > Chordata > Mammalia > Artiodactyla > Monodontidae > Delphinapterus > Delphinapterus leucas. The sequence goes on from NC_143130.1 coordinate 181,245,159, forward strand.
GGAACAGGATCGGTGTCACCATCTGGACAGTCAGTCACTGGCTCTGCAAGCCACACTCACAACTCCCTGGTGTTGCCCACAAAGCACATGGATCTATGTGAGCTCTGCTTAACTCCGCACTAATGAAGAGTCTGGAAGAAACCTGCCCACGACCTGGCTCAATCCTGACTTGACCCGACCTGTTGCAACTGAGTCTCCTGGGCCCACCCCTGCTCACCTCTCTATTTGGCACTTCCTTCTGTTGTTGCGGAGGACACCCACACCTTCTCTCTCCAGGTGCTGGTGTGGCCTCCATGTGCCTGGATCTCACGCCCACTGTCCTGGGATCGTGATGGTTGCTGCTTGCAGGGCAGAGACACGGTGCCCGTTCCACCGTTGAAGTTCTGCTTCCAGAGGACTTTTTACTTATTGCTGGGCAAGTCCAGGTTGAATCCAGAAAACACAAGCCCCTGGAGGCCTTTCAGGCGGGAATTGATGTCACCCAGGAAACCAAACGTGTATAAAATTGTAACAAGAGCAGGCAAAGTGCTATCAGGTGAGATGGTCGCTGAGGCTCAGGGGGCCCAAGGAAGCTCATGATCTTCTGCCCCAAGAGGTTGCTTAGACCTTGGATGGGAACACTCACTCAGAGTTTCAAAGAAATGTCCCTCAACGTGATAAAGTCCACATGTGACAAACCCACAGCTAACATCATTCTCAATGGTGAAAAGCTGAAAGCATTTCCTCTAAGATCAGGAACAAGACATGGATGTCCACTCTTACCACTTTTATTCAACATAGTTTTGGAAGTCATAGCCACAGCAATCAGAGAAGAAAAAGAAATAAAAGGAATCCAAATTGGAAAAGAAGAAGTAAAACTGTCACTATTTGTGGATGACATGATACTATGCATAGAAAATCCTCAAGACAGTACCAGAAAGCTACTAGAGCTCATCAATGAATTCGGTAATGTTGCTGGATACAAAATTAATACACAGAAATCTGTTGCATTTCTATACACTAACAATGAAAGATCAGAAAGAGAAATTAAAGAAACACTCCCATTTACTATCATATCAAAAAGAATAAAATACCTAGGAATAAACTACCTAAGGAGACAAAAGACCTGTACTCCGAAAACTATAAGACACTGATGAAAGAAATCAAAGATGACACAAACAGATGGAGAGATATACCGTGTTCTTGGATTGGAAGAATCAACATTGTAAAAATGACTGTTCTACCCAAGGTAATCTACAGATTCAATGCAATCCCTATCAAATTACCAATGGCATCTTTCATAGAACTAGAACCAAAAATTTAAAAAATTGTATGGAGACAGAAAAGACCCTGAATAGCCAAAGCAATCTTAAGAAAGAAAAATGGAGCTGGAGCAATCAGGCTCCCTGACTTCAGACTATACTACAAAGCTACAGTCATCAAAACAGTATGGTACTGGCACAAAACCAGAAATATAGATCAATGGAACAGGATAGACAGCCCAGAAATAAACCCACACACCTATGGTCAATTAATCTATGACAAAGGAGGCAAGAATATACAGTGGAGAAAAGACAGTCTCTTCAATAAGTGGTACTGGGAAACTGGACAGCTACATGTAAAAAAATGAAATTAGAAAATTCTCTAACACCACGGACAAAAATAAACTCAAAATGGATTAAAGACGTAAGTGTGAAACTGGATACTAGAAAACTCCTAGGGGAAAACATAGGCAGAACACTCTTTGATATAAATCACAGCAAGATTTTTTTGACCCACCTCCTAGAGTAATGGAAATAAAAACAAAAATAAACAAATGGGACCTAATTAAACTGAAAAGCTTTTGCACAGCAATGGAAAACCATAAACAAAACAAAAAGATAACCTACAGATTGGGAGCAAATATTTGCAAACCATGCAACCAATAAGAAATTAATCTCCAAGATGTATATACAGCTCATATGGCTCAATATAAAGAACAAACAAACAACCCAATAGAAAAATGAGCAGAGTATCTAAATAGACATTTATCCAAAGAAGACATATAGATGACCAAAAGGCACATGAAAAGATGCTCAACATTCCTGATTATTAGAAAAATGCAAAATCAAAGCACAATGAGGTACCACCTCTCACCGGTCAGAACGGCCATCATCAAAAACTATACAAACAATAATGCTGGAGAGGGTGTGGAGAAAAGGGAACCCTCCTACACTGTTGGTAGGAATGAAAATTGATACAGCTAGTATGGAGAACAGTATGGAAAAACCTAAAAATAGAGCTACCATATGATCCAGCAATCCCACTCCTGGGGATATATCCAGGAAAACCATAATTCAAAAAGATACACGCACCACAGTGTTCATTGCAACACTGTTTACGATAGCCAGGACACGGAAGCAACCTAAATGCCGATCGACAGATGAATGGATAAAGAAGATGTGGTACATATGTACAAAGGAATATTACTCAGCTATAATAAAGAATGAAATAATGCCATTTGCAGCAACATGGATGGACCTACAGGTTACCATACTAAGTGAAGTTAGTCAGACAGAGAAAGACAAATATCACATGATATCACTCATATGTGGAATCTAAAAAAAATGATACAAATGAACTTACATACAAAACAGTTATAGACTTCACAGACATAGAAAACAAACGTATGGATACCAAAGGGGAGAGGGGAGGGGACGGATAAATTAGGAGTTTGGGATTAACATATACACACTACTCTATATAGAATAGATAATAACCTATAAGGGAAAAGAATGTGGAATAGATACATGTATATGTATATTTGAATCACTTTGCTGTACAACTGAAATGAACACAGCATTGTAAATCAACTATATTTCAAAAAAAAAGAAATGCCCCGACACTCCTCGTGTTGTGGTTTGGGTGCCCTTCAGGGTGCCTGCAGGCCCGGCTGTGTGACCAGTCCTGTGAGGAAGAGGAGGGCGAGACCCTCTGTCAGCATCCATGTCTACGTGGTAGAACACTGTGGTCGAGCACAGCTGTCAAGCATGGCGCTACCTGCCATGGTGCTGCTCTGGCCTCGTGGCTGTCCTGCCAACCCTTCTCTGCTCATTTCCATGGGCGATCACCTCCCTGCCCAGGCCTGAACGCCAGCTTCACCTTTGTCCCTGTTGTGTCCAGGTCTCGGGATGCATTTGGGGCTGTCACTGTGACCCTGAGCTATTGTCACGAGACCTTGTGTCTCCTAAAACACTGGAAACGTTTTAACGGGAAAAGCAGAGGCTGTTTATCTGAGCTGCTGCAGCCAGGGAGCCGTGCCCAGCTGGCTGGGCCGCGACTCGGGCAGCAGGAGAGTGGGTGGCTTTGAGGCTTTATTATGCGTATGTGGCTTAATTGTTACTATATACATATAACACTATGCCCATGTGAGGGCCTATAACATACTTATTATATCATGTGTGTGTTAGCATGTTAAAATATTTTCTGTGTATAGAAGGCTTCTTTATAGGAAAAAGAGTGCCTCTGGTGTCCTGATGGGGGCTGCGTGGCTGGGGAAGCTGGACGGCCAACAAGATGCAGGCACCCTTGCGATGGCTGGGACACGTCCGGTTTTGTCCAGTTAGTCCTCAGTCAGAAGCGAGGACAAAGACCATGGAAGCCATGGGTTATTGATCAAGCCAGGCCATTGCGGGGGATGTCACAGGGCGTTGTAGGGCTTCCTGGGCTGTCACTAGAGATAGAGGTCTGACTTCCTGCAGGTCTAGCACGGAGGGTTAGGTTTAGGTTAGCATGGAGGGAGCAGGCTGCTTCCTGGGCTGGATCCTGTGATGGTGGCTAGGTGTCCTGGGCTGTTGGCTGCATTCTTGGGTCAGAGTTCCATCTTTATATATGGTTGGTGTAAATTGAGTATCCCACCACAGCCCTGACCTTAGTGTCTTGTGAATGAGAATGTTCATGAGGCCCCCTTGGGATTTATCCCGTGCATCCCCCCTCCCCCGCCCCAGCACAGATCCCCAGGGCATCCTGCCCGCCTCTGGAGCAGATCCCCAGGGAGTGTCGGTGTGAGGGGGCAGAGCAGATCAGGGCTGCGCCCTTGACCTTGTGTGAAGTGCTCTACTGCCCCTCTCATGTTCTATTGGAACCAAACACTTGGGCTCTCTGGACAAGCCTCAGAGTTGCCCAATCCTGGGTTTTCTATGCCTGACCCCAGCAGGCTGCATGGTCCGTGTCAGAGTCCATGGGACACCTGGTATCCCAGCGCAGATAGCGGCTCTCAGAAGGGCCTTTGCCGCAAGTGGACTCTCCTGTCAACAGAGTCTGGGCACTCGTATGCTGGGAAGGAGGCCACCGGGCCCTGAAGAATGGTCTTAACTGCTCACAGGCCCTCAGAGGCCAAGAAGGTCACTCACCGCCCCAAGTTTCCTCCTTATTGTACCTTTCCTAATAATTGAAACCTTTTCTTCCTGTTATTGGCCACCCGGTTTTTCCTTACAGTGCAGGACCCACTGCTCACATTTCTTTCTTTCCATTGGTTGCCGAGCGCTCTTTGTATATGAAGGAGTCCTGCCCTGTGTCACATGTGCTCATGTGCTCTGCCCCATTTCCATGGGACTTCAGAGCCCCTTGTGGGCGGGCTTCTCCAGCTCTTTACCCTCAGGAGGAGGCTCAGCCCATGCCCACCACTGTGCTTGGCCAGCCGGCCCTCTCCCTGGTGCCTGTGGCTCCTGCCTGCGCGGCTCCCAGCTTTCTTCTCGAGGACGGTGGCGGCCAGCCCCAGACGGCTATCGCTTGTTCATCGGGACGTCCGGGCAGGCTGGCGGGATGGGGCCTGAGGACTGGCCTGTCTGCGTGAGCTCAGTGGGTGGACGGCTGGGTGGTGACTGGGGCCCCAGGAGGCTGATGCCGGCCTCCACCCTGGTGCTTGTGCAGCTGTGTTCCTGCGGCCTCCTGCACTGACCACTGAATGAGCCCCTCAGGGTTTGCCCACGGGGATGGGGATTGTTGCCTTTACCTTCGTGTGGGGAGGGGTGGTGAGTCTGGGCTGGAGGCCAGTGGCGCAGGCGTGGTGGAGCCTGAACCAGGGTCTCAGTGGGCATTGAAGGACTCTTGAGGCGGAGCCTGGCTGGACACTTGGGTCCTCGGGGCCCAGAGCTGCCCTCTGCCCCCTTCCTTTTGGCCCCTTGTCCACATCCTCTGGAGTGGGGGAACCTCCTGCTCCCAAGTTACCAAAGGCACCTCCCCAAGGTACGCTCAGGTGGCATGGGATTCTTTACTTTAAGGAACTTTAAAAGGAAAAGTAAAGAGAGAGGGGTCGACCTGATTCTGGCAGTGGATCAGCTGGAGGATGGACTTCTGTCTTGCTTCTTTGAAGGAAGAATTTAGGAAAGAGACCAAGATTGTGAAATAGAGACAGTATTTACTAGAAGGAAGGTAAGAGTGGAAGAGCACACGGGGAACTTGGAGTGAGTCACGTGCCATAGGGGTGGCTTAGGTTGCTAACATGGGGACGGTCTTCCGGGTGGTCTCTGGCCAATCATCTCGAAGTGTCAGCAGGAGAGTGCTTGCAGCTGCTCAGCCTGGAGCCCATCTATCTCCTACGTCAGGACGAGGGCACGGGGCATGTGGGTGGGTGCTGCAGGGCTGAGTTGGCCACACTGCGGACCCCTTGGGAAGCGCCTTCTGCTGTGGGAGCCTGCCTCACAGCCTAGGGCCCTGCCTGCAGCCCTGGAAACTCCCCTGGACCTTCCCCAGAAGGTCTTCTCTGCATCCTCCTTCTGCACGAACGGGGCCTGGGGGTGGACAGCAGGGAGGGTGGGCAGGGGACAGGAGCAGGGCATGGGGGGCAGCGCATTTGGCCCTGGGGGCACTGAGGGCGGGACTGAGCCTGGGGAGTGAGCCCCTGGCTCGGCTGGGCTGGACTCAGATGCTGGATCGGGCTGGTTGGGACTCTGAGTCCTAGATCTGGCTCTGGGCTCCAGCGTGGGCTAGGCCATGGGCTCAAGGCCGTCACTGTGTTTCAGGGGTTGTTCAGTCAGAATCGGTGTGGGCCCGAGCCCAGGGGCCTGGGAGAAGCCTGGGGTGGTCAGCACCCACGCCCAGCCCAGGTCTCTCTGTGGAGGGAACAGATGCTCTTCTGGGACTTGCCCCAAAGTGGGGTGGTGTGGGGCGGTGATAGGCGGGCCCCCTGTTGCCTTCAACCTTGGGGCTAGGCTGGAACCTCTGGGTGCCCGTGTGTGTGTGAAAGACACAGATGGTGGTGTGTGGTGGTGAGGTGAGGCACTGACAGGTGTGTGCGGAGCTCACGGTCTGGGGGACTCTAGGGGTCAGGAGGCAGCGGGAGGCTGATCTCAGGCTCACACAGGGGCAGCCCGAGGGGCTCAAGGGCAGGCGTCGGCCACTGGGCTTCGGGGTGCTCAGGGGGCATGGAGAGGTGAGGGATGCCGTGTGGTGTGGCACTGCTGGGGGAGGAGGGTGGGAGCCCTGGGGCCCAGTGTGGGGCAGTTCTCCAGGGGCCCAGAGGCAGCCGTGCCAGGGACGGGGTTCAGCTAGGAGGCCGTGGGGCCGGCCCTCGTGTGACCACCCTGGCGTTCGTGCGGGGCGGGCCGGCTAGCGGCTGCTCGTTGGTCTGGGGGATGGAAGCGAGGGGCAGGGCCCAGGGCTGGGCAGGCGGTGCTGCCCTCAGGCAACTTCAGCTTCTCGGTCACCTGTTTCGGGGGAGGGAAACGCAGGGTGTGGGCTGACCCCCAGGTCCGTCACCAGGAGCCCCCATGGAGCCCAGCAGGCAGACGGGGTCCTGTGCCGGCGTGCCCAGCGAGCCTGGCAGGGTCCCCGAGGGCCAGGTGTTCTCCCGGACACTGCTGTGCACCCCTCGGCCATCCTGTTTGCCGCCCCTCCCGGCCTCCCCGTTTGGTGCAGGGACTGCTGAGCGATGCAGTCCCTTCCTTGCATACCATTCTCTCTGTCTCTGCCTCTGTCTGTCTCTGTCCCCCCACAGGAAGCTGCACCGGCACATCGGACGGCCTTGGGGTGCAGCGTCCCTGCTGAGCAGACTCCGGCTGCCGGTCTGGGGGGCTGTCCTGCTAGTCCCCTCGCCCTGAAAGGCTGCAACAAACACAAGCGTGGCTTCCAGCAGCCCAAGGCCGTGTCCCCGGGATGAGCCAGCCCCCTGAAACGCCGGCCTGAGGGAGCCCAGCACGGCCAGCACCCGACCCAGACCCCGGCCCACTTTTTTGGAGCTTTTACTGAGAAGGGCCGACAGCTGTGGATCCTGACTCTGCCCTCTGGGGAGGGTTGTGTCTCCTCTGAGGTGGAATCACCAGGCGGGATGGGTCCCCGGTCTCCGTGAGGGCGGAGTCCTGACCCATCCCTGCCTCCTTGCCGGCTGGCGGGCACAGCGGCCTCATCGCCTCTGCATGGCCACCCTTCCTGGTCCCTCACCAGAGCCCCTGGAGCCCCACTCCTGCTTCTCCTGTGACACACTGGTCACCTCTGTGCAGCCAGCTGAGCTCAGTGCCACCCGACCCCCTCCCCTCCTGCGGTCCTTCTCACTGCCGTCCGTCCTGAGCGGTGAGCCAGGTCTGGCTCTGCTCCCCTTTGGCAGCCCCTCCCCACCGCTGCCCCTCCTGGCCTGGCGTCCTGGCGTCCCCCCGGTCCTCCTTTCTCGCACCCAGCTCGGCTGTTTTGGGCTGAATTGTGTCCCCAAATTCCAGCTTTGAAGCCCGGACCCCCAGGACCTCAGAATGTAACTGTATTTGGAGATGGGGTCTGTAAAGATGTGGTGATGTAAACTGGGGTCTCTAGGGTGGGTCCTAATCCAGTCTGACTGGCGTCCTTAAAAGAGGAGGACATTAGGACAGAGACACGCACAGAGGGACGACCACGTGAGGACACGGAGAAGACGGCGTCTACACGGCACGGAGACAGGCCTTGGGAGAAGCCAGCCCTGCACCTCCAGGATCTGGGATTCCAGCCTCCAGGGTGTCAGACAGTGATGTCTGTTGTCAAAGGCCCCCTGTGGTGTCTGTTACAGCCTCCTGTGGGGACACACCCAACATGTGCGACTTCCCCGTGGCTCCCCCAGGCCCCTGGCTCGCCCCTGCACCCACAGGCCAGGTGGGAACCCCAGGCTTGGGTGGTGGCATGGGGGAGACTGGCTGTGGATTTCACGAGGGTAGACGGCGTGTTAACCTAGGGAGACTTCTCAGCGAGCTAGGCGATTGTAAAGAACGCTTTATTGTCATTAACAAAATGAAGACACAGCGAAGAGCATCAGTGGGCCCCACATTCAGAAAGGAGAAAAGCCTCCCGAGCTGCGATCATGTGGCCCTTCTTTCCAGTCCGGGAGCAGCTCCACCACATGCGCATGCTGACTGCGCTTTTCCGCAGAGACCGGAGAGTTGGTACCGGGCCCTGAGGCGGGGGCCCGGGGTCCGAGGCTGGCCCTACGCGGGTCGCGTCTCTCACCCCCACCCCGGTGCAGGCGGAGCTCCTGCTGTACGTGCCTCAGGCCTTTGGCTGCAGGATGGGCTGGCATGCCTTCTGCCCTCTTTTCCGGGAGCCCCTCCAGCTCAGCCCGCGGGGCACCAGGTCAACAGCGTGCTCCCCGGGAGGCCGGTCTGGCTGGACCTTACCGCCTCCCGCGCTGGGACTCCTGCAGCGGCCTCGGGCCCAGGCCTTGCTCTGAGCAGCGTCCTCGGTGGAGGTGACCTGAGGGACTGTTAGCGGCACCTGCAGAAGCTCTCCTGCTGGCAGAGGCGGGCGGCTCCCCTCCAGCATCTGGCACAGGCCCTCCTCCTGGGGACCCTGTGTCTGGAGCCCGGCTGGGACAAGATGCAGGGGCCAGGCCCTGTGCAGAGGCCCGGACGCCGGCCTCCTCCTCCTGTTCGAGGGGGACCCCCACGCCGACCCGGGCATTCCCGCTGGTCCCTGGGGACCCGGAGGTGTCCTGCAGGGACATCAGCTCAGGTTGGGCATCACCTGCGGTCCCCTCGGGTCTGTGAGTGGGGTGGGGGCAGGTTGTGGTGGCCACGAGGCCAGAGGCCGGGGGTGCAGGTGAGGGTGCTCGTGAGCTCAGAGGCTGGCGAGGTCAGCGGGCGGAGGAGAGGCCTGGTGCAGGCTGAGCGGCACAGGGGGATAGACGTGGTCCTATAGGTCAGGGGCAGCCCAGGACGCAGCCCGTAGTGAGCGCTAGGCACCCTGCCCGATCATGTTCCTGTAGTCGGGGACAATCGTCCGCTTCAGCTCCACCACCGACGAGAAGATCCACTTCACCTGAGGGGTGGCTAGGGTAAGCGCAGGCTGGAAACCACCCGGGCCGCTCCCCGCCCTGTCCCCATTCCCCGGGCCGACGGACAGCGAGGAGTTCCGGGGGGACAGGAGGTCATGATGGGGACAGTGTGTGAGCGTGAGGGACAGTGAGGGGACAGTGAGGGACAGTGATTGACAGTGAGGGACAGTGAGAGGACAGTGAGGGCCCGTGAGGGAGAATGAGGGCCCGTTAGGGACAGTGAGGGGACAGTGAGGAACAGTGAGGGACAGTGAGGGACAGTGAGGGGCCATGAGGGACAGTGAGGTACAGTGAGGGACAGTCAGGGAAGGTGAAGGGTCTGTGAGGGACCATGAGGGACAGTGAGGGACAGTGAGGGCCTGTGAGGGGACAGTGAGGGACAGTGAGGGCCCGTGAGGGAGAGTGTGGGAGAGTGAGGGCCCGTTAGGGACAGTGAGGGGACAGTGAGGGATAGTGAGGGACAGTGAGGGACAGTGAGGGACAGTGAGGGACCGTGAGGGAGAGTGTGGGAGAGTGAGGGCCCATTAGGGACAGTGAGGGGACAGCGAGGAACAGTGCGGGACAGTGAGGGGACAGTGAGGGACAGTGAGGGACAGTGAGGGACAGTGAGGGACAGTGCAGGACAGTGAGGGACAGTGCAGGACAGTGAGGGACCGTGAGGGAGAGTGTGGGAGAGTGAGGGCCCATTAGGGACAGTGAGGGGACAGCGAGGAACAGTGCGGGACAGTGAGGGGACAGTGAGGGACAGTGAGGGACAGTGAGGGACAGTGAGGGCCCGTGAGGGAGAGTGTGGGAGAGTGAGGGCCCGTTAGGGACAGTGAGGGGACAGTGAGGGACAGTGAGGGACTGTGAGGGGACAGTGAGGGCCCGTGAGGGAGAATGAGGGCCCGTTAGGGACAGTGAGGGGACAGTGAGGGACAGTGAGGGAGAGTGTGGGACAGTGAGGGGACAGTGAGGGACAGTGAGGGACAGTGAGGAACAGTGAGGGATAGTGAGGGGACAGTGAGGGACAGTGAGGGACAGTGAGGGACAGTGAGGGAGAGTGTGGGACAGTGAGGGGACAGTGAGGGACAGTGAGGGACAGTGCGGGACAGTGAGGGGACAGTGAGGGACAGTGAGGGACAGTGAGGGACAGTGAGGGGACAGCGAGGAACAGTGAGGGACAGTGAGGGGACAGTGAGGGACAGTGAGGGACAGTGCGGGACAGTGAGGGGACAGTGAGGGACAGTGAGGGACAGTGAGGGGACAGTGAGGGACAGTGAGGGACAGTGCGGGACAGTGAGGGGACAGTGAGGGACAGTGAGGGACAGTGAGGGACAGTGAGGGGACAGCGAGGAACAGTGAGGGACAGTGAGGGGACAGTGAGGGACAGCGAGGAACAGTGAGGGACAGTGAGGGGACAGTGAGGGACAGTGAGGGGACAGTGAGGGACAGTGAGGGACAGTGAGGGGACAGTGAGGAACAGTGAGGGAGAGTGTGGGAGAGTGAGGGCCCATTAGGGACAGTGAGGGGACAGTGAGGAACAGTGAGGGACAGTGAGGGGACAGTGAGGGGCCATGAGGGACAGTGAGGGACAGTGAGGGACTGTGAGGGGACAGTGAGGGACAATGAGGGACAGTGCAGGACAGTGAGGGACCGTGAAGGACTTTGAAGGACAGTGAGGGCCAGTGAAGGACAGGGAGGGACAGTGAGGGACAGTGAGGAAAAGTGAGGGCCCATGAGGGACAGTGAGGGACTGTGAGGGACAGTGTGGGACAGTGAGGGACAGTGAGGGACAGTGAGGGCCTGTGAGGGGCTGTGAGGGACAGTGAGGGACTGTGAGGGGACAGTGAGGGACAGTCAGGGACTGTGAGGGGACAGTGAGAGACAGTGAGGGACAGTGAGGGCCCGTGAGGGACAGTGAGGGACAGTGAGGGATAGTGAGGGACCGTGAAGGACAGTGATGGCCCGTAAGGGACAGTGAGGGCCCGTGAGGGACAGTGAGGGACAGTGAGGGATAGTGAGGGACAGTGAGGGATAGTGAGGGATTGTGAGGGGACAGTGAGGGACAGTGAGGGACCGTGAAGGACAGTGATGGCCCGTAAGGGACAGTGAGGGCCCGTGAGGGACAGTGAGGAAAAGTGAGGGCCCGTGAGGGACAGTGAGGGACTGTGAGGGGACAGTGAGGGACTGTGAGGGATAGTGAGGGATTGTGAGGGGACAGTGAGGGACAGTGATGGCCCGTGAAGGACAGTGATGGCCCGTAAGGGACAGTGAGGGCCCGTGAGGGACAGTGAGGAAAAGTGAGGGCCCGTGAGGGACAGTGAGGGACTGTGAGGGACAGTGTGGGACAGTGAGGGACTGTGAGGTGACATTGAGGGACAGTGAGGGCCCGTGAGGGACAGTGAGGGACAGTGAGGGAGAGTGAGGGCCTGTGAGGGGCAGTGAAGGATGGTGAGGGACTGTGAGGGGACAGTGAGGGACAGTGAGGGCCTGTGAGGGACAGTGAGGGACAGTGAGGGACTGTGAGGGGACAGTGAGGGACAGTGAGGGCCTGTGAGGGACAGTGAGGGACCGTGAGGGACCGTGAGGGACAGTGTGGGACCGTGAGGGACCGTGAGGGACCGTGAGGGACAGTGAGGGACAGTGAGGGACAGTGAGGGGACAGTGAGGGATAGTGAAGGACAGTGAGGGATAGTGAAGGACAGTGAGGGTCTGTGAGGGGACAGTGAGGGACAGTGAGGGCCTGTGAGGGACAGTGAGGGACAGTGAGGGACAGTGAGGGACTGTGAGGGGACAGTGAGGGACCGTGAGGGACCGTGAGGGACAGTGTGGGACCGTGAGGGACCGTGAGGGACCGTGAGGGACAGTGAGGGACAGTGAGGGGACAGTGAGGGATAGTGAAGGACAGTGAGGGATAGTGAAGGACAGTGAGGGATAGTGAAGGACAGTGAGGGTCTGTGAGGGGACAGTGAGGGGACTTGAGGGACAGTGAGGGGCCGGGGGCCAGGAGGAGACACAGTGGGGACAGCGAGGGCGCCGCGGGGTCGGCCCGCCCACCTTGAAGAGCGTCACGGTGGCGCTGTAGCACACGCTGAGCAGGAAGAGGGTGATGAAGATGGAGATGGTCGTCCACAGCCCGTCCAGCTCCCCGTCTTGGGCATCAGCACAGGTCTCCTCCTCTAGCAGCAGCTCTGCACAGGGAGGGTGGGGTCAGTGCTGTGCCTGCCCCCGGGGGCGGGGCTGGGCTCATGGGGCCTCGCAGCGCGGCTCCCAGTGGGGCGCGGTGGTGGCGGGATGCCCCGGGTGGGCCGGGCCGGAGGCACTTGAGGACAGCCGCTGAGCACTGGCCCCAGCCCCCCATTCCTCCAGCCTGGGCCCCCGTCTCGGCCTGGCCAGTGGGTCCTGCTCCCTCCCCTGTGCTGTGCGCTGAGCTGGGGTGCTTGCGGGGAGGGTGCCCGGACCCCCCGCAAGACAGTGGCTCAGGCCCCGGCCGCCTCTCCCGCTGGGGGCCAGACCCGGAGGGCGGGAGTGTCAGCAGAGCGCGTGGGCTGTCCCTGGCCCAGGGAAGGGGCAGCACAGCGCTGGTCTCTGTCCCATGGGCGTTGGAGGGTGGGGACCAGCCTGAGGTCTACGGTGAGGGCTCATGAGACCCAGCTCTGTGGTCGGGTGTGCGTCTGTGCGGCTGCCCTGTGGGAGGGCCCGTGTGCAAGGCCCACGTGTGTGCACGCGTGTGGGTGTTGTGGTGGGTGCACTGCACACGTGTGTACGCAGGCAGGTGAGTGCACGTGGATGAAGGCGGTGGTGTGCCGGCTGGTGTGGCTCAGTGGGGGGCTTGTTTTCAATGGCTCTGGGCTCAGTGTCCGTGGGTGCGTATGGAGGGTCCCTCCCTGGGCACTCAGGGCTGCTTGCCTCTGCCCCTTGTGGGCACAGGGATGAGTGTCCCCACGAGTGCACAGGCCTGCCCCTGGCAGGGACAAGCAGGGCAGAGCCACCTGGCCTGAGGGGCGGGTCCTGATATCCTGTGCCCGACAGTGCAGCAGGGCCGTCCCCCCACCCTGGGTCGCGTGTGGCCCCCGTGAGGGCAGAGAGCCGGCACGCGGACTCTGGAGCCGGGGACAGGAATGTGGGGACGAGGACGGCCAGTGTCCCACTGCTTGGGCTGGAACAGGGGCGGGAAGAAGTGGGTACTCATTCTCCTGAGGGTCTCTGGTGGGCTTCTCCCATTCCGGGCACACACTCCAGCCCCAGCAGCTGCCGGGTGGAGGGCGGCCGGAGCAGCTGTCCCCTCCGGGAGAGGCCCTCCCCGGCCTCGGGCAGCCCCCAAGCGGCCTGCGCAGACCCGCACACTCTGGGTCCGGCCCTGAAGGGGGTCAGCTCTCCCGCACTGGTGGTGACAAACTGTGAGCCAGAGCTGGGTCCGCCCCTGCCCCATGCAGGCCCGGCGTGCCCCAGGGCTCTGCTCGGAAAGAACCATGACAGCATTGCGGGGTCCCAGGGCGGCGCTGGGTGCTTTATTTCATGGCGCCCGGGAGGAATGTACACAGGGCTGGGGCTCAGGTGTCCTCGCTGGACCCTGAGAGCCCACGGGGCGGGAGGGCTCGCTGGGGCAGCACTACCGTGCGGCTCATTTACCCGAAGACTGGGTGATGGACTTCTGTGCGTTGTGATTGTGTAGAGCCTCGTGCAAAACCACACATGTGTAGGTGTCTCCCCGCTGCCAGCTCTTCTTGTCCACCCTGAGCTTGCTGTACAGGAAGAAGGACCCGTCGGCCTCCAGCTGGGGTGGGGTCGTGCCATAGTTGTCCTCTTGCTCCGGCTGCCCGTTTCTCTGCCACTCCACGTCGATGTCGGCCGGGTAGAAGTCGATGACCATGCAGGTTATGCTGACCGAGCTCTTGGCCAGCTCTTCCCGCGCTGGGGCCAGTATGTACACCTGCGGCTCCCGGGGCTGCCCTGTGGGGAGAGGTATGGCTGTTAGCACGATGGTCACTGCTCTTGGCCCCCAGGGACCCTCCTGCGCCCGTCCACCTGACCCACCTTTGGCCTTGGAGATGGTCCTCACGATGGGGGCCGGGAGGCCTTTGTTGTTGACCTTGCACTTGAACTCCTTTCCCTTCAGCCAGTCCTGGTGCTGGATGGGCAGGGCGCTGACCACACGGTAGGTGCTGTTGAACTGCTCCTCCCTTGGCTTCGTCTTGGCCGTGTGCACCTCTGCATCGTCCACGTACCAGGAGAACTGGACATCGGGGTCCTCGTGGCCCACGTCAACCACAACGCAGGTGACCTCGGGTGTTTGGGATATTGTGAGGGTGTCCCTGGGTGTCGGGGGGAAGATGAAGACGGACGGTCCTCCTGGGAGCTCAGGGGCTGGTCGGGGAGACACGGTAGGGAGTCAGCCCCTGGGTGGACCTCCTCTTGGGCACCCATCCCTCCCCCCGCAAGCCCCAAGGCCACGCCTGTGCGAGGTGCATAGGATGAGGCTGGCTGACTTACGTGGACATTTGGGGCACTTGAGGCATTCAGGACACTGGGGGCATTCGGGAGTTGTGGTTCGCTTGATCTCTGCAGAGAACAGACTGGAGGTTACCGGGGTTGGGGACGGCCCAGGGCTGGGCTTAGGGCAGGGACAGGTTTTGGCAGGTGAGACCTGTGCCCACCTCTGTGGCCCCAGGGGCTGGGGGAGGCATCCAGCCTGTGCCCACACTAGATCTGGTGGAAATGCCCAGAGGACCCCCTCCCTGAGCCTGGGAGGCCTTCAGGTGAGGGAGAGAGACAGGCCTCCCGTGACACCCTGGGCGGGATTCACCATCCCTGGTGTGCGGTCCATTCAGGTGGGAGGGCTGACCCCGGGCCTGTCTCGTAGTGGACACCCTGCCTGCGGCCCGTCCTCTCACCGATGCTCTTGTCCACCTTGGTGCTGCTGGCCGGGTGGGCTACGTTGCAGGTGAAGGTCTTGCCAGACGAGGTGCTGGCAGGCACGGTCACAGTGCTGCTGAGAGAGTAGAGCCCCGAGGACCCTCGGACGGATGGGAAGGTGTGCACGTTGCTGGATTGGGTGCCCGAGTTCCAGGTCACGGTCACTGGCTCAGGGACGTAGCTCGAGACCAGGCAGCCCACGACCACTGTGGAGCCGGTTGTGCTCCCACAGCTGGGATCCAGAGGGTAGACTGCTGGGGCCGTGACGGAGGCTGTGAGAGAGGAGGCCGTGTGACTGCCAGGGCCTCACCCCTGCGAGGGTCCAGGCAGGGCATCAGGCGTGCAGGCCTGGGCCATTGCTGAGCCCAGTGACCTTGTGCTTCCAGCGTGTCTGAAGACCAGCGGCCCAGCATGGCTGTCTCCCACCCCAGGTCCCTGCGTCTGCAGCTGTGGGCTCCAGACATAGCTGGGGGCCAGTGCTGGGTGACCACTGAGCCCAGGGTCTAACAGATCCCCGGGGCCCCTACCCTCCTGTGGGTGTCTGGCCTGATCAGGCCCTCGGTCTGAGCCCTGACCAGTGGCTACTGCTCCCTGAGCCCACTGCCCTGCTCTGCTCCTGTCCCCTTGTCCTGGCCTGCTCTTTGCCACCCAGGGCCTGTGTGTTCTGTATCAGCTCTGCCCATTGGCATCCCTGGGAGCCTTGCACTGCCCCTGGCCTTCTCCTCCTGCAGGGTGCTAGCACCCCAAGCCCCATTCCCCGGCTGGACCTGTCCCCTCTGACCCTGCTCTGCGCAGCCCAGGTATGCAGACCCGTCTGAGCCCCCAAAGAGCCCCTCGTTTCCCCTCTGCCAGGTCCACTGCCCTGTCAACCCCACCTCGCTTCTGCACATTCACCCCTCCTGTCCCAGCTCCTACAGTCTCCTGGAACAGGGTTGGGACCCTGGATACAAGAACTGCGGCCCATTGGGTCCCCTCAGGGTCGCCCGTGCCCCTTCAGCCCCAGAGACCTGCACTCCCAGGTTCCCTCTCCACCCGGCCTTGCCATCCACAAAGCCCCTCCCAGCAGATCAGGGCTCCCTTTTCCTCCGCCTTTCTTCCTCTGACTCTGGCACACCTGGGGCAGCCCCTGCCCTCGCAGCCCCCTGCTGCCCTGCACAACCCCGCCTGCTCCCCTGAATTCTTGGGGTAGCCCCCTGCGCCCGGCCTTACCAGCCCCCTGAGCCCCAGCGGAAAGGCTGCTCTCCTTTCTCAGGGCACTCAGGTTCCCCTCATCTAGATGCTCCCTCACCTGCCTCCACCCCTCATCCTGGCCCCTCAGCTGAGCCCGGGCTTCCTGTCCATCGAGTGTCTAGCCTCTGCCCATCTGAGCTCCGGTTCACCGTCTCAGGCCTGAGTCGTCCCTGCCCTTGTGCCCCTTCTCTCCTGCCCTGGGCCCTCCGCACACCCCAGGGGGGCCCCCAGCCCGCTCTCCTGTAGGACTCCCTGCTCTGCCCCCACTGCCAGCTGCCCTGCGTCCTGCCCTCCCAGCCCCCTAGGCTCAGGTCTCTGGGCTCAGCTCAGGGATGCTGTATCCTCAAGTCATCTGCTCAGCTGGCGTCAGACTGCCTACTGTCCCTGGAGCGCTGGACCCACAGCACCAACGGTCCCTGCACCCTATGACACTTGCCTACTCACCTGCTCACCCCAGTACCTGGTCTGCTGAGGTCCTGGGCAGGTCCCTGTCCTCCCAAACCCCTGCTCACCTGCACAAGCTCTCCCTGCTCCCCAAAGCTCCCAGGGCAGTCCCATCCCCTCCCAGGCTCCTGTTCACCTGCACAAGGCGTACCTGCTACCCCAAAGCTCCTGGGGCAGCCCCTTACCCTTCCACCCACCATGCTCAGCTGCAGAAACTCTACCTGCTCCCTCATGCTCCCAGGCAGCCCCCTGCCCACCCAGTCCCAGGCTCAGCTACGCTAGCTCTACCTGCTCCCCCAAAGATCCCAGGCAGCCCCCTGCCATCCCGGATCCGGGCTCACCTGCAGAAGCTCTCCCTGCTCCCCCAAAACTCATGGGCAGGCCCCTGCCCTCCCAGACCCAGGCTCACCTGCATTAGCGCTACCTGCTCCACCAAGGCTCCTGGGAAGCCCCCTACACTCCCAGCCCCGTGTTCACCTGCAGAAGCTCTACCTGCTCCCCCAAAAGCTCCAGGGCAGCCCCCTGCACTCCCAGCCCCAGGCTCACCTGCAATAGCTCTACCTGCTCCTCCAAAGCTCCCAGGCAGCGCCCTGCCATCCCAGGCCCAGGCTCACCCACACTAGCTCTACCTGCTCCTCCAGAGCTCCCAGGCAGCCCCCTGCCCTTCCAGCCCCAGGCTCACCTACACTAGCTCTACGTGCTCCCCCAAAGCTCCCAGGCAGGCCCCTGCCCTCTCAGCCCCAGGCTCAGCTACAGTAGCTCTACCTGCTCCCCCAAAGCTCTCAGGCAGCCTCCTACCCTCCCAGCCCCAGGCTCATCTACATTAGCTCTCCCTGCTCCCCCAAAGCTCCCAGGCAGCCCCCTGCCCTCCCAGCCCCGTGCTCACCTGCAGAAGCTCTACCTGTTCCGCCAAAGCTCCAGGGCAGCCCCCTGCCCTCCCAGCCCCAGGCTCACGTGTATTAGCTCTAACAGCTCTCCCAATGCTACTAGGAAGCCCCCTACCCTCCCAGCCCCGTGCTCACCTGCAGAAGCTCTACCTGCTCCCCAAAAGTTCCAGGGCAGCCCCCTGTCCTCCCAGCCCCAGGCTCACCTGCACTAGCTCTACCTGCTCCTCCAAAGCTCCCAGGCAGGCCCCTGCCCTCCCAGCCCCAGGCTCACCTACACTAGCTCTACCTGCTCCCCCAAAGCTCCCAGGCAGCCCCCTGCCGTCCTAGCCCCAGGTCACTTACACTAGCTCTACTTGCTCCCCCAAAGCTGCCCGGCAGCCCCCTGCCCTCCCAGGCCCAGGTTCACCTACACTAGCTCTACCTGCTCCACTAAAGCTCCCAGGCAGTCCCCTGCCCTCCCAGGCCCAGGTTCACCTACACTAGCTCTACCTGCTCCACTAAAGCTCCCAGGCAGCCCCCTGCCCTCCCAGGCCCAGGTTCACCTACACTAGCTCTACCTGCTCCACTAAAGCTCCCAGGCAGCCCCCTGCCCTCCCAGGCCCAGATTCACCTACACTAGCTCTACCTGCTCCACTAGAGATCCCAGGCAGCCCCCTGCCCTCCCTGCCTTAGGCTCACCTACACTAGCTCTACCTTCTCCCCCAAAGCTCCCAGGCAGCCCCCTGCCCTCCCAGCCCCAGGCTCACGTGTATTAGCTCTAACAGCTCTCCCAATGCTACTAGGAAGCCCCCTACCCTCCCAGCCCCGTGCTCACCTGCAGAAGCTCTACCTGCTCCCCAAAAATTCCAGGGCAGCCCCCTGCCCTCCTAGCCCCAGGCTCAGCTACACTAGCTATACCTGCTCCCCAAAAGCTCACAGGCAGGCCCCTGCCCTCCCAGCCCCAGACTCAGCTACATTAGCTATACCTGCTCCCCAAAAGCTCACAGGCAGGCTCCTGCCCTCCCAGCCCCAGGCTCACCTACACTAGCTCTACCTGCTCCCCCAAAGCTCCCCGGCAGCCCCCTGCTCTCCCAGCCCCAGGTCACCTACACTAGCTCTACCTGCTCCCCCAAAGCTCCCAGGCAGCCCCCTGCTCTCCCAGACGCAGGTTCACCTATACTAGCTCTACCTGCTCCCCCAAAGCTCCCGGGCAGCCCCCTGCCCTCCCAGCCCCAGGTCACCTACACTAGCTCTACCTGCTCCCCCAAAGCTCCCGGGCAGCCCCCTGCCCTCCCAGCCCCAGGTTCACCTACACTAGCTTTACCTGCCCCCCCAAATCTCCCAGGCAGTCCCCTGCCCTCCCAGCCCCAGGTTCACCTACACTAGCTCTACCTGCTCCCCCAAAGCTCCCAGGCAGCCCCCTGCCGTCCTAGCCCCAGGTCACCTACACTAGGTCTACCTGCTCCCCCAAAGCTCCCTGGCAGCCCCCTGCTCTCCCAGCCCCAGGTCACCTACACTAGCTCTACCTGCTCCCCCAAAGCTCCCAGGCAGCCTCCTGCCCTCCCAGACGCAGGTTCACCTATACTAGCTCTACCTGCTCCCCCAAAGCTCCCGGGCAGCCCCCTGCCCTCCCAGCCCCAGGTCATACACTACCTCTACCTGCTCCTCCAAAGCTCCCGGGCAGCCCCCTGCCCTCCAGGCCCCAGGTTCACCTACACTAGCTCTACCTGCTCCCCCAAAGCTCCCCGGCAGCCCCCTGCTCTCCCAGCCCCAGGTCACCTACACTAGCTCTACCTGCTCCCCCAAAGCTCCCAGGCAGCCCCCTGCCCTCCCAGACGCAGGTTCACTTATACTAGCTCTACCTGCTCCCCCAAAGCTCCCGGGCAGCCTCCTGCCCTCCCAGCCCCAGGTTCACCTACACTAGCTCTACCTGCTGCCCCAAAGCTCCCAGGCAGCCCCCTGCCGTCCTAGCCCCAGGTCACCTACACTAGGTCTACCTGCTCCCCCAAAGCTCCCCGGCAGCCGCCTGCTCTCCCAGCCCCAGGTCACCTACACTAGCTCTACCTGCTCCCCCAAAGCTCCCAGGCAGCCCCCTGCCCTCCCAGCCCCAGGTTCACCTACACTAGCTCTACCTGCTCCACTAAAGCTCCCAGGCAGCCCCCTGCCCTCCCAGGCCCAGGTTCACCTACACTAGCTCTACCTGCTCCCCCAAAGCTCCCAGGCAGCCCCCTGCCTTCCCAGTCCCAGGTTCACCTACACTAGCTCTACCTGCTCCACTAAAGTTCCCAGGCAGCCCCCTGCCCTCCCAGGCCCAGGTTCACCTACACTAGCTCTACCTGCTCCACTAAAGCTCCAGGCAGCCCCCTGCCCTCCCTGCCCCAGGTTCACCTACACTAGCTCTACCTTCTCCCCCAAAGCTCCCAGGCAGCCCCCTGCCTTCTCAGCCCGAGGCTCACCTACACTAGCTCTACCTTCTCCCCCAAAGCTCCGAGGCAGCCCCCTGCCCTCCCAGCCCCCTGCTCACCTGCTGCCTCCCCGCCACTTGTCCCTGGAGCTCTGGCCCTCAGCACCCCTGCCCCTCTGGCCCACCCCCGAGCCCTCACCCTAGTGCAGCTTCCCTCCTGCCTCCTTTCGTTCCCGGGGCTGAGCTCTGTTCCCTGGAGTCGCTAGGTGCCCACCCTGTCTCCGACCCCTCTCCCCTGGCAGAGCCCCTGTCGCACCGTGGGCCCCTCTCAGAGGAGCTCCTGGCCTTCCGAGCTTCACCCTCTTTCTCCCACCACCCCGGCATCCTGCTCTGGTCGCTTCTCCCTCCAGTTGCTGGGTCACCTGCCCTCTGCCTCCCTGCTCCCGGCCCTCAGGCCCTGGCTCCCCCCGCCCCTTGTGTAGCCTGTTCAGCTGCGTGCTCAGCCCCTCCCCTGTGCGGCCAGCTCGGGGCACACAGGAGCCCAGGCCAGCCCTGCCTGCTGTGCTCCCGGCGCTCCCGCTGTCCTGGGCCCCGGCCCCAGCCCAGAGCCCACCGCCACCCCGCCTGCCACTGCCCTGGGACTCAAGCCGGCCCCACTGTCCTGGACCGGACCCTCAGCCCCCCGCCATGGGGGGGGGGACTTTCCTTCCCCTGTGCTAGCCAGCATCCTCCCTCTGTCCTCGCTCAGACCCACCTGTCCATCCTGGCCTCGTCCTCAGCCCCAGCCCAGCCCTGTGCCTGCAGCACATCTGGCTGAGCGAAGCCCTGAGGCTCCCGTCCCCCAGCCCATCACGGACCTCGAAGGCCAAGCAGCCCCACCGAGCTCTGCCGCCCCTGGGTTTCCAGCCCTGTTGGTGTGGACACGCCCCTGCCTGGGCTCCCTAGTCCCTGCCCTGGGCAGCATGTGAGCCCTGGGCGGCCCGCCTTCCCCGTGCCCGCTGGGCTGCTCCCGCCACTCTGTGGGTCCCCGAGGCCAGTCTTCCCTCTGTGGCTCCATTCCACTGCCTGCCCTGGTCCTCTCAGACCCCACTCACCAAGGCTTGGGGTGCTGGCCTCGCTCCCCTGCAGCCCAGGGCTCCACGCCCCCTCCCTGCTCTGGCCCCAGGCACATGTGGCTCTTCAGGGCTGTGCTCTGTGTCTGCAGCCCTGCTTCCTAGGACTGGTAACCAGGTCCTGGAAGTGTGAACTCCTTGTCCACAACCCTGCAAATACTAAGAACAGGACTGAAACCTAGCGGCATGGCTTGCTTCCTGAAGTTCCCTTTTCTTTTGGGTGTTTTCTGTCTCAGAGGGCCTGGGGAAGTCCAGATGCCGCAGAGATGCATTATTTTGGTGTTTGTGGTGTGGTGAGTGGGGCCCAGGGACCCAGGGGACAGAGTGGGAAACCCGGCCATCACGGCTCCACCCTCCTGAGGGAATATGCCTGCTTGGCCCACAGAACCCTGGGTAATAGGCCCCTCGCCTGAGCCCTCTGGGCCTCTGAACTCTGATGGGCACTACTGCCACCTCCCCCAGCACAGATCCCCAGGACATCCTGCCCGCCTCTGGAGCAGATCCCCAGGGAGTGTCGGTGTGAGGGGGCAGAGCAGATCAGGGCTGCGCCCTTGACCTTGTGTGAAGTGCTCTACTGCCCCTCTCATGTTCTATTGGAACCAAATACTCGGGCTCTCTGGACAAGCCTCAGAGTTGCCCAATCCTGGGTTTTCTATGCCCGACCCCAGCAGGCTGCATGGTCCGTGTCGGAGTCCGTGGGATGCCTGGTCTCCCAGCGCAGATAGCGGCTCTCAGAAGGGCCTTCGCCACAAGTGGACTCTCCTGTCAACAGAGTCTGGGCACTCGTATGCTGGGAAGGAGGCCACCGGGCCCTGAAGAATGGTCTTAACTGCTCACAGGTCCTCAAAGAGGCCAAGAGGTTCACTCACCGCCCCTAGTTTCCTCCTTATTTTACCTTTCCTAATAATTGAAACCTTTTCTTCCTGTTATTGGCCACCCGGTTTTTCCTTACAGTGCAGGACCCACTGCTCACATTTCTTTCTTGTCATTGGTTGCCGAGTGCTCTTTGTATATGAAGGAGTCCTGCCCTGTGTCACATGTGCTCATGTGCTCTGCCCTGTTTCCATGGGACTTCAGAGCCCCTTGTGGGCGGGCTTCTCCAGCTCTTTACCCTCAGGAGGAGGCTCAGCCCATGCCCACCACTGTGCTTGGCCAGCCGGCCCTCTCCCTGGTGCCTGTGGCTCCTGCCTGCGCGGCTCCCAGCTTTCTTCTTGAGGACGGTGGCGGCCAGCCCCAGACAGCTATCGCTTGTTCATTGGGACGTCCGGGCAGGCTGGTGGGATGGGGCCTGAGGACTGGCCTGTCTGCGTGAGCTCAGTGGGTGGACAGCTGGGTGGTGACTGGGGCCCCAGGAGGCTGATGCCAGCCTCCACCCTGGTGCTTGTGCAGCTGTGTTCCTGCGGCCTCCTGCACTGACCACTGAATGAGCCCCTCAG
This sequence comes from Delphinapterus leucas, assembly GCF_059928025.1. Lineage (NCBI taxonomy): Eukaryota > Metazoa > Chordata > Mammalia > Artiodactyla > Monodontidae > Delphinapterus > Delphinapterus leucas. Next base: position 181,267,796 of record NC_143130.1, read on the forward strand.
GGTTTGCCCACGGGGATAGGGATTGTTGCCTTTACCTTCATGTGGGGAGGGGTGGTGAGTCTGGGCTGGAGGCCAGTGGCGCAGGCGTGGTGGAGCCTGAACCAGGGTCTCAGTGGGCATTGAAGGACTCTTGAGGCGGAGCCTGGCTGGACACTTGGGTCCTCAGGGCCCAGAACGGCCCTCTGCCCCCTTCCCTCTGGCCCCTTGTCCACGTCCTCGGGGTGGGGAACCTCCTGCTCCCCAGGTACCACAGGCACCTCCCCAAGGTATGCTCAGGTGGCAAGGGATTCTTTAATGAATTTTACTAGGAAAAGTTAGGAGACAGAGGTTGAACTGATTCCTGTGCTGGGCCCATCTATCTCCTACCTCAAATCGCCCCTGAGATATGTGGACCCAAGAAGTCTTTATTGGCAGGATGTAGGGCGATGGCCCCTCTTCTGTAGCTTCTTCGGGCTGGTATTGGGCTCATGGACCCTACCTAACTGGGGCTACAGAACTCTCGCCCTGCCTTGTTAAGGGGCCCCAGGGTGAGTTCTGCTGCCACCCTGACAGGATCTGTTTCAGGGAGTGGCTGGAATCCCTGCATCCCATCATCTCACATGGAATTGCCATAATCTAGAGGAGACAAATCTTTCTAAGAGGATAAACAGACATGGGCCAAAGAGGAGAAGAGGAAAGATAGAGGTTCAAGGTCCTATGAGTGGAAGGAACCGAGAGAACAAGGACCAGGTGAGAGCCACCCCTGGGTTGCCTGCTCCCTGAGTTGAGAGGCTTCAGATAAGAAGCCCTGAGTACCTTTTTGGACTCGACCTGTTTGGTTTACCCAAAACCAGCGTTGTTTTTTAACATGGCGCACATTCCCCCTTGGGCAGCAGCTAGCACGTTGATGGCCTTCTCAGGGGTCACTGTATCTGCAGAGATGTGGTTAGGGATAGGATCTAGCTCCCTCTTTTCATTAGCCTCAGTTAGGGTCAAAATAAGGGGTTGCTCAGGGTCTCCTAATCATAATATGGCCCCAAGGAATCCCAGAAGATCTCTCCCCAGCAGTGGGCTGGGGCTTTCGGGGACAACCAGAAAGGCATGCGAGCTCAAAGGCTGTTGAAGCCGGCAAACGAGAGGCCCAGTGAAGTAACGGGTGAGGGGCTTTCCGTCGACACCAGTTACAGTGCAGCTTTTAGAGGAAAGAGGCCAGCGTGAGAAATCAGGACAGAGTAAGAGGCTCCCGTATGGACTAAAAAGTCAATCTTCCTACCTGCCACGTCAAGGACGCCCAGGGCCCCTTGATGGAGATGGACATCTCGTTGGGGGGAGCTGCCAGAATCCCCGGGCTGACTCAGTCGTCCAGCATGGCAGTCCCAGGAGCAGGAACCCCCCTTCCCCTTCGGGACCGAGGGCAGTCCCACTCTGATGACCCGTCTGCTTGCAGACTGGGCATGGCCTGGGGGGCTCCTTCTGGCATTCATGGGCCCAATGGCCAGTCGGCTTGCATTTGAAGCATTCCCCTTTTCTGATCTTATTTCCGGACTGATGGTTGAACTTTCTTGTGTCCTTTGGGTTCTCCCGAGGTTGCAAAACGTGGCTGACAGCTGGGCTATCAGCTGAGCTTGAGCTCTGACATGCCTCTACTCATGCTGAGTTCTTTCTCCCCCCTCCGGTTGATCTTGATTATTAAATACCCGCAAGACCACCTCTGCGAGCTGGTGCATAGGGGTTTGTGGGCCTAACTGTGACTTTTGGGGTTTTGCCTAATATCAGGGGCAGGCTGGCTGATGAAATGTTGTCCCAGCAGGGATTGCCCCTCAGGAGTGAAGGGGCCTCTGTTAGTAAACTTTCTAAACACCTCCACAAGGCATCATGAAGAGCTGCATTTTCTTCTTTCTCTTGGGTCACTTCCTTGACCTTTTCATGGCTGACTGGCTTCCTAAAGTACTTTCTCTTTCCTTCTAATAGGCATTGGACCATCGTGACCTGACAGGTCACCCAGAGGGAGCGGCCAGAAGTTTAAGAACGCGCACGCGCGCACACACGGAGCTCAGGGTATGTCCCGGCAGGAAGGTTGGCGCTGTTCTAAACAAGTGACAAGACAGAGGAAGGGGACTTTGAGCTCCTGGGCCCGGGTACGTGGGAAGGCAGATGCGGGTGTGGGGAGGCATGAGTCGGGCTTAACCTGAACACCCTCCAGTGGTGACGGGCTGATAAGGGCCTGCTGCGCCCTGAGGAATCGCTCTGCCCTTCCCGGTGGAAGGTGGGAGGCGAGGGTTTTTCTTGTGTTTGTTTTTTAACTTGCCCATGGCTCAGAATAATTCTTACCTCAGAGGAGCACATCTGGGGCTCCCCACATTCGGCCCACACCCGTGTCAGCAAGCACTCCCCCCACTGCGTTCTTCTCGACTGCTCTCAATCCACTAAGCGTGGGTGGGCGCCGGCTCCTGGGGCTCCCGCTGGGCTGCACCCAGAGTCTTGAGAATCAGAAAACCCCGTCCCCGCCCCATCCCTGTAGAGTTTGACGACCAGGGTGCCGTTAGCACCCCCTTGGGCCGGCCCCTCCGCCCGTCACGTGGATGCGGCGGAAGCAGAGTTAGGCCTGGTTCCCCGACCCCCGCTGCACCCCGCCTCCCACGATGGGGCAGCGGCCCCCGCGGCAGAGTCCACCCTGGGCTGAGACCCGCCAGGACACGCAAGCAGGCTGCTTGGTGGGAGTGGCAGCCGCACGGTGGGTGGGCTCTGTCCTGGAGCAGCGAGGCTGCTGAGTCCGCGGTGGGACCCGTAGACGTGCAGGCGCAAGCAGGGCGGTTGCGCATTTACAGAAGGAGACTCGGAGCCCTTGTGTTCTTGCGTGCCCAGCGGCAGCAGCTGCAGGTGGAATCGGCCAAAGATTGGCCAGATGCTGCTGCCTGGGTCTTGCTCCCCCGGCTTCCTGGGGGTGGGGGCTCTCTCCTGGTGCAGAGGGGGCCCGCAGCTCACTGGGAAGGAAGGTGTGGGAGTGGGAGGGGCTCCCGAGGACTGAAGGAGCAGTGGCCGGGGGAGGTTCCGGGAGAGAATGTGGGTTAACCCCTCCCCGGGGGCTCACAGACGGCTCTGCACGCTGAGGTTTGTTGTCTAGTGACTTCTGCCTGACTTCAGAGCACTCGCCATCACCTGGTGGAGGCGCCCGCCCAGCTAACTGAGCTGGAATTTGTCAGGCGTGGCACTGTTGTTAGGACAGTGGCTCCGTGATTTGTGAGCCCTTCCCCAAGACGGCGCAGCTGCCGTGAAGACAGTGACACGTATTGCGGTGCAGGACCAGCGGTGACCAGGAGGAGAACGCAGCCCCTTGGCTGTGACCTTTGTGGCTGGGCGTGGGCGTGGGGCGTTGATTGGTCCCCTTCCTCTGCCTCAAGCGTGGAAAGTTGCCACATTCCTCCCGACGGCGGGACTCACCTTCACAGCCAAGCCAAGTGCAAGAGCCCCGGTAACACAGTATTCTTTCCTAGGGGAAGTCTCTACATTTTGTCTCTAAAGGTGGAGAAGGGCTCCGGCTGCCCATAGCAGGACCACATGGAGGCCACCTTCTCGAGAAGCTCATGTGCCTGGTGGGCACCCAGTGCAGATTACAAGTGCCCGCCCCACTTTTCAGCAGGTTTGTGACACCCATCGTCCTTCATATCCAAGATGCAGTGCCTTGCACGGTGCTCTATTACTTTACGCACCATTTAGAAAGAAAAATGCCGCCCAGGGAACAGAACGGACCCAATGCTTAAAACTTAGCATTTTTACATTGTACGTATGGAAACATGGCCTTTAGACTTAATCAGGCATTGGTGCTGGGCTCTCGATCTGGCTTTCCAGTGCAACTTTGACCCCCTCTTCAGGACTGCTGCTAAGTGCATTGGACCTGCCCTCCCATCCTCTCTGGAGTCAGTTGGTTCCTTTGGGTTAGGAGAAAACTCCATTGTGTCTCAGGATATATTAGTCTCCAGGGAAACAGAATCAATAGGATGTACCTATGTCTGTACCTATATCTGTATCTGTCTCTGTCTCATCTGTATCTAGAAGATTTATTATAAGGCAGTGGCTCACACGATGATAATCCACAATGTGCAGGGCGGCCCTCAGGCTGGAGACCCAGGGGAGCTGACGTGGAGAGTTCAGATCTGAGGGTCGTCTGCTTTGGCTTGCTGAGAGAGGATGTCTGGAGGGAAAGGTTTTTGAGATCCCACATGTCTGACAATGTCTTTATTCTACCCTTACATTTTATTATCAGTTTGGGTGCAGAATTCTGTTAGAAATAATTTTTCTTCGCATAGCTTAAGCCATCTGATTGCACGTCCCCCTCAGCGACAGAACATTCTAGAATCACCTAAGGAGCTCACGTAAGGGGTGACCTCTCCCCACCCAGGTCCACCTCCAAGTGCTGGACTGGAGCAAAGGTAATTTGATGGAGAAGGGGTAGTCTTTTCAACAGATGGTGCTGAAACATCTGGATGTCCACATGCACAAAATGAACCTAAGTGTAAACTTAACAGCAGTCACAAAATTAACTCTTTGACCTAAATATAAAACATAAAACTATGGAACTTCTAGAAAATAGCAGAAAATCTAGGTGATCATGGTGTTGGCAATGAGATTTTAGATACAACACCAAAAGCACACTTCATGAAAAAGAAAAGTTCATTAGCTGAACTTACTTAAAATGAAAAATGTCTGCCTGTGAAAGACACTGTCAAGAGAATGAAAATACAAGCCACAGATGTCTAGAAACATGCAAAACACGTAGCTGATAAAGGACTTGTGTCCAAAATGTGCAGAGCACTGTTAAAATCCAACAGTAAGGAAACAAACAACCCAATTTAAAAATGAGCAAAAGATCTGAGCAGACCTCTCACCACAGAAGACTACAGACACAGATAAGTACATGACAAGATGCTCCATATCACATGTCATTAGAGACTGCAAATTTAAACAGCAGTGACATACCACTACACATCTTTAAAATGGTGAAAATCTGGAAACAAGGAACAAACATCCTGACAATTCCAAACGTTGGAGAGGAGGTGGAGCCGCGGGAACTCTCACCCACGCTTGGTGGAGCGCAACATTCCAAACGCTGGAGAGGAGGTGGAGCCGCGGGAACTCTCACCCACTCTTGGTGGAGCGCAACATTCCAAAGGCTGGAGAGGAGGTGGAGCCGCGGGAACTCTCACCCACTCTTGGTGGGAGTGCAACATTCCAAACGCTGGAGAGGAGGTGGAGCCGCGGGAACTCTCACCCACTCCTGGTGGAGCGCAACATTCCAAACGCTGGAGAGGAGGTGGAGCCACGGGAACTCTCACCCACTCTTGGTGGAGTGCAACATGGCGCAGCCAGTTTGGAAGCCAGTTTGGCAGTTTCTTAAAAATCTACACATAATCTTACCATACAAACCAACAACTGCACTGCTAGATATTTATCCAAATGAGCTGAAAACTTATGTCCTCCTCAAAACCTGCACACAGATGTTTATAGTTGATAAATGTTTATAGATGCTGTATTCATAATTGCCCAAACTTGGAAGCAACCAAGATGTCCCTCAGTAGGTGAGTTGGATTAATAGTGTGGTACATCCAGACAATGGGATAGTATTTTGCAATAAAGAGAAATGAGCTATCTGTTTCTGTTGAATCGATCCTTTCATCATTGTATAATGTCCTTCCTAGTCTCTGTGACTGTTTTTGACTTTAAAGTCTGTTTTGTCTAAATGTGCCCGTCCCAGCTTTCTTTTGTTTACCATTTTCACGGAATACTGTTTTCCATCCCTTCACTTTCAGCCCATGTGTGTGTTTAAATCTAAAGTGAATCTCTTGTGGACAGCACATAGTTGGGTCTTGTTTTTCCTCCATTCAGCCACCCTATATCTTTTGACTGGATAATTTAACCATTTACTTTTAAAGTAATTATTGGTAGGGAAATGCCTACTATCACCATTTTGTTAATAGTTTTCTCTCTGCCTTGTAGTTATTTTGTTCCTCTTTTTCTTTCTTGTTCCCTTACTTTGTGTTTCATTGATTTTTTTTTTTTTTGGGCTGCATCACACTGCATGCAGGATCTTAGTTCCCTGACCAGGGATTGAACCTGCGCCCCCTGCACTGGAAGCAGGGAGTCTTAACCACTGGACTGCCAGGGAAGTCCCTGTGTTTCATTGATTTTTTTTTTGTGGTGATATTCTTTGATTCCTTTGCTGTTCAATGGGTATAAAGTTTCAGAAATGCAAAATGAGTTAAGTTCTAGGATCTGCTATATGATATAGTACCTGAGGTAACAACACTGCACTGTGCACCTCAACATTTTTAGAGAGAAGATCTCATGTTAAGTGTTCTACACACACACACACACACACACACACATACACACACACCTCCAAAACAATAAACCCAAAGGCACAAGGAAACTTTTAGAGGTAATGGATATGTCTGTTACCTTGATTGTAGTGATGGTTTCATAGATGTATGCATGTGTCCAAACTCATGTATACATTAAACACATGCAGGTATTTTATATATCAATTATACCTCCATAAAGCTGTTAAAAAAGAAGTTAATAAAAAATAAATAAGCTATCAAGCAACAAAAACACATGGAGGAATCTTAAATGCATATTGCTAAGTAAAAGAAGCCAATTGGAGAAGGCTACATGCTGTGTGATTCCAACTATATGATTTTCAGAAAGGCACCTCTATACAGACAGAAAAAAGATCATTGGTAGCCAGGGACTTGCAGGGGAGGGGTGAGGAATGAATAGGTGAAGTACAGGGGATCATCAGGGCAGTAAAATTATACTGTATGATGCTGAATTTGTGGCTACATGGTCTGCAGCTTAAACAGCATATCTGACCAAGGCAGTTCCATGGACAGTAGCCTGGGGGCCTCTGGATGCAAATGACATTGTGCATTTGTCAAAACTCATAGAGTTGTACACATAAAGTAACTACTGTAACACCATAATGTTAACTATAGACTTCAGTTAATAATATATTAATATTGGTTCATCATTTATAACAAATAGAGCACACTGATTCAACATATTAATAATAGGTGAGACTGTGGGTGTATGTGGGGTGCACTGGAGTATAGGGAACTCTCTGTATTTCCTGCTCAATTTATCTGTTAACCTAAAACTATTCTAAAAGAACAAAGTCTGTTTTTTTAAAAATATCATTATGCTGTGCAGAAAAACAAAAGCAGAACCATGGACAGTAGCGTAAACAGAGGGCTGGACCAAGTCAACACCACGGACAGCAGCCTCGAAGGCCTGGGTACAAACATGGCACAGCCATCGTCTGATGTGGAAAATGCAGCATCGTGCACAGCAAAGTAGCCTTATGTAAGGTAGTTTCAGATTAAGAAAGCATTCTGGACCATCGTCCCATGACCTCATGTGTCTTAGGGCGTAAACCATGTCCATTTTTGTAACCTGATGGCCCAAGTTCTTGGAGTCATGCATGCATGGACCATGAGAAGAACAGATTGATCCTGAGTAGGGTAGGCAGAATTCTAAGATGTTCCTTATTTTGATGTGAAATTTGTATCTATATATAAATATATTAATATAAATATATTTAAATTAAAGTATAGTTGATTCTCCCAAGTTCAGTTAACATTCTTATTACTAACGCTTTGAATTCTTTGGTACATTGTTTATTTGTTTCATTAGCTGTTTTTTCAGGGGTTTTCTCTTGCTCTTTCAATTGAGACCAGTTACTCTGTCTTTTAATTTTGCTTAACTTCCTCTGTATCTATGAGATTAGGTGAAGCAGTCACCTATCCTGGTCTGGAAGGGGTGTCCTTGTGTGGGAGTGTCCCTATGCGGTCTGTGTGTGCCCAGTGCCTTTGGTGGGAGAGCTGGCTCTGATGTGAGCACCGGTCATGTCTGCCCCCAGGGTGTGCTGGCAGCTACCACCTTGGTAGGAGGTGAGGCTGGAGATGGAGGGGCTGGAGTCCAAGCCACGTGTGAGCCAGAGCTTCTCCTTTGTTCAGGGGTCATCAGCCCCCTACTGGGGAAGGGTCAGGTCTCAAGTTTCTGGGGCAGAAGCCCTGAGGGTTGGGTCTGATCTGGTTCTGGTCCCTCTAAAGGCGCACTCTCCCCCCTCCCAGCAATGGCACCTTCACCTCGAGGAGAGCAGAGCTGGAACAAGAGGGGCCAGAGTGGGTGCCCGTTGTGGGCCAGGGTGCGCGCTGGGACAGCCCTTGCACCCCAGCAGACCCGACACAGCTCCCAGTCCACCACCTCCACAAATGCGGGCAGTGGCCGCTCTCAGCCCCTTCAGATGTGGAGCCGGCCCCGTCCCCCCAACACCACACCCTCCTTGGCAACAGCAGCCTTCGCCCTAGTGGGGAGCAGCGCCAAAGCAAGAGAGGCTGGAGCATGTGCCCAGTGCGGGCGGGGCCTGCAGTGGGGCTGTCGCTGGAAACTGGCCAGAGCCCTGGATGTTTCCAGTCTCCTCCCTCCACCTTGTTCCCAGGAGTAAGCAGGTGTGTGCGTGCTCTGCATGAGCAGAGTCTAGGCTTCTTACAGCCCTCCTCTTAGTCCCACTGGTTTTCAAACCAGCTAAGGGGACTCATATTCCTGGTGGTGGACCCCAGGGTTGGGGAGCCCAACACGTGGGTTGAAGTGCTCACTCCCCAGGGAGGGTCTCCAAGACTGTACAAGCCTCTACCTCTTCTGTGTCCCTCCTAAGAAGTGGTTCCTGACCCAGTCGCTCCTCTTCCTTTCCTACCTGACTCCGTGTGGACCTTTCTTGCAGCCTTGGTTATACATCCTGCCAGCCTCCAGTGAGTCTTCAGTGAGAACTGCTCTACACGTACATGTGACTTTGATGTGCTCGTGGTGGGAGGGGAGCTTAGGGTCCTCCTACCCCACCATCTCCATCTCCTCCTCCCTTAACCAATTCTTTTCTTTTTCCCACCCTCCCACTCCCCTACCATCTGACATAAGATGTGTTAGTGGTGATTTACTGTATCACAGTGTATAAGATGCAGGATACCCAAAGTTGAGTGTTATTCATCAAGAAGAGAAATGAACATCCCCCAAAGATATTTAAACTGATATGTTGGACTTCATCTCCTCTTTCTGGAGGCATGTTTTAAGTTGAATGCGAGATAATTTCACTGGATTAGGTGGAAGATAATATTGCTTTTTCTTTTTCTAATTTGGAAACTAAAATTGGTCCAAAGTGGTTGACAAGGAGTGGTTTGTGGTGGTTTTGGTCTGTGTCAAGTTTCTAAGCTCTAACTGGATTTCTTAGACTTCCCTTCCCTGTGTGTCCCCCTAGATTAGGGTTGGTCTTAAAAAGTTTACAGTTTTTGGAAAGCAAGCATGAAGCAGCAGTCCTGGAAGGCTGGTGCAGAGCCCCAGTGCTGCCAAGGCCCATGCGTCTTGTCACTGACCTGCACACTCACTTTGTTAGTGTGGAGAAGCTGCTTCGGCAGCCCCTGCAGATACCCTTCAGGTTGTCTGAGTCCTGGGCCAGGCAGAAGTGCAGCTCCATCCTGAGGGTCACAGGTGTGAGAGACACAGGCTCCAGATTTTCCTGAAGGGTTTCAGTTTCTTTATGGGTTAGTTTTCTCTTGCTTTCCTCTACTTAAAATTAAAAAAAAAAAAACTGTCGTAAAATACGCATAGCAAAATTTACCATGTTAAACCCTATGTACAGTTCAACGTGTACAATGATTCAACCATCACCATCATCCATCCCCATCACTCTTTTCATCTTGTAAAACCAAAATTCTATACCCATTCAACAATAATCCCCTATTCTCCCCCCACCTCCCACCTGGTAACCACCGTTCCACTTTCTCTTTCTGTGAATTAGACAACTCTAAGTACCTAAATATAAGTGGAATCATACAGTATTTATCTTTTTGTGACTAATATTTCACTTAGCATAATGTCATCAAGGTTCATCCAAGTTGTAACGTATGTCACAATTTCTTTTCTTTTTAAGGGGGATAATATTCTATTGTATGTATATACCACATTTTGCTTATCCATTCATCCATCCATGGACATTTAAGTTGCTTCCACATTTTAGCTATTGTGAATAATGTTGCTGTGAACATGGGTATAAAAGTATCTCTTCAAGACCCTGCTTTCAATTCTTTTGGGTATATACCCAGAAGTGAAATTGCTGGATCATATGTAGTTCTTTTTTAAATTTTTTGAGGAACTTCCAAGCTGTTTTGCACAGCAGCTATGCCATTTTACATTCTCACCAACAGTGCACAAGGGTTCCAGTTTCTCCATATCCTTGCCAACATTTGTTATTTTCTGTTTTTTAAAAAATCATAGCTATTCTAATGTGTGTGTGAGGTGGTATCACATTGTTGTTTGGATTTGCATTTCTCTAATGATTTGTGATACTGAGCACCTTTCCATGTGCTTGTTGGCCATTTATATATTTCCTTTGGAGAAATGTTAATTCAAGTTCTTTGCCCATTTTTGCATCAGGTTAGTTATTTCTTTGTTGTTGAATTTTAGGAGTTCTCTGTATATTCTGGGTATTAATTCCTTATCAGGAATTTGCAAATGTTTTCTCCCATTCTATGGGCTGCCTTTTTATTCTGTGGATAGTGTCCTTTTTTATTTTAACATCTTTATTGGAGTATAATTGCTTTACAATTTTGTGTTAGTTTCTGCTTTATAAAAAAGTGAATCAGCTATATGTATACATATGGGGATAGTGTCTTTTGATGCATGAAATTTAAAAATTTTCATGAAGTCTAATTTGTCTCTTCTTTTGTTGCCTATACTTTTTTTTTTTTTTTTTTTTGGTACGCGGGCCTCTCACTGCTGTGGTCTCTCTTGTTGCAGAGCACAGGCTCCGGACGCGCAGGCTCAGTGGCCATGGCTCACGGGCCCAGCTGCTCCGCGGCATGTGGGATCCTCCTGGACCGGGGCACGAACCTGTGTCCCCTGCATCAGCAGGCGGACTCTCAACGACTGCGCCACCAGGGAAGCCCTGTTGCCTATACTTTTGGTGTCATATCCAAGAAATCACTGTCAATTTTAATGTTGTGAAGCTTTTGCCCTATGTTTTCCTCTAAGAGTTTTATAGTTTAAAGTCCTACATTTACGTCTGATCCATTTTCAGTTAGTTTTTGTACACAGTATTAGACAAGGGTCCAACTTCATTCTCTTGCATGTGAATATCCAGTTTCCCAGTACCATTTGTTGAAAAGATTGTCTTTTCCCAATTGTATGCTCTTGGCACCCTTGTCAACAATCATTAGATCATATATGTGAGGGTATATTTCTGGACCATATTTTAGTCCATTGGGCTATGTCTGTCTTTATGCCAGTACCAAACTGGTTTGATTACTGTAGCTTTGTAGTAAGTTTTGAAATTAGGAAGTGTGAGTCCTAAAACTTTGTCCTTATTTTTCATGATCATTCTCACCATTTGGGGGTCCTTTGAGATTCTGTATAGATTTTAGGATGGGTTTAAAAAATTTTTCTGAAAAAAATGTAATTGGGATATTTTAAAACAACTTTATTGGAGTATAATAGCTTTACAATGGTGTGTTAGTTTCTGCTTTATAACAAAGTGAATCAGCTATACATATACATATATCCCAATATCTCCACCCTCTTGGTCTCCCTCTCACCCCTCCCTATCCCACCCCTCTAGGTGGTCACAGAGCACCCAGCTGATCTCCCTGTGCCATGCAGCTGCTTCCCACTAGCTATCTCTTTTACATTTGGTAGTATATATAAGTCCATGCCATTTTCTCACTTCATCCCAGTGTACCCTTCCCCCTCCCCGTGTCCTCAAGTCCATTCTCTACATCTGTGTCTCTATTCCTGTCCTGCCCCTAGGTTCTTCAAATTTTTTTTTTTAAGATTCCATATATATGTGTTAGCATACAGTATTTGTTTTTCTCTTTCTGATTTACTTCACTCTGTATGACAGTCTCTAGGTCCATCCACCTCACTACAAATAACTCAATTTTATTTCTTTTTATGGCTGAGTAATATTCCATTGTATATATGTGCCACATCTTCTTTATCCACTCATCTGTCAATGGACACTTAGGTTGCTTCCATGTCCTGGCTATTGTAAATAGTGCTGACATGAACATTGTGGTACATGACTCTTTTTGAGTTATGGTTTTCTCAGGGTATATGCCCAGTAGTGCGATTGCTGGGTCATATGGTAGTTCTATTTGTAGTTTTTTAAGGAACCTCCAAACTGTTCTCCATAGTGGCTGTACCAATTTACATTCCAACCAACAGTGCAAGAAGGTTCCCTTTTCTCCATACCCTCTCCAGCATTTATTGTTTGCAGATTTTTAGAGGATGGCCATTTCTGATTGGTGTGAGGTGATACCTCATTGTAGTTTTGATTTACATTTCTCTAATGATTAGTGATGCTGAGCATATTTTCACGTGTTTGTCAGCAATCTGTATATCTTCTTAGGAGAAATGTCTATTTAGGTCTTCTGCCCATTTTTGGATTGGGTTGTTTGTTTTTTTGATATTGAGCTGCATGAGCTGCTTGTATATTTTAGAGATTAATCCTTTGTCAGTTGCTTCATTTGCAAATATTTTCTCTCATTCTGAAGGTTGTCTTTTCATCTTGTTTTTGGGTTCCTTTGCTGTGCAAAAGCTTTTAAGTTTCATTAGGTCCCATTTTTTTATTTTTGTTTTTATTTCCATTTCTTTGGGAGGTGGGTCAAAAAGGATCTTGCTGTGATTTATGCCATAGAGTGTTCTGCCTATGTTTTCCTCTAAGAATTTCATGGTGTCTGGCCTTACATTTAGGTCTTTAATCCACTTTGAGTTTATTTTTGTGTATGGTGTTAGGGAGTGTTCTAATTTCATTCTTTTACATGTAGCTGTCCAGTTTTCCCAGCACCATTTATTGAAGAGGCTTTCTTTTCTCCACTGTATATTCTTGCCTCCTTTATCAAAGATAAGGTGACCATATATGCGTGGGTTTATCTCTGGGATTTCTATCCTGTTCCATTCATCTATATTTCTGTTTCTGTGCCAGTACTATACTGTCTTGATTAATGTAGCTTTGTAGTATAGTCTGAAGTCAGGGAGCCTGATTCCTCCAACTCCATTTTTCTTTCTCAAGATTGCTTTGGCTATTCGGGGTCTTCTGTGTTTCCATACAAATTGTGAAATTTTTTGTTCTAGTGCTGTGAAAAATGCCAGTGGTAGTTTGACAGGGATTGCATTGAATCTGTAGATTGCTTTGGATAGTAGAGTCATTTTTACAATGTTGATTCTTCCAATCCAAGAACATGGTATATCTCTCCATCTGTTTGTATCATCTTTAATTTCTTTCATCAGTGTCTTATAATTTTCTGCATACAGGTCTTTTGTCTCCTTAGGTAGGTTTATTCCTAGATATTTTATTCTTTTTGTTGCAATGGTAAATGGGAGTGTTTTCTTAATTTCAGTTTCAGATTTTTCATCATTACTCTATAGGGATGCAAGAGATTTCTGTGCATTAATTTTGTACCCTGCTACTTTACCAAATTCATTGATTAGCTCTTGTAGTTTTCTGGTAGCATCTTTAGGATTCTCTATGTATAGTATCATGTCATCTGCAAACAGTGACAGCTTTACTTCTTTTCCGATTTGGATTCCTTTTATTTCTTTTTCTTCTCTGATTGCTCTGGCTAAAACTTCCAAAACTATGTTGAATAATAGTGGTGAGAGTGGGAAACCTTGTCTTGCTCCTGATCTTAGTGGAAATGGTATCAGTTTTTCACCATTGAGGATGATGTTGGGTGTGGGTGTGTCATATATGGCCTTTATTATGTTGAGGAAAGTTCCCTCTATGCCTACTTTCTGGAGGGTTTTTATTATAAATCGGTGTTGAATTTTGTCGAAAGTTTTCTCTGCATCTATTGAGATGATCATATGGGTTTTCTCCTTCAATTTGTCAATATGGTGTATCACGTTGATTGATTTGCGTATATTGGAGAATCCTTGCATTCCTGGGATAAACCCCACTTGATCATAGTGTATGATCCTTTTAATGTGCTGTTGGATTCTGTTTGCTAGTATTTTGTTGAGGATTTTTGCATCTCTGTTCATCAGTGATATTGGCCTGTAGTTTTCTTTCTTTGTGACATCTTTGTCTGGTTTTGGTATCAGAGTGATGGTGGCCTCGTAGAATGAGTTAGGGAGTGTTCCTCTCTCTGCTATATTTTGGAAGAGTTTGAGAAGGATAGGTGTTAGCTCTTCTCTAAATGTTTGATAGAATTAACCTGTGAAGCCATCTGGTCCTGGGCTTTTGTTTGTTGGAAGGTTTTTAATCACAGTCTCAATTTCAATGCTTGCGATTGGTCTGTTTATATTTTCTGTTTCTTCCTGGTTCAGTCTAGCAAGGTTGTGCTTTTCTAAGAATTTGTCCATTTCTTCCAGGTTGTCCATTTTATTGGCATACAGTTGCTTGTAGTAATCTCTCCTGATCCTTTGTATTTCTGCAGTGTCAGTTGTTACTTCTCCTTTTTCATTTCTAATTCTATTGATTTGAGTCTTCTCCCTTTTTTTCTTGATAAGTCTGGCTAATGGTTTATCAACTTTGTTTATCTTCTCCAAGTACCAGCTTTTAGTTTTACTGATCTTTGCTATTGTTTCCTTCATTTCTTTTTCATTTATTTCTGATCTGATCTTTATGATTTCTTTCCTTCTGCTAACTTTGGGGTTTTTTTGTTCTTCTTTCTCTAATTGCTTTAGCTGTAAGGTTAGGTTGTTTATTTGAGATATTTCTTGTTTCTTAAGGTAGGGGTGTATTGCTAGAGCTTCCCTCTTAGAACTGCTTTTGCTGCATCCCATTGGTTTTGGGTCATCCTGTTTTAATTGTCATTTGTTTCTAGGTATTTTTTGATTTCCTCTTTGATTTCTTCAGTGATCTCTTGGTTATTAAGTAGTGTGTTGTTTAGCCTCCATGTGTTTGTATTTCTTAGAGATTTTTCCTGTAATTGATATCTAGTCTCATAGCGTTGTGGTCAGAAAAGATACTTGATATGATTTCAATTTTCCTAAATTTACCAAGGCTTGATTTGTGACCCAGCATATGATCTATCCCAGAGAATGTTCCATGAGCACTTGAGAAAAATGTGTATTCTGTTGTTTTTGGATGGAATGTCCTATAAATACCAATTAAGTCCATCTTGTTTAATGTATCATTTAAAGCTTGTGTTTCCTTATTTATTTTCATTCTGGATGATCTGTCCATTGGTGAAAGTGGGGTGTTAAAGTCCCCTACTATGAATCTGTTACTGTCGATATCCCCTTTTATGGCTGCTAGCATTTGCCTATGTATTGAGGTGCTCCTATGTTGGGTGCATAAATATTTACAATTGTTATATCTTCTTCTTGGATCGATCCCTTGATCATTATGTAGTGTCCTTCTTTGTCTCTTCTAATAGTCTTTGTTTTAAAGTCTACCTTGTCTGATATGAGAATTGCTACTCCAGCTTTCTTTCGATTTCCATGTGCATGGAATATCTTTTTCCATTCCCTCACTTTCAGTCTGTATGTGTCCCTAGGTCTGAAGTGGGTCTCTTGTAGACAGCATATATACAGGTTTTGTTTTTGTATCCATTCAGCCAATCTATGTCTTTTGGTTGAAGCATTTAAAACATTTACATTTAAGGTAATTATTGATATGTATGTTCCTATTACCATTTTCTTAATTGTTTTGGGTTTATCATTTTCGGTCTTTTCCTTCTCTTGTGTTTCCTGCCTAGAGAAGTTCCTTTAGCATTTGTTGTAAAGCTGCTTTGGTGGTGCTGAATTCTCTTAGCTTTTGCTTGTCTGTAAAGGTTTTACTTTCTCCATCAAATCTGAATGAGATCCTTGCTGGGTAGAGTAATCTTGGTTGTAGGTTTTCCTCCTTCATCACTTTAAATATGTTCTGCCACTCCCTTCTGGCTTGCAGAGTTTCTGCTGAAAGATCAGTTGTTAACCGTATGGGGATTCCCTTATGTGTTATTTGTTGTTTTTCCTTTGCTGCTTTTAATATTTGTTCTTTGTCTTTAATTTTTGATAGTTTGATTAATATGTGTCTTGGCATATTTCTCCTTGGATTTATCCTGTATGGGACTCTCTCTGTGCTTCCTGGGCTTGATTGACTATTTCCTTTCCCATATTAGGGAAGTTTTCAACTATAATCTCTTCAAATATTTTCTCAGTCCCTTTCTTTTTCTTTTCTTCTTCTGGGACCCCTATAATTCGAATGTTGTTGCATTTAATGTTGTCCCAGAAGTCTCTGTGACTGTCCTCAATTCTTTTCAATCTTTTTCCTTTATACTGCTCTGCAGTTGTTATTTCCACTATTTTATCTTCCAGGTCACTTATCGGTTCTTCTGCTGCAGTTATTTTGCTATTGTTCCCTTTTAGAGAATTTTAAATTTCATTTATTGTGTCGTTCATCACTGTTTATTTGCTCTTTAGTTCTTCTAGGTCCTTGTTAAATGTTTCTTGCATTTTCTCTATTCTATTTCCAAGATTTTGGATCATCTTTACTATCATTATTCTGAATTCTTTTTCAGGTAGACTGCCTATTTCCTCTTCATTTGTTAGGTCTGGTGGGTTTTTATCTCACTCCTTCATCTGATGTGTGTTTCTCTGTCTTCTCATTTTGGTTAACTTACTGTGTTTGGGGTCTCCTTTTTGCAGGGTGCAGGTTCGTAGTTCCCATTATTTTTGGTGTCTGTCCCCAGTGGCTAAGGTTAGTTCAGTGGGTTGTGTAGGCTTCCTGGTGGAGGGGACTAGTGCCTGTGTTCTGGTGAATGAGGCTGGATCTTGTCTTTCTGGTGGGCAGGTCCACGTCTGGTGGTGTGTTTTGGGGTGTCTGTGGACTTCTTATGATTTTAGGCAGCCTCTGTGCTAATGGATGGGGTTGTGTTCCTGTGTTGCTAGTTGTTTGGCGTAGAGTGTCCAGCACTGTAGCTTGCTGGTCGTTGAGTGGAGCTGGGTCTTGGCATTGAGATGGAGATCTCTGGGAGATTTTCACCCTTTGATATTATGTGGAGCTGGGAGGTCTCTTGTGGACCAGTGTCCTGAAGTTGGCTCTCCCACCTCAGAGGCACAGCACTGACTCCTGGTTGGAGCACCAAGAGCCTGTCCTCCACACGGCTCAGAATGAAAGGGAGGAAAAAAGAAAGAAAGAAGAAGATAAAATAAAATAAAATGAAGTTAGTAAAATAAAAAATAATTCTTAAGAAAAAAATTCTTTAAATAAAAACAAAAAACGGACAGACAGAACCCTAGGGCAAATGGTGAAAGCAAAGCTATACAGACAAAATCACAGACAGAAGCATACACATACACATTCACAAAAAGAGGAAAAGGGAAAAAAAAATATATCGTTGCTCCCAAAATCCACCTCCTCAATTTGGGATGATCCATTGTCTATTCATGTATTCCACAGATGCAGGTACATCAAGTTGATTGTGGAGCTTTAATCCGCTGCTCCTGAGGCTGCTGGGAGAAATTTCCCTTTCTCTTCTTTGCACAGCTCCTAGCGTTCAGTTTTGGATGTGGCCCTGCCTCTGCGTGTAGGTCGCCGGAGGGCGTCTGTTCTTCGCTCAAACAGGACGGGGTTAAAGGAGCCGCTGATTTGGGGGGCTCTGGCTCACTCAGGCCAGGGGGAGGGAGGGGTGCAGATGCGGGGCTGGCCTGTGGCGGCAGAGGCCGGTGTGACGTTGCACCAGCCTGAGGCACGCCGTGCATTCTCCTGGGGCAGTTGTCCCTGGATCCCAGGACCCTGGCAGCGGCGGGCTGCACAGGCTCCCCGGAAGGGGGGTGTGGATAGTGACCTGTTCTCGCACACAGGCTTCTTGGTGGCGGCAGCAGCAGCCTTAGCGTCTCATGCCCGTCTCTTGGGTCCGCGCTGTTAGCCGCGGCTCGCGCCGTCTCTGGAGCTCCTTTAAGCGGCGCTCTTAATCCCCTCTCCTCGCGCACCAGGAAACAAAGAGAGAAGAAAAAGTCACTTGCCTGTTCAGCAGGTCCAGACTTTTCCCCGGACTCCCTCCCGGCCAGCCGTGGCGCACTAACCCCCTGCAGGCTGTGTTCACGCCGCCACCCCCAGTCCTCTCCCTGCGCTCCGACCGAAGCCCGAGCCTCAACTCCCAGCCCTGCCCGCCCCGGTGGGGGAGCAGACAAGCCTCTCGGGCTGGTGAGTGCCGGTCGGCACCGATCCTGTGCGGGAATCTCTCCGCTTTGCCCTCCGCACCCCTGGGGCTGTGCTCTCCTCCGCGGCTTTGAAGCTCTCCCTCTCCGCCACCCGCAGTCCCCGCCCGCGAAGGGGCTTCCAAGTGTGTGGAAACCTTTCCTCCTTCATGGCTCCCTCCCGCTGGTGCAGGGCCCGTCCTTATTCTTTTGTCTCTGTTTATTCTTTTTTCTTTTGTCCTACCCAGGTACGTGGAGAGTTTCTTGCCTTTTGGGAGGTCTGAGGTCTTCTGCCAGCGTTCAGTAGGTGCTCTGTAGGAGTTGTTCCACGTGTAGATGTATTTCTGGTGTTATCTGTGGGGAGGAAGGTGATCTCCGCGTCTTACTCTTCCGCCATCTTGAAGCTCTCCTGTTATTTTTAATAGTTATTAGCTTTGTATATTCTGCATTTTTTTCTACTTAGAAAGTTATCATGCTTTAACATATTTTTGGTCTTGCTGAATCCACCAAGACCTCTAGTACAATGTTGCTTCCAACAAATTCTCTTTAAGAAAAAATATTTAAAGGTTTTTGGTAGATAAACCTTGTCAGGCCAAAGAATTCCATTGCATTTTTAATTTGCCAAAAGTTTTATATCATAAAAGAGTGTTAAATTCTTTCAACTTTTTTTTTCTGTACTTTTGAGATGATCTTAAATTTTCTCTCCTTTAATATGTTAGTGCTTTGAATGACAGTGATAGATTTTGTAATGTTAAACTATCCTTGTCTTTTTGAGATAAACCTGACTGGGTCATGGTGAATTATCTGTTTTTTATAAGGAGCAAAATTATTTGCTAATATTTTCTTTGGAATATTTGTATCTGTTTCATGAATGAGACTGTCCCGCAACTTTCTTTCCCATGCTATCCTTGTCTGGCTCTGGGTTAAGGTTACATTGACTTGTAGAATGAATTGGGCATTATTCCTGCTTTTTCACTTTTTGCGAGTTTCTATAAAATTTGAAGAAACATGGCCCTGGTATTTTTATTTGAAAAGATTTTAAACTACTTCAACTTATTTAATTAATATAGTACTATTGAGCTTTTCTGTTGAGTCATTTTTGATAAGATACTTTTCTAGGATTTAAAAATTTTATCTAAATATTAGTGCAATACATTTATTTATTATATCCTCTTACTACTTTTTTTTATCAATAACTAATTTTAATCCCTCTTTTTTAATAGATTTAAAAAAATTAAATTTATTTTTGTCTGTGTTGGGTCTTCATTGCTGCACGCAGGCTTTCTCTAGTTGCGGCGAGCAGTGGTTACTCATCGTTGCAGTGCATGGGCTTCTCGTTGCGGTGGCTTCTCTTGTTGCAGAGCACGGGCTCTAGGTGCGTGGGCTTCAGTAGTTGCAGCACACGGGCTTAGTAGTTGCTACACGTGGGCTCTAGGGCACGCGGGCTCCGGTAGTTATGGCGCGTGGGCTCAGTAGTTGTTGCTCGCGGGCTCTAGAGTACAGGCTCAGTAGTTGTGGTACACGGGCTTAGTTGCCCCACGGCATGTGGGATCTTCCATGGCTTGAACCTGTGTCCCCTGCATTGGCAGGCGTATTCTTAACCATGCACCACCAGCAAGTCCCAGTCTCTCTTTTTATTACAATTTTTTTTTCTTTTGTGTTACGTGGGCCTCTCACTGTTGTGGCCTCTTCCGTTGTGGAGCACAGGCTCCGGACACGCAGGCTCAGCAGCCATGGCTTACGGGCCCAGCCGCTCCGTGGCATGTGGGATCTTCCCGGACCGGGACACGAACCTGTGTCCCCTGCATCGGCAGGTGGACTCTCAACCACTGCGCCACCAGGGAAGCCCTATTACATATATTTTTATTTTTGTTTTTTGCCATCTCTCTTTTATTCTTGTCTAGTTTCCTCAGAGGTCTGTCCCTTTTAAGAAACAATTTTGGATTTGTTGTCCCTCTTTGTTGCTTCGCTTCTTATATTTCATTGATTTTTTTGTTTATATGTTTATTATTTACTTCCTTCTTTCTTTGTGTTTACTTTGCTGCTCTTTTCCCAACTTTAAAACTTGGACTCTTTATTAATTCAGTGCTTTCTCCTTTCCAAACATTTAAGGCCATGCATTTCTCTTCTGATTTGACCCACGAGACATGTGGAGTTCAATTATCCTTTTGTCCTGTATGTCTTTCTCATTTGCAGTGCTGTCAGAGAACTTGACACTGTGCCTTTAATATTTTGCAGTTTACCTGTGGCCCAACAGGTGTTGAGATTTACAGGTCGGCTATGTGTTCGGTGAGAGTGGGGCTGGCAGGACCGCGCTGGTGGACCCTGCTCTTAGGTCTGGAGCCCAGTCTAGCCAGGTCCCTGCCACCTCGCCATTGAGACTGCTCTTGGGAGGCCACCTGGATCCCCTCAGCCTCTGCCCAGACCCTTCAGGAGCAGGGATGCAGTGCAGCTCTCCCTCCACACGGCACCCCTCGTGGTGTCCCCGCCAGTCCTGGGCGCCAACCCTGCCACATGCTGGCCCCCAGTTGGGTCCTCCGCCTCTGAGTGCTTCCCAAGCCCCTAAGTCCTGGCTGCATCAATGCCGTGATGCAGGAGGCCCTGAGGCCACTCTATCTCCACAGGCCCTCAGCCTTCTCTAGACACGTGTGTGATCTGAGTGCTTCTCTCGGTGCACACCCCCTCCCTTCAGGACCTCTTGGCTTCCACCCTCCCTCCTGCACAGCCTGCTGTCCAGTGCAAGATTGAAAAGCACCGCCCCCCCTCCAGATGCCTCCTGGGGCTTCCAGTCGACCCAGAATAAAGCCCGGAGCTCAAACAGGGCTGGCATGGCCCCTGAGGTCAGCCCTGCTCTGTCTCCTGACCTCCTTCTCCCCAGACTTCCATCTGCTCATGCAGCCCCGCTGGCCTTCCCACTGCTCCTTGAACTTGCCAAGCCATTTCTGCCCCTGGAACTTTTTACCTTCTGCTCCTTCTGCGAGGATGCACCTCCCCAACCCCATGCAGACTGTGCATCCTCTAAGACCACGCCAGGCACTGAGGTGCCCGTCCTTGCCTGGCTACCTTGCCCTTCGTAGGGCGTTGATCAGTTTCTAATTATATCGTTCGTCCCCCATCAGGACAGTGGTGCCACGTGCAGTCACACAGTGTGCGTCTCCACCTTAACACCTGTGTGGCACGCAGTGGGTCGGCTTGAATAGTTGCCACCTGATGGACGCTCTGCTGTTGATAGTCGCTTTTCTTTGATTACCTGTGACTTTTGACAATTTCCTGTGTTTTATTGGTTATTTGTTGTTTACAACTCGCTGGAAATGATCTCCCCCTCCTCACCTTCTGCTGAAAACTTTTCCTTGAAGTTTGTCCCATTCACGTTATTTTCAACATTCATTTAGTTGGACTCTGTGATGATTAATTTTATGGATTAACTTGACTCGGCCACAGGACCCAGGTGTTTGGTCAAACACTAGTCCAAACGGTGAAGGTATTTGAAAAATGGGATTAACATTTAAATCGGTAGATGTTGCATAAAGCAGATTGTCCTATGTGGGTGGGCTTCATCTAATCAGGTGAAGGCCTTAAGAGAAAAAGCTCGAGTTTCCCTGAGGAAGAGGGAATTTGCCTCTGGACTCAAACTGTGGCATCAACTCTTCCCTGGGTCTCTGGGCTGCTGGCCCGCCCTACAGATTTTGGACTCTCCAAATCTTAACGATCACAGGACCCAATTCCCTAGACTCTCTCTCCCCCGTTATCTGTATATCAATATACGCATGTACGTTCATCTCTCTATCGCGTATATTTATTCTCTGAAGAACCCTGACTGATACAGACTCTTTTGCACGTTATATACTTCAGCCGCTCTCTCTCCCATAGTATTTAACTTTGTTTATTGTGATTTTATCCTCATAGATTAAAAGTTTTTCTTTCTGTAGGCAAATCTATCAATATTATTTTTAAAGCTCCTGGCTGTGGTGCCATTCTGAGAAAACGCCTATTCACCCTGACAGAGCATAAATAATTTCCCATAATTTCCTCTGGTCTGAGTTTTGATTTGCATCAAATGCTGGTCCTGACTTTGCTTTTGTCCTGACGGTGAGAGCAGGTGTCCTGTCTCTTTGCTCTTTCCATCTCCCAACTCTTTTGAGGTCTTGGCCTGGTCATATGTCTTCTAGAATAAACTCAACAAACACGGGCCTGCTGTGGGCCAGGAACAGACACGGGCCGTGGCTGGAGAGCACAGCCTGGTTTTTGCCCAGGTCTGGGGAGGCTTCATTCCCAAGCCTTGGGGAGCAGGAATGGCTGAGACCCTTTCCCCCAAGCACAAAGGGAGGGGCGGGCAGTGGGGCCCCAGACAGGGTCTGGGAAGTGAATCCCACACCACGGGGCAAGGATTTTCAGGTCTTGATTTAAGTATGGGAGGGCGGATGTGTGCTGTTTGTTACCACAGCTGGAAACAGATGTTTCTGCCCTGGGAGGAGGGTGTCCAGGCAGGTGGGGCTGCGGGGACTCGGGTGAGCTGCGGAGCAAGGGGGGAAAACGGCCCTCAGCTGCATGTCGCAGGGCTGAGCGGCGGCCAGGGCTGCGGTGCCAGGAAGGCCACAAACACAGCCTTGTTGGGGGAAATGGCCGAGCCCGGGGCCCCAGGGCTGTCACATGCCTCCTGCAGAGAGGCCTCTGTAGTGGCAGAGGTGGACTCGTGGTTATTTAAGATAAAAGGGGAAGTCTGCGGACAGGCGGCTCGCTGGGTTTTTCTGTTGAAGAACTGGGTGAAAGTGTGTGGAGTCCACCTGGCAGGCGCCGAGGGCTGAGGGCTGGCTGCGGTCAGGGGAGCTCGGCCGCTAGGCGGGGTGCGGGGACGTCTGTGGGTGACAGCACACTTCATGCCTTATTTTGGGGCTTTTCGTGAAAGTGTTTCCTGGACAGAAGGAAGGTCAAGTACAGACCCCCTGGCCCAGATCAGCACTCACCATGCTCAGGGGATCACGGTTGTAGGCTTTGGTGCCTGACAGCCCTTCTGGCCTCCCAGGGCCTGCGGGTGGGTCCCACGGCGCAAACCCCAGGGCAGGGCGGGGAGCCTGGAGCGCGGGTCTGGGGGCAGCCGGGAGATGCTGTGGCCACACAGGGGCCTTCCGTGGAGAGGTCGGCTGGGGGCCCACGTGCGTGCCCCCCTTGGAGGCTCTGAGGCCTCTCACCCCACCAGCCAGACTGCCCCTCCCTTCCTTCACACATTGCTTAGCTGCTGTGCACGCCGGGGCTGTACCATCCGGGCTGTCCAGGCTGGAGATAGGCAGCACCATGGGCCCCAGAGGTGGGGAGGTGCCGTGAAAGTGGGACACGGGCGTGGGGCAGGGCAGCTTGGCCGGTCTGGGTCAGCCGGGTGAGGCGTGGAAGTTTTGATTTCATTCTTGGTGTGACAGGAGCCCATCACTGGGTTTGGGCTGGGGCTGCCAGGACAGATGCGAGTTTTGAAAGACCGCCCTGGCTGCAGGCCGGGGAGCGGGTGAGCGGGAGTCGTCTGGAGATGACCCTGAGGTGTCTTTTGGAGGCCACTTGGCAGGTGGTCACTTACTGAGGTGGGAGAGAGGGGGCGAGGGGTCGATCTCAGAAGGGAAGTTACTTCGGGGCCGCTCCATCCGGTCCACCTGTGACCTTGGGACTTGCTCTGTGCCAGGGGCAGCCCCGGTCTCCATCCCCTCAGTGAATGTTTGTCGGCACCTCCTACACACGGGCTTTGTTCAGGGAGCAAGGGAAAAACCCTGTGCTCTGGGGTTAACTTTCTGGGTGAGGACAAAGAAACAACCAGCTAGTGTCATGAGTATGTGAGCCGTAGAACGTGCCAGAAGGGCCAAAGAAGAGACCTCGGCAGGGAAGGGGGATGGGTGTGGTGCCGTTCTCATTAGGGCAGATGGGGTGGGCTTCATGCAAAGACTTGAAGGGGGTGAGGGAGGGACCCTCCAGAGCCTGGGAAGAGGTCTCTTCGAGGGGACAGCCAGTGGGGAGGCCCTGCCCGGAGGAGGGAGCAGGTGGGGTGGAGGGACGGGAGGCTGGGGCAGGGCGGGGCCACCACGAGGACCCCAGGACCTGCAGGTGAATTTCTGATCAAATGTGAGGCCCTTTCGGGCTGTGGACCAGCTGAGGCCTCATCCAAGGTCTCGAGACAGGGCTGCCCTCGCTGCTGGGCTGAGGGGTCTGCAGAGGGCAAGGGGGGTGCAGAGAATGCCACCAAGGACCCTGCGGGCATGGCGGCTGCCCTGGCCAAGGTGGCGGGCCGGCCAGTGTGGGAAATGAGGCTTCCTGGATGGGATGGCAGGCAGAGCACAGGTCTGCTGCTCGATTGGGACAGGCTGCAGAGAAAGAAGGGAGTCAATTCCCAGAGTTTGCACCCAAGCTGCTGGCAGGGCGGGGCACCCTTGGCTGGGACGGGGAGGATGCTGGGGATGGGCTGGTCTGGAGGGACTGTCGGTGTCTTAGTTCCTGCGGCTGCTGCAAATTACCACAAACATGTGTCTGCTCACGGCCTGCAGGCCAGACATCTGAAACAGTCTCACTGGGCCTCGAGCAAGTGAGGGCAGGGCTGCACGGGGAGGGCCTGCTCCTGGCCTTTTCCAGCCGCCCGAGCGGCATCCCTTGGCCCGTGGCCCTGTCCTCCGTCTTCGAAGCCGGCAGGGTAGCCGGCCCTGCCTCTGTGTCACAGGCCCTTCCTCTTTGTGCCAGGTCCCCCATGCCTCCCCCTTGTGAGGACCTGGTGATGACGCTGCGCCGAGAGGCGAGGACCCTTGCGCATCTCAGGGTCCCGGGCGTAATCTGCACAGTCCCCACTCACAGGCTTCAGGGATCAGGACGTCTCCAGGACCGTGTCCAGCCCGCCAGCCAGATGTTCGGTGGCGGGTGTGTTGAGGGTGAGATGTGTTGTTGACTTCCAGCGCCAACATGTGGAATGAGGTCCACATTTGGGGACAAGAGAGGAATGCCAGCCGTGGACAAATGCTGTTGGGCCACAGGCTGGGTTGGGGGCTGCAGGGCACAACCAGTGACAAGGGGAAGCCGACAGCGTGGCGTCCAGGAGCCAGCGAGGGGGGCGAGAGCATGACGCCTGACACGCAGACCGGCCAGGGAGGGCACGGCCTCGGCGCCGACCCCGCACCCCCGCCCTGGTCCGCGGGTGGGGAAGCAGGGAGGATGCCCGAGGCTGGCACCCGGGCAGGTGTCCGCCACACTGGCCGCCCCTCCTGGCGGGGCGAGAAAGCCTGCGGCTGATCAGGGCCAGGTCCACTCCCTCGCCTGCCGCGGGGACTCCGGGCAGTGGCGGGGAGTGACCAGGTGCTGGCCAGGACCAGCGTCTTCTCCAAGCCCTGTGAGGCATCACTTTGTCTACTCCCCAGCCCGCCCTGCGTGAGGGGTGCTGTCGCCGCGTCTGACGGAGGGGTGGATGCGTGGAGGGCTTGGGGGCTGCCCGAGCCGTGCAGATGGCGAGGGCTGCTCTGTGCGCCCAGCTGCTCCCGCCACCACCACTCAGTGCTGTCTCCTGTGCGTGTGCGTGTGTGTGCTGCATGAGCACACGTGTGCCTGTGTGTGTGTGTGTGAATCCGTGTGTGCGCGTGGCTGCAGACCCGCACACGTGTGCCCACGTGCATATGCCCTTGCTTTTGCATGTGTTTGCACACGTGCGTGTGCTTGTGCTTGCAGGGTGCGGACCCATGTGTGCACTGCATGTGTAGGCGCACACATGCTCCTGTGTGTGAGGAGTGCCTGCATGTGCACATGCATGTGTGCACGTGTGCCTGCCTGTGTGGATGGGCACATGTCTGGTGTGGGCAGCAGGGCCTTTGGTGCAGGGAGCTCTCCCAGCTTCCTTGTCGCGGCAGCTCCTTGATGCATGCCCTGACCCTGCCGACCCCTGTCCTCGGATGTTTGCCCTCAGCCTTCTGGGTTCTCTGACCTGGGGAGACCCGAAAGGCTGGGACACAGAAACAGGAGGCAGGTGACATGAGCCAAAGCTGTTTATGGGGCTGGACGGTGGGCGGGAAGGTAAGGGGGCCACAGTCAGGACCGCTGGCTCAGGGCCAGCTGGGGGAGCCACCCACCTCCCTGTACCATGATGCCCTCCTCTCTGTGTCGGGGGCTGGGCTCTGCCGTGGGCAGAGGAGGGTGAGTGGGGTCAGGGGTGGGGCTGGAGGCCTCTGTGCACAGGGTGGAGTCCTGCCCTCTGGCAGCAGTGGGCGGTGTGGAGGCCAAGCTTCCCCCGCTGCAGTGCTGGCACCAGCTCTCTGGGACTACTTCACCTGCAGCAAGAGCCCCAGGGTCAGGAAGGCGGCGGGGTCCCAGAAGACAGGGTGCAGGCCCCCAGGTCAGGGCCCCCCCGCCCAGCTGAGTCAGGGACCCCACCTCCTTGACCCCCACGAGCGCAGGTCCAAATGCCTGTCCTATGCTAGGGCTGTGGGTGGAGGGAGGGGAGCCGCCCTGCCGGGCTCCCTGCTCACGGGGTGCCGGCTGCCTGGGCCACCCTACCTTGATGAAGGTGACGAAGCCACTGTAGAGCAGAGTGACAAGGAAGAGGGCCACGAAGGTGAGCCACAGGCGGCCCGTGTCCTCCAGCTCTGAGTAGTCGTCACCGCTCTCGTCCTGGCTCCGCGGGGGCAGGGTGGTCAGACCTGGGGAAGCGCCAGTGCCGCTGAGACCGCGCCCGTGCCGGCACACGGTGGGCCCCCAACGCGCACATGCAAACGGCCTGCTCCCTGCCGGGCTGCGCTGGCCGCTGGCGCTCCGCAGAGCCCGCCGGGTCACTGTGCCTGGTGGGGCCAACGGTCTGGAACCAAACTGGCTCACAGCTCAGTTCATGCCAGCGTGACTGGGCGCAGGGAGTGGGGAGCACTGAGAACGATGTGGACACAGGGGGCCCGGCCCGGCCAGGCTGGACCGCGAGAGCCTCCCTCAGAAGTGGCAGCTCTGTGACAGGGTGAAAGATAAGATGGTGCCAGCCAGGCAGAGAGAGCTGGGAACAGCGTCCAAGCAGGAGGAACAGCATGACGAGTGCCCTGTCTCAAGAGAGCCTGACCCGGAAAAGTGGACGGGAGCTCCGTGTGCCTGCAGCGGGGACCTGGGGCCAAGCGGCGGGAGAGGAGGCCAGAGTGGGGCTGGGGTCGGGCCCTGCTGGTGACTTTATCCTGAGAACAAAGGGCTTTAAGCAAGGGCATGTGAAGGCCAAGTTTGAATATCAAAAAGTCATTCCTGCTGGAGTTGGAGTGGTTGGCGTGCAAGGCAGGATGAGAGGGACTTGCTAGCGTCCAAGCCCAGGTCAACACACTTGTGCGGAAAGCACCCCAAAGTCCGGAGGGAGAGCCCGGGGGCAGGTAGGAAGTACTGGGTCCTGGGACCCGTCTCATGCCCCGGACTTTCCTAGTCGTTCATTCCATGAATGTTTATTGAGGGTTTTCCTCGTGCTTGACCAGAGTTACCGGAAGTGGGGTCTGTACGTGGTACTGGCCGGGAACCACTGGTCACAGGGCACAGGAAATAGGTATGGAAATTGTGTGCATTGGAAATTTTTATAGCAGTCTGTTGAATCTAATAATAAAAAATCAGCACATCTGGGTTTCTGTTTGTCTCAGATTTCTAGTAATTAGTTCATATTGTATTCTGCAAAGGTATTGGTCCATGATTCATTGGAAAAAATTTAAAAGGCAGCAGCCCTTTGCCACAGAAAACTTGAAGGAGCCTGTTCTACACACATGGAACGCAGGGGTGAGCAGGCCGGGGGTCAGTGAGATGGGTAAACATGACGACAGGTTCCCATGGACCTGCTCCATCCAGTTAAAGGCCAGGTGTACCAGATGCCCCATGACCCAGCCCTGGGGTCAGGGATGTCTTCTCAGTTACACAAGAGAGCTCGTGTGAATGATAAGCAGAAGTTGGAGGGATGGGAAGGTGGGAAAGATTTAGGGTGGGGGAAGCAGTGTTGGGAAGAATTGCAGGTGAGAGAGGTCATGCCCATTCACCCCTCTGGAGCGGGGCAGGAATGTGTCAGCGGGCAGCCCATTGGGCACAGTCTGAGAAACCCTGGGACAGGGTTTCTGTCCTGTCCTGACAGGGACAGGATCTGGAAGTTTTCCTTAGGGCAAAAGAAGCCATGAAAAGAGCTTAAGCCGAGGGGTGACATGATTGGCATTGCTTTCAGTTCCCACATCTGGGTCACCTGTGGGTCTAATTCTATTTGCTAGTTTAAAATCTTGATTACGGGTGAAGGTTTTCGCTTATTTGCATGCCTAGGAGATTTTGATTGCATGTTGGACATTGTGCACAGACAGACAGTGAGCCTGAAGTAGATTATACATGTGTATTTTCCATGAAGTGGGCACACACTCTCCTCTGTTGGGCAGGGAGGATGAGGGGCTCATTGTTTTCACCAGGAGTTGAGCTGGGCTGGGTAGCAGGATCGTTGGCTCCTGGGTCTGAATGTTTGGGTGGGGTCAGGCCCCTCCACTGGGGCTTTGGGATCTAAGCCTCGTCCAAGGCTGGAGATCTCTTGCCTCGCTCTGCTCCCAGACACTGCTCACTCAGCAGAAGTCCTGGGTGGGGGAATCAGCGGGTGGGGGAGATTTGTCTGGGGCTCATCCGTATTCCCACTCCCCAGGCCAGCCCACACAGACGCTACATCTCGGCAGATTCCCTCGCGTCCCTCTCCTCTCGTGGATGCCCAGGCCTCTCTGTCCACCTGTCTGGGATGAGGATAAAGTGGCCAACAGCCTCTTCTGGCCTAGGGATCTAGGTCAGTTGGACACTGAGTCCTCAGCTCTTCAGAGGCTTTAAATAAACCTGGTTTCACTGTTTATTCGATGTCGTCCTGTTACCGCATGAGCGACCATCTCACTAGCTTCTGCATCCTAGGCGGGAGCAGAACCTCGATGGTAAATGTTCAAAGGTCGCCTTGGCTGCTGAGTGAGGATGGGCTGCGGAGGGGGCGACGCTGGCAGCGAGACCAGCAGGGAGCGCGGAGGTTGGCTGCTGAGTGAAGGATGGGCTGCGGAGGGGGCGACGCTGGCAGCGAGACCAGCAGGGAGCGTGCAGGTCTGGGGTGGGGTCAACAGAGAGAGGCGTGAGGACTCGAGGTATTCAGGAGTTGGGGGGCTGCCTGGCTGCGAGGGTGGCAGAGGGCCGAGGTCCCTTGCCTTCACTTTGGGGGATGGGACGCATGGCTGAGGAGTGCTGGGGCCGCAGAGCAGGCCAGGAGGGAGAGGCGAGGCACCCCATGGGAGGCAGCGTTCCAGCTGCTGTTTTGTAACAATAACGAGGACCACAGGTGCTGGCCTATGCTGAGCACGCTGCAAGTCTCCCCTCCTTTGGGAAGAGGCGGACGGTGGTGGGCTGACCCTAGAGCGGAGGGGGATGGCGTGGCCTACGGATGGAGGACCGGGGGGACCCTGGCGGTCCTTGGAGGAAAGCAGCAGGACCCGTCGAGGCAGCAAGCCACAACTCGGGGGGCATGCAGCTGGCCCAGCGAAGAGAGAGGCTGCAAGCCAGGCTGTGCAGGGGCTGAGGAGAGGGCGGCCGAGGCTGCCTTAAGCAGGGAGCCGTCCTGGCTGCCCTCCACTGGTCGGGAGGAGGGGTCGGGGCAGGGAAGGCCCAGCTGCCTGCCGGCTCAGACCCGGGGTGGGATGGTGCGGGCCGCGGCCTCCTGGACGAAGCCTTTCTTCCCCTCACTCCCAGGGGGCCCTGCGGACTGGCCAGGCCTCCTGCCGCCTCTGCTGCCCACCCTGTCTCCAGAGTGTGTGGCCCTGGGGGGTGGACATATTTCTGGCCCCTGTGGGAGGTGTGGGTCAAGGCTCTGAAGGTGGCCGGTCCAGGGTCTCCTGGGGCATGAGACCACGGAGAGCCTGCGCTGTGCCTGGGGGCCCGTCTGCCCAGGGGAAGAGAGAGGGGCAGGGGCAGGAGGCCATTTCAGTGACCCAGGAACAGACAGGCCCGAGGGGCGTGAGCCGTGACAGGTGGCCCAGCACAGATGGCGCCTGGATGGGGAGGGGCAGTGCTGTGAATTGGGCTGTGCCCCAGGCGGGCACTTCAGGAGGACACCTGCTGGGGCACAGGTAGGCGGGCCCGGGGTGCAGCCGCTCTCCGGGGGACCCTGCAGGGCCAGCGGGGGCACTGCTGCCAGGCCCGTCTGTGTGAGGGCTGCTGTCCGGGCGTCTCCTCCACTCCGAGGGGTGCCCATGGCGAGGGCCAGGGCCGTAGGCAAGGTGCCCGGCCCCAGTAGAGCAGGAGCCTTCCTGTCCCCCTCGCCTTGCCGACTCGGGCCCCCCAGCTGCCGACACCTTCCTCTGCCTGGCTCCTGTCGGGTGGCCTGGGGCCTGGGCCCCCTGCTACAGCTCCTGCTGGGCTGTGTGTGCTGCTGCCTGCCTGGCCCAGGGTGCCCACCACTGTCCCATGGGGCTGGGCTGGGTAGGGAGGGGGCACCGGTCTGGGTGCTGCCCTCTGATGGGGCGGCAGTGGGGGCCTGGCAGGATGCCCCAGAGGGGAGGGTGAGCCCTGGGCCCCCACCACAGCCTCTTCTCTGGCACTGTCTGTCCACTCTTCCCCTCTGAGTGGCGTGTGGTCAGGGCCTGCCGTGGGTGTGTGCCGGTCTGACTCCCTTGGGTGCCCTAACCCAGCCCCCGCTTCCGGGCATATCTGGCTTCCCAGGTGCTGACCGTGCTTCCGGATGGGCGGAGGTCTTGGGGGCTGGGGAGGCTTGGATGCCCCCAGGGGGGCCGCTGTCTGGGGTGATCACCCTCACACCCAGCCCAGGGGAGGCCCTGCTCTGCACCCAGAGGCAGGTGCACCTTGGAGGGAGATGGCTGCTCCTCAGGGACTGGGGTGGGGGCGCCCACCTCCCACCCTTCGTGGGCCAGCACATGGTGAGTGGACACAGGGCCAGGCCCGATGGGGCAGCTTCCAGGGCACCCAGAGCCCCCAGGGCAGGGAGGCGTGCACTCCAGACGCGCAGCAGCCTGGTCCCCGCTGCCCGGCTCCTCCGGGGCTGCCCCTCCGCCCCCGGCCCAGCGTCTGCCACCGGCTCGGATGGAAGCCCCCAACCCGCGTGACTCACCACCAGTGTCCAGGTTCAAGCTGGCGCTGAGCAGCGTCCGGGAGGCCTCGTGCCTGACCACACAGGTGTAGGTGGCAGCCGCACGGCCCGGGAAGGCGGGGATGCGCAGGACGCTCCAGGTGCGGAACGAGGAGTTCCCAGGCTGGGCTGCGGGGCGCGCCGTGGAGGACCAAGAAGGGTCCACCTCGTGCTGCCCCTCCAGCCAGGCAAGGAGGACGCCCAGCGGTGAGAAGTGGGACACCTCGCACAGGAGCCAGGTGGCTGCCTCGGCAGCGGGCAGTGGACTGGGCGTCGTCAGGACGCGGACGGCAGGCTTGCTGGGCGCCAAGGCCTCTGTAGTGAGAAGCCCGGTCACGCTTTGGGCCGGGGGCATCGGGAGAAGCCAGGCGGCCAGGGGACGATGGGTCCCACCCCCCGGGGTCCCCTGGTGGAAGGAGGTGGCCAGGGGCGCTGCCGGCTGTGGTGTGGGGCGCAGGGGGCCCGCGGCTGCCCTGTCTCCCCGGCCTGGGAGCTGCCCTCACCGTGTTCTTTCTGTGCCACCAGAGTCACCGGGGACTGCAGGCCAGGGCCACTCAGCGTGCAGGTGACGGGCGTCCCATTGACCCACAAGGCCCTGGACAGGGCCAGGTGGCTGCTCCGGCTCCAGGACCCGTTGGTGTGCTCTTTGGGCTCCTTCTCCGTGTGCCCGCTCTGGGGCTGCCCAGCCACCTCCCAGGACAAGCGGGCCGCCTGCAGGTCGCCTCCCACCGCCAGGCAGGTGAAGTTGGCCTGAGCCTGGAGCCACAGGCCCTGCAGGGGAGGGCGCAGCAGGTAGACCCTGGGGGGCTGGGTGTGGTTCCGACACTCTGCAGGGGACAGGGACATGTTGGCGAGGGTGCGTGATGGTCCCTGGCGCAGTGGATGCGATCGGGGTCGAGGGGTGGCCAGCGGCTCCTGGTGTCTTTAGTCACCGCCCAGCCCCAGGCCTGCCCTCTCCCCAGAGCCACCGGCCCTTGCTGCTTTCAGAAGGGCAGTGGGCCGGTGACCTCCCGTTGCCCACAGCCGGGCTGGGGTCTCGCTTGCAGGCAGGCTCTCTCGGCCGCTGAAAGTTCTCCACCCTTCTCCCCCCACCCCCCCCCCCCGCACTTGGTTGCCCCAGGGACTGACCTCTGCAGGGGTCCTTTGGATTTTCTGGCATCCGGGCTTCTGTCTGGGTGCGACTGGTGGACAGCACTGTGGGGGAATGGGGTGAGTCAGGGTCTCCTCCTAGCTCCACAGACGGCTGGTGCTGTGGCCTGCCCGCACTGCCGGCCCCCTTCCCGCCCTCTGGGGGTCGTCTCCATCAGCCCTCCCCGAGTACACCTCCAGGCTCTGGTGGGACCCTGGCTGTCTGCTGCTGGTCACGAGTACCTGTGCTCAGAGCTCAAGGACCGTCCCCAAGACAGCCACCTCGACAGTTTAGGGTGATGGTGACCAGTAAGTTATTGGGCCATAAATTGCGACAGCCCAGGGGTCAGCCAACTTTTCTGTCAAGGGCCAGAGAGCAAATATCTTTAGGCTTTGCAGCTGCACGGGGTTTCTGTCTGTCCTCTTGCCCTCCTCCTCCTGGTCCATCCCTCTAGAACTGGAAAGGCCAGTCCTAGGCTGTAAAGATCAGGCTTTGGGCCGCATCTGGCCTGTGGGCCGTGCGAGAGCCGGGCAGCGTCTGGGTCAGGGGGCCCTCCCTTTTCGGAGGGCTTGGCTCGTGCGGTCAGCACACCTTAGGCCCCAGGTAGGTCATCTTCCATGGGAGGGCAGTCCGGCCCCAGAACAGGAGGGCCCAGCCTGTCCTCTTGAAGCTCCGCCCTCTACCCACCAAGGCTGCCAGGTGGATGGTCCGGCTGCAGGAATCACGGCTGGGGCTGAGGGCTGACACACGCTGGGAGGGTTGTGGATGTGCACAGCCCTGCCGCGGTGACCTTCTCATCTGGAGGACTGAACTATCTCCTGATTCCCCACGCCCTGTGTGCCCAACCAGGCCACCCCGAGCCTGGGGGACATGCATGGCGGGAGCAGATTCTGCCCTGGGGTGTGAGCGTCTTGACCAATGAGCTGGGCAGGGCCCCCACGGAGATGCCATAGCGGGTCGCGGCCGCTGTCCTCTGCTTGGAGCTTCACTAGCACTCCAGAGGGCCGGCGAGGGGGCTGCCATTCTCTGTGTGACCAGCACACCTCCAGTGGTTTCTGCCCTTCTCAGAGCGAGGACACGCTTCCCAGGGTGGCAGACAGGGTGAGGTGTGACCCTGGGCCCCAGCCAGGCCCCCAGCACTCAGAGAGCCTGGAGCCAGGTGGAACTGGGGGTGAGGTCGGCTTTCGCCGGCTGCCACGGCTTCCCGGCCCTGTGGGTGGCACCCTGCTTCTGTGAGGGTCTCGGGGCTCAGTTCCATACTCCTGGCTGCCTTGGGAACGTGTGCCCGCGTGAGGCTCCACGGCGAGCTCACGGTCAGCGGGTCTGCTGGGCCAGGTGAGCCTGGAGCTGGCCTGTGGGCTCTCCCTCTCACAGTGCCCCTCACGTTGTGACCTGACCACATTCATGAGGGGCTGATGGCCACACGGGGACCTGAGGTGGCCTCTGCAGTAGGTGCCCCTCAGGTCAGTACCCTGACTTCCTGGCTCAGGCTGTGACTTAAGGACTCATGGGAGAAGTCATGGAGGGCTGCCAGAGGGAGGCAGCTGGGGGCCGGGCAGGCAGATGGGGGTGTGCGTGGGCGGGGGGCTGCTGACCTGCGATCCTTGGAGTGGTTAGGGTGAAGTCCTCTGACTGGGACGTCACAGAGGACACCAAGCGGTTTGGAGTCTGCTTCGATGCTGAAATCAGGGAAGCAGTGAGCAGGTGAGGGTCAGAGTGCCGTGTGTACTGGGGGGAGGGGTCGCAAGGTGAACAGGAAGGGCAGGGGGTGGGGGGCGAGCAGGGTGATGTAGTGGGGACGCGCCTGGCCTGACCCCGCCCCCGGCCGCGGGAGGAGCCCGGCTCACCTGGGACAGGCACTGACAGGGACCGGTCGCCGTTGGGGTGCTTGACTCTGCACAGCAGGTGCTCTTCGGAGCCCTGGGGGATGCTTGAGAAAGGCAGGAGCACCTGGGAGGAGGCCGCGTACTTGCCCTCCCGCAGGACGGCCGGGAAGCTGTGGATGTTCAGGCTGTTGATGTCGGTGCTGTTACTGTAGCTCCAGGAGAAGCTGATGGAGCTGGGCAAGAAGTCCCGGGCCAGGCAGCCCAGGGCCACTGGGTTCTCATCAGACAGGGAATTCACGCAGGAGACCAGAGGGAAGAGAATCGGGGCAGACGGGCTCCCTGAGGACCCGAGAGAGAGGACAAAAGAGAAAGGGGGCGTGAGAAGTGTCTCTCGTGCCCTGCCGGTAGGTCGGGGGTCCGGGCGGCCCCGCCTTCCCTCTGGGACAGTGGAGCCGGTGCGGCCTCACTGCCCCTGGCTCAGCCACACTGGGCCCAGCCTGGGGGTCTGGGGTCAGAGGGAGGGTCTGAAGGTCATCGGTGAGGCTGATGCAGACTCAGCTCCACCGGCCCTCAGCACAAGCAGGTCACTGAGGTCGGCCCAGAGCAGCCAGGACGGCCCAGCGTGACTTCCAGGGCTCAGCTTAGGTTAAACCCTCCCAAAGCAGCTCGTCCAAGCCGAGCCAGCCCAGCCAGTCCACTTCTGCGGGACCCTTCTCAGTCCCCCTTGGTTAGCCCAGCCCAGCTCAGCCCAGTTCAGCCCCGCTCAGCCCAGTTCAGTGCAGTTCTACCCAGCTCGGCTCAACTCAGCTCAACCCAGCCCAGCCCAGCTCAGCTCATCCAGTTCAGCCTGGCTCCGCCCGGCTCAGCCCAGTTCAGCTCAGCTTAGCCCAGTTCAGCCCAGCTCAGCACAGCCCAGCTCAGCCCAGCTCAGACCAGCTCAGCCCAGCTCAGCCCAGCTCAGCCCAGCCCAACTCAGCTTAGCCCAGTTCAGCCCGGCTCACACCCGTTAAACCAGGCTCAGGTCACTCCAATCCACCTCAGCTCAGCCCGGCTCAGCCCAGCTCAGACCAGCTCAGCCCAGTTCAGTCCAGTTCAGACCACCGCAGCGCAGCCCAGCCCAGCTCAGCTCAGCCCAGTTCAGCCCCACTCAGCCCCACTAAGCCCGGCTCAGCTCAGTCCAATCCAGCTCAGCTCAGAAAGCCCAGTTCAGTCCGATTTTGTCCAGCTCAGCTGAGGCCTGCTATGGGCAGCCCAGGGTAGCCCTGCAGAGTCCTGAAAGCCCAGTGGTTCTAGCCAGAAAGCACCAGACCCACTTGCCTCGGCTAAGGCACCCGGTCCAGGAATTCCGCACAGCTGGGCTGGGCCCGGGGTCAGGTCCCTTTGTGCCCCTTGCTCTCTCCTCTCCCCGGAGTCCCTGCCCTCCCCTTCCCACTGGGCACCCGATTCCTCCGTGCCTGCCCCGGGCCTGGCCGGCTTCGGCTCCCAGCAGTGTCAGCCACCACCTTCCTCGGCTACCTGGGATAATGCTTGCTGGCGACTTTACATTCCCTAAAGCATCTTGCAAGAGCCTAGGCGCATTTGCCATCATCAGAAGGACGGTCCCAGTCTCTCTAGAATGGGCAGTGTGGCTTCTCCGGGGAGAGGAGAGCCTCGGGGACGCTTCCCTCGGCGCCTTGGCCTTCCCGGGCACATGCCCGTGGCCCCAATTCCTCTCACCCCCGAGTCTCAAATGAGTCTGACTTGACAAAATCCCCTCCAGGAAAAATCCTCATTAACGATGACGGGAAACGCATTTTATGTGAATTGCCGCGCACAGTTGTGCTCTTTATCCCAAAGCTCTGCAGAAAGCGGAGGCTGCTTTCCAGTGCACAGCAACGATCTAAAACCCAGAGCCGCCTTTCCCGCTTAAGCGAGGACACATTAAGGGGTGCCCTGGTGTGTGAAGCACCTGGACCCACACAGGCGATAGTCAAAGACTGATTCCCCTTCAAGTGAAAACAAAAACGTTTCATACAGATTTCCCGGAGCCGCAAATCTGGCAGCGCTGGCAGCCTTCCTCTTACCTTTCCAGGCTCCCGGTCACTGGCAAGTCCCGGGGGGTCTTTGGCCTGGAAGAATTCCTCCAAATCCCTTAAAAACGGCTGATTCACCACTAGCCCACTGGCCGGTGGCAGAAGCCAGGACTGCCATCCCCTGCTCCGGGCGGTCCCAGGAGACCCCCAGCCACGGCGGGCCTGGAGGCACCCGCTCTCGGACCCTCCACGGGAGCTCCTTCCACTAAGATGCTGGCTGGACCGATGACTCAGAACAGAGACGGCCCTTCCAAAGCGTCCTGAGTCCTTCCAGACTCACACCCGCCTGCGTCTCCTCAATCCACCAACCAACATGGTTAACTGAAATAATTCATGACGAATGCACACATTTCACCTAAAATCTGTCCTGAGCTGGATACCTGCAAAGTGGTCTTGAAAAATACTGAGAGGAGGGCAACCGTATCAGAATACCAGAGTGTTTCTTAGTCACGAAGAGAAAATCGACCGGCTATGGATTGTGGGCACACTCATAGTGAAAACAGAGCTTCGGGGCACCGGAGGATGGTTTGGGATTAATTACCTTGAAGGAACACCCCATTAGAACGTTATACGAATGCACTGATAAAGTGCACCTAAGACGATTTACTTTCTTAAATATTTACTTTGAAAATGAATATAAACGAGCAGTTGATAAGCTAAAACTGAAATAGATCCAAATAGTTCAAATAGGAAATAGGAGCTGGCAACCCCAGGAGCACTGAACGGATCCTGTCACAGCCTCGGAAGGACCAGCCGTGCCGGCACCTTGATCTTACTTCCAGCCTCTAGGCCGTGAGAGAATGAACTTGTTGTTTAAGCCTGGCCTGTGGTTCTTTGTTGTGACAGCCCTCAGACACTCCTACAGGTGCTGTCCTGAGTTGTCAGCCCCGTGGCCTGCATGAGAACCCCCCCATCCCCACTGGGGGTGGCTGTGCTCTGTGGGACCCCTCGTTGAATGTCCCACAGCCTGACAGTGTGGGCTGCAAAGGGCACCGTTTAATCAGAAATATGCACCGGAAGCCCACTGCCAGGGGAAGGGTTTCTCTGGGGACCCGTGTCCACTGCCAGCTCTCTTAGGCAGTCGCCTCTTCAAGCCCCTGCCACCCCTGTGGGCCCCCAGCACCCTGAAATTGCCTCCCAGGGGAGATGGCTCCCAGACTGCCCTCACCTGGGCCACCTCCTCTGGTCCCTGTGCCTCCTCTCCTATCCCACTGCCTGCTGCCACAGCTGGCCCGGACTTCTCTGCATCGCCTGGCTCAGCTCCCGTCTCCGAGCTCTAATCCCTGGCTCCCCTACCTCCTGCCAGCTGTCCCCCTTTCTGGGCCTTTCCTCTGTGTCTCTCCCGGCTGTTTCACCCGAGACCTCTGCGCCCGCTTCCGAGCTCCGTCACTGTCTGCTGGGCAGTGGGTGAGGGCCTGCGCTCCTGCAGGGCACACAGCGGCTGCACACGTGCCGGGCGCCCCTCCTGAGTCCCACCCACACACACCAGGCACTCCCAAGGTCGGACAAGCCCTCCTGTGGCTGGGCTTGCTAGGAACAGAGACAGAGTGACAAGGCCTCACGCGGGGCTCGTAGCGGCGTCCCCGCTGACGCACACAGGAGCCCCAGCTCAGGCTGCGCTGGGAGACCAGGCCGGGGGTCCTCTCCAGCT
This sequence comes from Delphinapterus leucas, assembly GCF_059928025.1. Taxonomy (NCBI): domain Eukaryota; kingdom Metazoa; phylum Chordata; class Mammalia; order Artiodactyla; family Monodontidae; genus Delphinapterus; species Delphinapterus leucas. The sequence continues at coordinate 181,305,717 of NC_143130.1, forward strand.
CAGCTGTTTTTCTTCCTCTGGACCAGCCCTGAGACCCAGCCTGGCACGTCCCCCATGGGCCTGGGAGGAGACGGATGGCCCTTTCCAAAGAGTCCTTTGGAATTGGGGTCAGCTCTCGAGATACACAGCACACAGGAGAGTGGCTTGAGAAAAACCCTTCACAAGGAAGCAGTATCACAAGATAAAATGTACATATTTATTTCAAGGCCACAAGCGAGACATTGCAAAGCAGGGCCGGGCAGAGCCCACGGCTGTGGGCTCCATGCTTGGCCACGGCATTTGGCCACGTCGGGAGAAGCTGGTTTCTTAGAGCTCGAAGCTGGAGAGGGACACGGGGAAGATTTCAGTACAAGTGGACAAGCCACGCAGACCCCCTGGCCCCAAGGCGGCTCCCCTCTCGTTCCGTCTCTGGTCCCCCATGTCCTTGGCTGGCCGTCACTTCACCTGCAGGCGACAGAGATCACGTGAGTGGGGGTGGGGGTCCCCGGGGGTCGTGTGCCACCCGCTCTTCGCGGCCAGGCAGCCCACCTTGAACAGGGTGACCGTGGTGCTGTAGAAGAGGCCCAGGAGGAAGAGGACGATGAAGGTGGAGGCCATGGTGTTGAGGTTCTCGAAGCCTTCTTCCTCGGCGCTCACTTCGCCCTCTGCAGGAGACATGGCACAGTGGGTCAGCTCGGCCGTGGCGCCCGCAGGGCCCACCCTGTCTGCCCCTCGGCCATGCGGCCACCGGGAGCGCTGGGGGCATGGCAGAAGCAGGTGGGTGGGCAGGAGGGCACGTGCACTCCCGCGCCAGCCCTGCTGTGGGGCTGGGAGCTCCCGGGCTTGCCAGGCGGGGTCTCGGGCAGGCACGGCAGGCCACTGACCACCTGATCCGGGCCGGGCAGGTGCAGGGTGTGGCCCAAGCTGAGCAGAGAGGCGACCCCAAGCACCTTGTCCCAGGAGACCTGGGGTGGCAGAGAGCACGACCGAGCAGCACAGTATGCACGGGGTGCGGCCTGTGCCAGGGTCAGCGGAGTGGCCCCCGGTGTCCTGGACTCCCCTGGAGGTCGTAGGGCCACTTGGGGCTGAGAGGCAGGGAGTGGGCCTCCTGTCCCCTGCGGTTTGGGGTGGGCCCCGCGGCCAGTGAGGACCAGCCCCGGGGGCAGATGGCTGTCTGTGCCAAAGGGCCTGTCCTTCCAGCCTCCCTCCCTCTCCTTCTTGGGGCCAATGGCACACGGGGGAGGCCGTGTGGGGCGCTGGCTGGCTTGTCTGCCCCACCAGCACTCAAGGCTGGGGGACCAAGGGGCCAGACAGACCCTGAGCCCCCAGGGAGGGAGACATTAGGACGACAGGTGGAGGACATTCTGTGGGGTCTGCAGCCCCCGCACTGAGAGACCCTGGGGTCATCTGGGGCTCAGGCCCCTAAAGGGCCAGGAGCCCGGGAGGGTCGGGAGGCGGCCTGGAGGGGCGGTGGTGTGCTGGACCCAGGAGACCTGCTCGGCCCCCGCTTCCCTCCCTGCCCACCCGGCTCTGTGCCCACCATTTCCAGGCCAGTGTTTGCAGACAGGGCCCCTGCAGCTTCCTACTCCAAGGAGGCCCCTTCTGGGACAGCCTCTCACTGCCTCTTCACAGGGGGAGGGGATGGGGGCGCTGCCGCCCTCACAAGGGCCTGGACCGGGAGAGGCACCCCTCCGGGGCATGGGCCCACGCCATCCTGAGGAACTGCAGCTGGCCGGGCCATGGTGGGCCTCGGAGCCCGCTACCCTGGGGCTGGGGATGGTGGCCATGGCAGGAGTCCAGGATGGGCCGGCCTGTGGGCACACCCCCAAGCTGAGACAGAAGGACAAGCAGAGCTTGGGCGTGACGCCCAGCAGCCAGAGTGGTGCAGAGTAACACCGCCGGAGGGGGCGGGCGCGTCTGCCAAAAGGCACCGAGTGGTGAGGGTCGGCATCTGTGTCCGTGTGTGCAAGCCTGTGCATGTGCCGTGGTTCGTGAGTGTGCACAAGCACGAGTATATCGGTGTGTGTGTGTCCATATGTCTGTGTGTGCATGTCTCAGCATGTGTCTGCGTGCCCACGACTTGTCCATAAGCATGCAGGTGTGTCTGTGTGAGCACCCATGTGCACGTGCCTATGTGTGCCTGTGACTGTGCATGCATGTGTGAGTGTGCGTGTACCTGTGTATCTGTGTGTGTCTCTGTGTGTCCACGTGTGCATGTGTCCATGTTTTTGTGTGTGTGTGCCCATGTCCATCACATATGTGTCTGTGTCACATGCATCCATGTCTCTGTCCATGTGTGTGCCTGCCTGTGTGTCCGTGCCTGTGCGTGTGCATGCACACATGTGTCTCTCTGTGTGCATGCCCACATGCATGTGTGTCTCTGCATGTATGTATGTGGCTGTGTGCGTGCATGCGCGTGCATGTGTTGCACACCCGTGTGCCCCCGGTGTGGCTGTAGAAGCAGCTAGAGGAGCAGTGAGTATAGGCTTGGCTTGCTGTGAGCATTCTGCAAGGGGCACCAGGGCTTCCAGGGGTGGGTCGGAGGCCTGTGTGGAGGCGGGGGCGAGGGTGGTGGGGGAGGGCGGTCTGCTGGGCGGGGGCAGCACAGCCATGGCCCCCGCGGGGAGAGCACTGCTCACTCACAACCAGCATCTTTTGAATGGATCTTTTTATTTCTAATTTTTATAAAATGCAACATCTCACCCACTGACACGGTTAGTTTCACACACGCATGCACACACACAGCGACGGTCACCCAGGGGCTCTGGCCCCGGCCTGAGCGGGTGGCCGGGTGGTCAGTAGCAGGTGCTGGCCGTGTCGGACATGACCAGTGACACGTTGTACAGGGTGGGTTTACCGGTGGACTTGTCCACGGTCCTCTCGGTCACCATGTGGGGCAGGGCCTCGTGGCCCACGACGCAGGTGTAGGTCTCCCCGCTGTTCCAGTCCTCTTCGCTCACCGTCAGGATGCTGTACACGAAGTAGAGGCCGGGGGCCTGGGGCTCGGGAGCCGGGGCACTGGTCACGTACTTGTCGGAGGACATGGGCTGCCCCTTCTGCAGCCACTGCACGAACACGTCCGCGGGTGAGAAGCCCTTCACCAGGCAGGTGACGGAGGCGGACTCCCGCAGGCTCAGCTGTTCCCGCGTTGGTGGCAGCACGTACACGGACGGCATGTGCTTGGCGATCTCTGTGGGGGGAGACACGGTGGTGAGATTGGGTCGTGGGCGAGAGGGATCCGTCCTGGACGGCGGGGAGCGCAGGGGCTCTCCTGGTCCCGCCTCGTTGTCCTCAGACCCCAGAAACCATGGGAGAGCCCGGGGCAGAGGGAAGGAGGCCAGTGCAGGCTCACCTGTGGGCCTGGAGATGTCGCGCTTCAGTGGCGAGGGCAGGTCTGTGTGGGTCACAGTGCACGTGAACCTTTCTCCAGACTCCCATTCCTCTACGCAGACAGAGGCCTCACCCATGGCGCTGAATGTGCCATTGGCGTGGCTCTCGGAGACGTTGGTGTGGGTCTGCAGGGCCTCGCCATTCTGGCGGGTCCAGGAGATGCTCAGGCTCTCATAGGTGGTCAGGTCTGTGACCAGGCAGGAAAGCTTGGCTGACTTGGTGAGGAAGATGCCAGCGAACGACGGGGGGATGGTGAAGATCCTGATGTCGGGGGACATGGCTGGAGGTGGGAAGAGAGTTGGTTGGAGTGAAATCAGGCGGAGGAACAGTGCAGCCCAAAGAGCAGGCGCCGAGTTGGCTACGTCCCTCGTGAGCCCAGGGTCCCGCTGCAGGGGGACAGTGGGCCCCCAGCTGCCCTGCACACAGCCCCTCCCTGCCCTGGGCCGCTCTGAGAAGCCAAGGCTCAGGACGCTGCTGGCACGTCGGGAGCGGTGTATGCAGACCTGTGTGAGGGTCCCCACCCAGCCCGGGGGCTGCACTCACGGGTGCCGCACACTGAGGACACGTTCTTCTGGAAGATCCCCTCTTTGTGTTCCACCTCACAGGTGAACACGCTCTGGCTGAGCCACTCGCTCTCCGTGATGGTCAGCATGCTGTAGGTCCTGAAGGTCACGGGCGAGGACTGTACAGTCTCCACTGGGCCTTTGCTGATGCCAGACACCACCCGCTTTCCATCACGAAACCAGGAAAAGGAGATCTGCTTGGGTCTGAAGTCTGTGGCCTGGCAGATGAGCCTGGACGTGCGCTGGGGGCTGCCGGAGAAAGCGTCTCGGGGGGGTATGAAGACGCCCACGTTGGGTGGCTTGTCAGGTCCCAGCTCTGCAGAGAAGGACAAGGCGTCAGCTGCGCCTGGCCTGACCCTGCCCCCGGCCATGGGAGGAGCCCGGCTCACCTGGGGGAGGCACTGACAGGGACCGGTCGCCGTTGGGGTGCTTGACTCTGCACAGCAGGTGCTCTTCGGAGCCCTGGGGGATGCTTGAGAAAGGCAGGAGCACCTGGGAGGAGGCCGTGTACATGCCCTCCCGCAGGACGGCCGGGAAGCTGTGGATGTTCAGGCTGTTGATGTTGGTGCTGTTACTGTAGCTCCAGGAGAAGCTGATGGAGCTGGGCAAGAAGTCCCGGGCCAGGCAGCCCAGGGCCACTGGGTTCTCATCAGACAGGGAATTCACGCAGGAGACCAGAGGGAAGAGAGTCGGGGCAGACGGGCTCCCTGAGGACCCGAGAGAGAGGACAAAAGAGAAAGGGGGCGTGAGAAGTGTCTTTCGTGCCCTGCCGGTAGGTCGGGGGTCCGGGCGGCCCCGCCTTCCCTCTGGGACAGTGGAGCCGGTGCGGCCTCACTGCCCCTGGCTCAGCCACACTGGGCCCAGCCTGGGGGTCTGGGGTCAGAGGGAGGGTCTGAAGGTCATCGGTGAGGCTGATGCAGACTCAGCTCCACCGGCCCTCAGCACAAGCAGGTCACTGAGGTCGGCCCAGAGCAGCCAGCACGGCCCAGCGTTGACTCCCAGGGCTCAGCTTAGGTTAAACCCCCCCAAAGCAGCTCGTCCAAGTCGAGCCAGCCCAGCCAGTCCACTTCTGCGGGACCCTTCTCAGTCCCCCTTGGTTAGCCCAGCCCAGCCCAGCCCAGCCCAGCTCAGCTCAGCTCAGCTCAGCCCAGCTCAGCTCAGCTCAGCCCGGCTCAGCCCAGCTCAGCCCAGCTCAGCCCAGCCCAGCTCAGCTCAGCCCAGCCCAGCCCAGCCCAGCTCAGCACAGCCCAGCTCAGCCCAGCTCAGCCCAGCCCAGCTCAGCCCAGTTCAGCCCTGTTCAGCCCAGTTCAGTGCAAATCAACCCAGCTCAACCTATTTCAGCCCAGCTCAGCTCATCCAGTTCAGCCTGGATCAGCCCGGCTCAGCCCATCCAGCTCAGCCCAGATCGGCCCAGCTCAGCCCGGCTCAGCGCATCTCAGCCCATCTAGCTCAGCCCAGATCAGATCAGCCCAGCTCAGCCCAGCTCAGCACAGCCCAGCTCAGCTCAGCCCAGACCAGCTCAGCCCAGCTCAGCCCAGCTCAGCTCAGCTCAGCCCAGCTCAGCCCAGCTTAGCTCAGCTCAGCCCAGCTCAGCCCAGCCCAGCTCCGCTCAGCCCAGCCCAGCTCAGCCCAGCTCAGCTCAGCCCAGCTCAGCTCAGCCCAGCTCAGCCCAGCTCAGCTCAGCTCAGCCCAGCTCAGCCCAGCTTAGCTCAGCTCAGCCCAGCTCAGCCCAGCCCAGCTCCGCTCAGCCCAGCCCGGCTCAGCCCAGCCCAGCTCAGCTCAGCCCAGCTCAGCCCAGCTCAGGCCATCTCAGCCCATCTCAGCCCATCTCAGCCCAGCTCGGCTCAGCCCGGCTCAGCCCGGCTCAGCCCGGCTCAGCTCAGCTCAGCCCAGCCCAGCTCAGCACAGCCCAGCTCAGCCTAGCTCAGCCCAGCCCAGCTCAGCACAGCCCAGGTCAGCTCAGTCCAGCTCAGCCCAGCTCAGCCCAGTTCAGCCCAGCTCCGCTCAGCCCAGCTCATCCCATCCCAGCTCAGCTCAGCCCAGCTCAGCCCAGCTCAGCCCAGCTCCGCTCAGCCCAGCTCAGCACAGCCCAGCTCAGCCCAGCTCAGCTCAGCCTAGCTCAGCCCAGCTCAGCTCAGCCCAGCTCAGCCCAGCTCAGCCCAGCTCCGCTCAGCCCAGCTCAGCACAGCCCAGCTCAGCCCAGCTCAGCTCAGCCCAGCTCAGCCCAGCTCAGCCCAGCCCAGGTCAGCTCAGCTCAGCTCAGCCCAGCTCAGCCCAGCACAGCCCAGCACAGCTCAGCCCAGCTCAGCTCAGCTCAGCTCAGCCCAGCTCAGCCCAGCACAGCCCAGCACAGCTCAGCCCAGCTCAGCAGAGCCCAGCTCAGCCCAGCTCAGCCCAGCCCAGCTCAGCACAGCCCAGCACAGCTCAGCCCAGCTCAGCCCAGCTCAGCCCAGCCCAGCTCAGCACAGCCCAGCACAGCTCAGCCCAGCTCAGCTCAGCCCAGCTCAGCCCAGCTCAGCCCTGCTCAGCTCAGCCCAGCTCAGCCCAGTTCAGCCCAGCTCAGCCCAGCTCAGCACAGCCCAGCTCAGCCCAGCTCAGCCCAGCTCAGCACAGCCCAGCTCAGCCCAGCTCAGCTCAGCCCAGCTCAGCTCAGCTCAGCTCAGCCCAGCTCAGCCCAGCTCAGCCCAGCTCAGCACAGCCCAGCTCAGCGCAGCTCAGCTCAGCCCAGCTCAGCTCAGCTCAGCCCAGCCCAGCTCAGCCCAGCTCAGCCCAGCTCAGCACAGCCCAGCTCAGCCCAACTCAGCCCAGCTCAGCTCAGCCCAGCTCAGCCCAGTTCAGCCCAGCCCAGCTCAGCTCAGCCCAGCTCAGCCCAGCCCAGCTCAGCCCAGCCCAGGTCAGCTCAGCACAGCCCAGCTCAGCCCAGCTCAGCTCAGCCCAGCTCAGCCCAGCACAGCTCATCCCAGCTCAGCCCAGCTCAGCCCAGCTCAGCTCAGCTTAGCCCAGTTCAGCCCGGCTCAGCTCAGCCCAGCTCAGCAGAGCCCAGCTCAGCCCAGCTCAGCCCAGCTCAGCACAGCCCAGCTCAGCCCAGCTCAGCCCAGCCCAGCTCAGCAGAGCCCAGCCCAGCTCAGCCCAGAGCCGAGCTCAGCCCAGCTCAGCCCAGCTCAGCCCAACCCATCTCAGCAGAGCCCAGCTCAGCCCAGCTCAGCCCAGCTCAGCTCAGCAGAGCCCAGCTCAGCCCAGCTCAGCTCAGCCCAGCTCAGCCCAGCTCAGCTCAGCTTAGCCCAGTTCAGCCCGGCTCAGCACAGCCCAGCTCAGCCCAGCTCAGCCCAGCTCAGCCCAGCCCAGCTCAGCAGAGCCCAGCTCAGCTCAGCTCAGCTCAGCTCAGCCCAGCTCAGCCCAGCTCAGCCCAGCTCAGCACAGCCCAGCTCAGCCCAGCTCAGACCAGCTCAGCCCAGTTCAGTCCAGTTCAGACCACCGCAGCGCAGCCCAGCCCAGCTCAGCTCAGCCCAGTTCAGCCCCACTCAGCCCCACTAAGCCCGGCTCAGCTCAGTCCAATCCAGCTCAGCTCAGAAAGCCCAGTTCAGTCCGATTTTGTCCAGCTCAGCTGAGGCCTGCTATGGGCAGCCCAGGGTAGCCCTGCAGAGTCCTGAAAGCCCAGTGGTTCTAGCCAGAAAGCACCAGACCCACTTGCCTCGGCTAAGGCACCCGGTCCAGGAATTCCGCACAGCTGGGCTGGGCCCGGGGTCAGGTCCCTTTGTGCCCCTTGCTCTCTCCTCTCCCCGGAGTCCCTGCCCTCCCCTTCCCACTGGGCACCCGATTCCTCCGTGCCTGCCCCGGGCCCGGCCGGCTTCGGCTCCCAGCAGTGTCAGCCACCACCTTCCTCGGCTACCTGGGATAATGCTTGCTGGCGACTTTACATTCCCTAAAGCATCTTGCAAGAGCCTAGGCGCATTTGCCATCATCAGAAGGACGGTCCCAGTCTCTCTAGAATGGGCAGTGTGGCTTCTCCGGGGAGAGGAGAGCCTCGGGGACGCTTCCCTCGGCGCCTTGGCCTTCCCGGGCACATGCCCGTGGCCCCAATTCCTCTCACCCCCGAGTCTCAAATGAGTCCGACTTGACAAAATCCCCTCCAGGAAAAATCCTCATTAACGATGACGGGAAACGCATTTTATGTGAATTGCCGCGCACAGTTGTGCTCTTTATCCCAAAGCTCTGCAGAAAGCGGAGGCTGCTTTCCAGTGCACAGCAACGATCTAAAACCCAGAGCCACCTTTCCCGCTTAAGCGAGGACACGTTAAGGGGTGCCCTGGTGTGTGAAGCACCCGGACCCACACAGGCGATAGTCAAAGACTGATTCCCCTTCAAGTGAAAACAAAAACGTTTCATACAGATTTCCCGGAGCCGCAAATCTGGCAGCGCTGGCAGCCTTCCTCTTACCTTTCCAGGCTCCCGGTCACTGGCAAGTCCCGGGGGGTCTTTGGCCTGGAAGAATTCCTCCAAATCCCTTAAAAACGGCTGATTCACCACTAGCCCACTGGCCGGTGGCAGAAGCCAGGACTGCCATCCCCTGCTCCGGGCGGTCCCAGGAGACCCCCAGCCACGGCGGGCCTGGAGGCACCCGCTCTCGGACCCTCCACGGGAGCTCCTTCCACTAAGATGCTGGCTGGACCGATGACTCAGAACAGAGACGGCCCTTCCAAAGCGTCCTGAGTCCTTCCGGACTCGCACCCGCCTGCGTCTCCTCAATCCACCAACCAACATGGTTAACTGAAATAATTCATGACGAATGCACACATTTCACCTAAAATCTGTCCTGAGCTGGATACCTGCAAAGTGGTCTTGAAAAATACTGAGAGGAGGGCAACCGTATCAGAATACCAGAGTGTTTCTTAGTCACGAAGAGAAAATCGACCGGCTATGGATTGTGGGCACACTCATAGTGAAAACAGAGCTTCGGGGCACCGGAGGATGGTTTGGGATTAATTACCTTGAAGGAACACCCCATTAGAACGTTATACGAATGCACTGATAAAGTGCACCTAAGACGATTTACTTTCTTAAATATTTACTTTGAAAATGAATATAAACGAGCAGTTGATAAGCTAAAACTGAAATAGATTCAAATAGTGAAAAGGGGAACCTTCTAGTTTCTGTCAACATCTTTGCCTTAATTTAGAAATGCAAATTTTCCAGGTGTTGTTGCGTTCAGTGGAGCATTTTCAGTTTTGTGGGCCGAGCAACACCCTCACCAAACCACACCTTGGTGGCCATGAGCTATAAATTTACCAACTGTGTTTTCTTGCTTCCTAAAATAGACTCTCAGCTGATCTGCTTCCTGCCACCTGCTGCAGGGGGCCAGCCCCACACGCGGCCATCTTGACTAACTCAGCACCACCAATTAATTAAAAAAATAAGCCGAATTTATTGTTGCCAAAACTCAGCCTTGAAACAGGGCAGGGGGCCGACAGTACCGAGTTACTACTTCTCGGCCAAACTTGCACCCCTATCAACTCCCCAAAGACAGGGTTCACAGTTGTTAATTGAATGATAAAATTTAAAATACTTTAAAAGTCTCTCACATTCTAAAGTCACAATTTCCCTAATCATCAGGACCCCCTTGAAGCATATCCTGTCTTTTAGTATTTCATAAGCATGCCTCTTATGATGAACATGTATCTTTCTCCTAGCAAGTGTCCCCACAAAGCCCGGTACCTGTAACCTCCCCAGGCTCTTCCTTTCGGGGGGCTGGGGCACACCGCTCTCACCAAGATCGGGACACTACACGTCCATCCTCACCCAGACAATTCTAATCCTAACCAATAAAGAATTTGAAGTACAATCTAGCACAGAGCACACCTCATATCTGAAGGGGATATTTCACTATGCCTTCCACATGTGGCATTCCTGTGGTTCTAGAAACACAATCATCAAGGCACAGTCCTCAACTGACTCTATGATTGTAGCAGCCAAATTATCTCTTGCCATAGACCAAACTGTCCTGCCGCCGAGGGGGTCCTGGGACTCCCCCACAGGTGGCCCTTCCCGCCTGCAGCCGCCTCTTGAATGCCGGCAGTATTCCGATTTTTGAAAGACATCAGAAAATCCGGAGGCTCTGAAATCCCTAGGGCGCCTGGTCCTGGTCCCCTCCTGGTCAGTCTGCCCAGTCCCCCGGCGGACACAGACACGTCCTGAGGACCAGACGGCGATGCCCAGAAACCCCAGAGAGAGGAGCAGAAAATAAAGGCCCTGGAGGGGCCATTCTTACCTGAGGAGACGGTGACATAGATCCCTTGGCCCCAGGCGTCTATACCGTAGTAATCACTGTGGTGGGATCTCCAGCTTCACCTCACAAAAACCACGGCGGCCCGGCACGGCCGCATGGCGCCCGGGGAGCCGACGGTCCGAGTCACTTATCCGGAGGGCCCCGGAACCCTCTGATGGCCCTGCCCCCTCCAGGCTCACCCGGAGACCCCACATCCCAGCCTGGCGCCCAGAAGCCAGACCACTGCCCGCCTAGTCTGCCTGACCATGAATCATGAATCCTTAACTCAAACTCAGAAGTCCAACCAACGTCAAACAGCCAGCTGCCTGCCCCAGAAAGCTGACGGAAGCCCCTGGTGACGCGGTGAAGCTCGAATCAAATGGCCAGACCAGCCGAAGGAGCTGCCTTGGCTGTCCCCGCACTGCGGCGTCCTTGGGGCAGGGAGGTCCATCTCTGGACCCCTTTTATGGGGACCCTCTCCCTGGCTCCCTTTCTGGTCCTCCAAAGTGCCCCGCACTTCTGACATTGAGACCCTGACACCACGGGTCTCCCCAAGTGTGGTGGAAGTATGGAGGGGGTGAGGACTCACCTGAGGAGACGGTGACCAGGAGCCCCTGGCCCCAGGCGTCATACCAGCTGTCACACTGTGACAACTATGCCGGGACCCCGAGCAATAACTGGTGGCCGGCCAAGACTGCCAGGCCACCTCGCATAACACCTACTGTGGCCGGCAGGGCTGGGGACCTTGGGAGCCCAGAGCCCCCGGGTGGCTGAGACCCCCAGGGAAAGCTCTGGCTGCAGAGCCCATCCAGAGAGGGCGTCTGGAACCTCTGCTCCCCGCTGGGGTGAGCCTGGGCCCCCTCAGCCCTCTTTCCGAGCCCCCCAGGCTGCCCCAGGCCCTCTAGACCTGAGACCCAGACAGCCTCGTTTTCTCCCCAAATGCAGCAAAAAAGTCTCAGAGAAAGTGAGGCAGGAGGGCTGGTGAGGACTCACCTGAGGAGACGGTGACCAGGAGCCCCTGGCCCCAGGTATCCAGTGGTCACAATGCCATGGGCCCCGTTGGGAGGTGTACAAAAACCCAAGCCCCTGGCAGCCTCCTGGTCCCACCCGAAGCCCTACCCCCAGGTCCCTGCGGCCCCGGGCGCAGAACCCGCTCGGTTCAGACTGTGTTCCACCAGCAGAGGTCCCATTTCCACGGGACGGGGAGGCAGATGGCCTCAGGAGCAGCCTCCGCCCGGGGACCCCCGAGGGTCCCACACGGGCCAAGGACTCTCTGGAGGTTTTCCCCCAGCCCAGGACAGAGGAGGCAGAGAGCCATCTCACCCGAGGAGACGGTGGCCTGGGTGCCCTGGCCCCAAGCGCTGAAGCGGTTCTGGTCGCCCTGACGCACACAGGCCCTGGCCCTGGGGAAGCTCTGCTCAGGGCTCCTCCCTCCCAGCCGCCCCTGTCCCAGGGCCTCTCGGCCCAGCTCTCAGCTGGCTCACCTCCAGGGGCTCTGTCAGCTCCCAGGCCTGGTCCCGAATGGGACTGCAGGCAGTGGTGGCGTAGCCACAGACCCCAGGGACCTGGCCCACGGCTCAGGCGGAGCAGCCGTGGGGGACCCTCACCCGAGGAGACGGTGACCAGTGTCCCCTGGCCCCAGATGTCAAAGTTAGCATATAGGCACAGTGAGCTGGCCCTGTGCTGGGGGGCCCAGAGACCTGCACCCAGGCTCCCCAGGGAGCACCCAGGAGCTGGAAGGTCTGCTCCCTGCTTGAAGAGACCGCCCAGCCCCTGCCCCTGCAAGCACCCTCCCGCCAGAACCCCGTGGTCTGGGACTGGACATCCTCCAGACCCCTGACTTGCTTTGCTCCCACGAGGTCACGTTTTCCCTTTGGCCTTCTGTGCAGCCTGCTGCTCGGAGGCTCAGGGCCGCCCAGCCCTCCTCGATTCCCAGCTGGGCTCCCCTCAACCCAGTACCCCTTCCCCAGGCATCAGGGACCCAGTCCCTTGCCTGGAACATGTCCCATCTCGTGCCCTCCTGGAAAGTCCCTTCACCTTCCCAGATGGCACATGTGACACTCCTTCTTCGGGCTCCCTACCTGCCCCCCTTGTGCACCCAACTGTGAGCCCTCAGGGCGAGGACCCAGCTGCCCTGGGGCCTCTCTGCCCAGGGGTTTTGTAAAGTTGTCAGTCACCGTGGCCCCAGCTAGCACTGTGGTTCCTGCCTCGGCCAGAGCCCCGAGGGCGGGCAGCGGGTGAGGTGGATCTGGGGCAGGTCAGCCACAGGGCCCACGGGAGGCCCCTGCCCACCAGTTCCCACACTCATTCCTGGGCTGGTTACAGATTATTTGCCGCTTTGCTAATAATCCTCCAAGTGTTGAAGGCTGCCTGCGTGGTTTCCTTTTTCTTTTAGAAATGAGAGCATATTCAAGGCTGTCTCGCACCCACCTGCACTGGACCTATGTTCTCAGGTGGAGAAAGCCCTGCCATGGCAGTGGGCGGGGTCCTGGGCCGTTGCTGACCGCAAGGTGGCTGGCTCCTGCCGGCGTGCCCTGGGGGGTCTGTCAGGGTCTCTCTGGTCTCTCTGTGGTGCTGGCAGCAGCCCCCTTGTTAGCACTGTGAGGACTTTCGCTGCCCTCTGTGGTAACGGGGCTCCAGGGGGGCTGGGGCTGTGCTGATGCTGGACCACTGTGTGCCCACACGGTCGGATCCCTGCCATGTCCCCCGGCTGCTGGTCCTCGGAGAGGGTCTCAGCTCTTTTGATGGCCCTGGCTGGAGGGAGGGTATGAGGGGAGGGGCATGATGGTCTAAAGGAGTGGATTCCCCTCCCAGACCTGCGTGAACCCTGGGGGGCTCCAGGGGAGGGGAAGAGGGGGCCTGCACTCAGCAGTGTCGAACCTGGGGCTGGGGTGCCAGGACCCACAGGTGTGCCAAGTGTGGGCCCTCACGGAGGGGAGATGCTCACAGGTGCCCAGAGGCCAGGTGTAAGTGTGGTGGGCGTGCTCGCCCATGGACCACTGCCAGGGGTGGACAGAAGGGCACAGACATGGCTGGGGGCTGGGAGGGGGTGATGATGCCCTGGAGGCTTGCTGTGGGAGGCGTCCGTGGATAGCATGTGGGGAAGTCTCTGTGTGTGTGTGTGTGTGTGTGTGTGTGTGTGTGTGTGTGTGAGTCCAGCTGACCCCAAGACCCAGAGGCTGGGCCCTGTGCCTGGAGGAGAATGGCAGGTGGTTGGATGTAGCCTGATTTAAAGGTGGCCTGTGTGCTCAGCAAAGAGGCTGAAGGATAGGGAGCATTTTTGAGAGTCTCTCCCTCTGCTCCAGGGCCTCTGATCTCCCTTTAAGGAAATGGGGGGTGGGGCTGTCCCAGGCCCTCCAGGAAATGTCTGCTCTGGCCTTCCAGCCATCTGGTTTTTTGCCTGGGGGAGGGGAGGTGCCCACCGTGCCCTGCCAGCCCCTCTCCTCCAGCCCCGTGTCTCAGGCCCCACCCAGCCTGGGCCCTGTCTCTTCAGCACAGCAGAGGATCAGCCAGTCTGCAATATCGTGTACCCTGTGGAGAGTGCAGCTCTGCCCCTGGGGGCTGGCATGTCCTCTTGGCCCCCAGGTGTGGCAGGATCTGGCTTCGGCAGAGCTTTTTGAGCCCTTCAGAGAAAGGCTGCCCTGGCCCCTCTTCCTGGCAATGGTGTGCAGAACTTGGGTCAGGGCAGCAGTGGTGGGTCTGGAGCCTGCAGGCCACGTGGCTGGCTGTGCTCATGCCCAGGCTGGGCTCCTGCTATAGCATCCCATGGCCAAGTCCTGGGACGCCGCTCCTGCCCCCACCCACTTCAAGCACGTGCCAGAGAAAGGACATGTGTGTTACAGGTGTGTGCCCCAGCGAGTGCCAGGTGAGGCGTCTGGGTCTCTGTAATGGGGTGGCCAGAACTGGGCCCATTGGCCGTGCTGAGTCAGTCTCCCAGCTTCTGCCCACAGCTGTGTCCCATAAGGTGCCCCCACCCCACTCTGGAGCAGGTGGCTGGGAAGGTATCTCCCAGGACAGCCGGGCTGTCCTGAGCAGGAGTTACAGTCGAGCTGAGGACTGGGCCCCTGAGGCCAGGGTGCCCTGGTCACTAAGCTGCCTCATTAGAGTCAGGACACATCCATGCAATTACCTCAGTAAATAGCCAGTGAGCTACAAATGGCTCTCGGCCTTGATGTCCATGACGGGAGGCAGGTGGGAACAACATTCCCTGTGCTCCTTGAACTTCTGGATCACAGTGTCCAGGAGATGGAGAAGTCAGAGATGACATGTGCTTGGGTGATCGGAGGCCTTGCTTAAGGGTGGGGGCTGCGGCTGGGCCCAGGGCTCTCCATGGCCCTGCAGCCTTGGTGAGCTAATCCCACTCCAGGGTCCTGTTTTCCTAGAGCTGGCACTGTGGTAGACCAGATAGCCAGAATGCGGGTGCGCTTTGGTAAGTGAGGAGGACCTTCCTCACGTTTGTGCGGGGAGTGCTTTGTATCTGAGATTCGGCTTCTGATGTCCTCCACCTTTGGGGAACTGGTCTCTGGACATTTTGCTCCAGAAGGAAGGTCCTTATGGGCAAAAACACAAGAGGAAAAAGTGCTTGGTGCTTCATTTATCAGTTCAGAAGGCATACAAGGGCATGAGGTTGCTTCAGTCAACAAATCAAGAGTTGCAAGACGTTACCAAAGGGAAAAGAAACAGGGGGATTTCCCTGGCAGTCCAGTGGTTAAGACTTCACCTTCCAATGTGAAGGGGGTGCGTGTTTGATCCCTGGTTGGGGAGCTAAGATCCCACATGCCTCACGGCCAAAAGAACAAAACATAAAACAGAAGCAATATTGTAACAAATTCAATAAAGACTTTAAAAATTGTCCACATAAAAGAAAAATCTTAAAAAAAGGAAAAGAAACAGGAATTACCTCTTTTAATACCCAAGGACATGAGCAAAAAAGGGTAAAAACCAGAGAAAAAGGTAACAACTTACAAAAAATTTTTAATAAGTGTGGGGGGACACCAACACATGCTATAAATTTCAAAAGGCAATAGTCAAAAAATGAACAAAAGATTCTAGTGCCTGCTGGCCTGTTCCCCCCTCCACCCCTACAACCCAGAAGAGGCAGTGGGGGGGGGTGGTTAAAGTTTTGAGAAGTCTCCTAAGTTCCCCCACGGTCCTGGGAGGAGGACACTGACTGGGAGTGTCACCACACTCGACGGGAAGGACACCTCCAGCTACAGGGGACAGCAGGCCTGATCTTCAACAGGACAACCAAAGCTGGCTGGCCTCCCCACGGAACGAGGAGCTGGGGTGGGAACTTGCTCAGTGCTGAGGATACGGGGGTGGCGGGCTGTGTCTCTGAGGATGTCTTGGCCATTCCCTCATGACTGCAGAGTTGCTGCCATGGTTAGAAGCATGAAGGGCTCCCACAGCACCTGTGGCAGGAAGGAAGGGCAGGAACAAATGCACTCTCATTGCAGCCTGGCCTTTTATGCAAGAAGGGAAGCCCCGGCTGCTCCCACACCTCCATGTCAAGAACGATGCTGCGTCCACAGCCTCCCCTGACTGTGCAGTCCCTGCACCCGGGAACACCCTCCTCTGGGAGATCTGGGGAGGTTGAGCTGCTCTACGAGCACCTCATTTTAGCCTCTTCTTTCTGCCTGGCACAGGCTGGTTGCCCCTGGGAGCTGCCACAGGAAAGGGGGTGAGCAACGTCAGTGGGTTTTCAGTGATGGGCGCAGGAGCTCCTGGGGTTCAGATCCTGATGGCAGCATGCCTTTGACAGAGGGACATGCCTGTCCCTTCAGTACAGTGACCTGGATCTTCAACAAAGTCTCAGGGATCATGACAGCCCCTTCACCCCTCCTTTGCCCTAAGGTTACAGTACATCAGGTCAAGGTCAGTGCTTGGCCAACAGTCCCCAGAGGGGGCATCCATAGGCTTAGGTGGGGCCAAGGGTGTCAGGCACTCCCCCTCACCATACAGGACAGGGAGGGGTGCCCGACAAACGGCCCTATCATCGCTGTGTGCATTTGCTTGCATGCATTTGTTGGCACTGCCAAGCCTTATGCATGTTTGAGGCAGTTTGCCAGCTTTTCTCCTGAGGACTTTCTTGACTTGGAGTTTGAAGCTCTTTCCTGCCATGAACTCTTTCCACATTGTTCCCACAGACTCCTGCCATCGTAAATTTCCAGCTGAAGGTGAAAGGAAGGGAGAAGAGGACATCGCCCTTGGAATTCTTGGAAGGCTCCCAATGACCGTTGGTTCTGGCACCCACACTGTGCTGGAGAAAGTGGCTTTTCTGTGGATGAGGTCTGGGGATGAACAGAACCAGGAAACATGGCTCCCTCAGATTCCAGAACAGGAAGAGCCCCCTCTGAAGACCTGATGATGTGCTGGCCTTCATATCCAAATGTGCCACCCCCTCCATCACTGACTCACTGCAGTTAGCCCACATCTGGTGAGTTGCTTTTCTGCTGGTAGTGCTGCACCTGCTCTGAGCCACCAGCTCCCTGCAGCCCCTGCAGTGTGTGGACCTGACCCACTCCTCTTGCATCAGGAAGGATCAGGACTTCTGTGTCTGCAGAGTCGCAGCCAACTCCGGGTCCACATTTACTACAGCCTTCCCCTGGAAAACTCACATAAATGCCCTGAGCCTTGAGTTCCCTCGTCTATAAAAAGACAGATAACAAAGAGGGAATCAAGATGGTGGAGTAGAAGAATGTGGAGCTCACCCCCTCCTACAGATACATCAAAACCACCTACATATGGAACAATTCTCACAGAACACTTTACTGAGCACTGGAAGAAGACCTCAGACACCTGAAAAGACAAGAAAGACCTCCACATAACTGGGGAGAACAAAAGAGGAGAAGAAAAGAGGAAGCGGGATGTGACCTGCACCCCTGGGAAGGAGCTGTAAAAGAGGAAAGGTTCCCACACCCTGGGAAGACCCCTCACCAGTGAGATCAGCTGGCAGGTAGTGGGAGGTGCTTCAGAGGTTTGGAGGAGAGCACAGCAACTGATCTGTGGTAGGCAGAACAGAGGGAGACCTGTACAGACAGACCTTGCCATTGCTCTGAGTGTCCCAGTCTGAGACGTGCTTTTGTTGGTATAGGCAGGGGCTGGATGCTGAAGGTCAGGCTTTGGAGGTCAGACCTGGGTAGAGGACTGGTGTTGGCTGTGTGGAGACAGCCTGAGGGGGCTGGAGTGTGGTATGGCTGCAACCAGGGTGTATGCGGAAGACTGGGTCTGCCATAGAAGCTAAGCACCATTGTTAAGTGGGACGTGAAGGGAAGAGTGGGGTGGAGTATTCCATAGCAGCCTCTTTCTCCATGCACTAGACAGGACGTCACCTCAGTGGGCTCCAGGAGTTTGTGCCAACGGGTTGCCCCCTCACAGAGGTGAGCCCCAGGGGCTGCATGATGTAGGAAGCAGGGCTGAAACCTCTTCCCGCGGCTGTGTGAGCTGTGACTTTACCACCACCACAAGCTTTGTAAACTCGGTGCCTGTAGGCAGACAACAGGTGCTCCCACGGCCGGGGTGGGTCTGGCCTTAGCAGCTGTGGGCTTTGTGGGCACATGCACATGGGGGCTGGGCCAGGTCTGGGTCTGAGCTGCCTCCATAACACTCACAGTGGGTCCAGGTGCATGACCACTGTGGTCCTGGGACCTGACTGCAGTGGATCTGTGCTGGTGACCTTATGAAAACAATGCCTGAGTGACCCCAGGGCTGATTGCTGGCATCCCCACAGTTGAGGTGGGGCCAAGGGCAGTGCCAACAACAGTGTACTTTGTGAGCCAGCACAACAGGCGACAGGTGACGCCACAGAGCACACTACTGGTGGACAGCTCCAGTGGAGAAGTACTCAGCAGCTCCTCTTGCAGTGGGCACGCTCCAATGCCTCCTACCTTAGACTGCAGCTCAGAAACAGATCTTGGGGCTTCTACTCCAACAACTAGGGAGCAGGCCCTTCCCCCAACAGGGCTGGGACAACCACAGAGCAAAAACAGGAAGCCCTGCTCAACATCCAGTGCAGGCTTTGGTCACCACAACACCAGTCACACTTCCTATCAAGGAGAAAACAGCCAACACTCACTGAGGAAAGAGGTGGCAGGTATCCACACTAAAAACAGCCCTTGTACCAAAAAATATTAAGCCCACACAAGCTACACAGAGACGCCCCCACATATATAGCCCTCCGAGACTACAGTAGTTAATTGTTTCTCCTAAACTCACAGAGTAAGAGAAATATAAGGCAAATGAAGATGCAGAGGAAACACTCTCAGGTAAAAGACCAAGAGAATTCCCTTGGAGGAACAAACAATGAAACAGACTTCTTCGGTCTAACAGACACCAAGTTCAAAAAGTCAGCAATGAAAATACTGAAGGAATTAAGAAAGGCTATTGACAGAAATGCAGATTACTGTAAAAAGGAACTAGAAACTAAAAGGTGAAGCCAAGAAAAATTAGAAAATTCATTTGCTGAGATGAAAGCTGAGCTCAAGGCAAGGAAGAGCAGAATGAATAATGCAGAAGAAAGAATAAGTGAGCTGGAAGATAGAATAGTGGAAATTACCCAATCAAATCAGCAGACAGAAAGCCAAATGAAAAAAATGAAAGCAATATAAGAGACATATGGGATAATGTAAGCAGGCCAATCTACACATAATAGGGATTACAGAAGGAGAAGAAAGAGAAAAGGGGATTGAAGTTGTATTTGAAGAAACTATGGTTGAAAACTTCCCAAACCTAAAGAAGGAAACAGACATCCAGACACAGGAAGCACAGAGGGTTCCAAACAAGATGAAAACAAACAGACCTACACCAAGATATAATTAAAATGACAAAAGTTAAAGATACAGAGATGATTCTAAGGCAGTAAGAGAAGAACAAAGAGTTAATTATGAGGGAACCCCCATGAGGCTATCAGCTGATTTCTCTACAGAAACACTGCAGGCCAGAAGGGAGTGGCAAGTTATATTCAAAGTTCTGAAAGGGAAAAACCTGCAACCTAAGATACTCTACCCAGCAAGATTATTTAGAATAGAAAGAGAGGTAAAGTATTTCCCAGACAAGGAAAAACTAAAAGAATACAGCAATACTAATCCTATCCTAAAAGAAATATTGAAAGACCTTCTCTAAATAGAAAAGAAGTAAGAAGCTATAGGAAAGAGAAAAATCACAATTGGAAAGCAAATTATTTAAGCAAGTATACAGATTAAAAAATCAAAAAATTTTTGTGAAAGCAATGATAACCACAATGAACAGCAAAATGATAAGTATGAAAATGTAAAAGAGGACATCAAAATCATAAAATATGGGACTTCCCTGGTGGCGCAGTGGTTGAGAGTCTGCCTGCTGATGCAGGGGACATGGGTTCATGCCCCGGTCCGGGAAGATCCCACATGCCGCGGAGCAGCTGGGCCCATGAGCCATGGCTGCTGAACCTGTGTGTCTGGAGACTGTGCTCTGCAATGGGAGAGGCCACAACAGTGAGAGGCCCGTGGACTGCAAAAAAAAAAAAAAAAAAATATGGAAGAGGAGAGTAAGAAAATGCAGATTTTTTTTAAAAGAAGTTGTTTGAGCCTACATAACTATCAGTCTAAAGAAAGTAGATATAAGAAGGGGTTAACATACTCGAAAAACAGGGCAACCACAAGTCAAAACCATACAGTAGGTTCACAAAAACCAAAAAGAAGAGAACACAAGCATAATATAAAGGGAAATCATTAAACCACAAAAGGGAAGACAAAAAGAAAAAAAAGGAACAAAGAAGAAATATAAAATCAACTGGAAAATGAAGTTTAAAATGGCCATAAATACATATCTATCAAAAATTACCTTAAATGTCAATGGATTAACTGCTCCAATCAAAAGACATAGAGTGGCAGATTGGATTACAAAACCAAAATCCAACAATATGCTGTCTACCAGAGACCCACTTTAGGGCAAAGGACACACATAGATTGAAAGAGAAGGATGGAAAATGATATTTCATGCAAAAGGAAATGACAAGAAAGTGGGGCTTGCAATACTCATATCAGACAAAATCGACTTTAAAACATAGGCCATAAAGAAAGATAAAGAAGGACACCATATAATGATAAAAGGATCAATACAAGAAGAGGATATTACACTCATCAACATATATGCACCTAATATAAGAGCACCTAAATACATAAAACAAATGCTAACAGACATAAAGGGAGAAATCAGTGGGAACAGAATAGTAGTAGGAGACTTTAACACCCTACTCACATCAATGGACAGATCTTCTAGACAGAGAATCAATAAAGCAACAGAGATCCAAAATGATACAATAAAACTGTTAGACTTAATTAATATTATCAGGACATTACATCCAGAAAAACCAGAATAAACATTCTTTTCAAGCGCACGTGGAACATTCTTTAGGATTGATCATATACTGGGGCACAAAACAAGGCTCAACAAATTTAAGAGTATAGAAATTATTTCATGCATCTTCTCTGACCACAGCAGCATGAAACTAGAAATCAATGACAGAAAAGGAATGAGAAAAAAAATGATTATGTGGAAACAAAACAACAAGTTACTAAAAAACCAGTGGGTCAACAATGAAATCAAAGAGGAAATTGAAAGATACCTTGAGACAAATGCAATGAAAGCAGAGCCATACAAAATCTATGGGATGCACCAAAAGCAGTTCTTAAAGAGAAGTTTAGAGCGATACAGACCTTCTTCAATAAACAAGTAAAATCTCAAATAAACAACCTAACTTACCACCTAAGAGAATTAGAAAAAGAAGAACAAACAAACCATATATGACAAACCAACAGCCAACATCGTTCTCAACGGTGAAAAGCTGAAACCATTTCCTCTAAGATCAGGAAGAAGAAAAGGTTGTCCACTCTCACCACTATTATTCAACATAGTTTTGGAAGTTTTGTTTTTTTTTTTTTTTTTTTTTTTGCTGAATGCGGGCCTCTCACTGTTGTGGCCTCTCCTGCTGTGGAGCACAGGCTCTGGACGCACAGGTTCAGTGGCCATGGCTCATGGGCCCAGCCGCTCCGCGGCATGTGGGATCTTCCCGGACCGGAGCACAAACCTGTGTCCCCTGCATCGGCAGGCGGACTCTCAACCACTGCACCACCAGGGAAGCCCAGTTTTGGAAGTTTTAACCACAGCAATCAGAGACGAAAAAGAAATAAAAGGAATCCGAATCAGAAAAGAAGAAGTAAAATTGTCACTGTTTGCAGATGTCATGATGCTATACATAGAGAATCCTAAAGATGCTACCAGAAAACTACTAGAACTAATCAATGAATTTGGCAAAGTAGCAGGATACAAAATTAATGCACAGAAATCTCTTGCATTCCTATACACTAATGATGAAACACCTGAAAGAGAAATTAAGGAAACACTCCCGTTTACCATTGCAACAAAAAGAATAAAATACCTAGGAATAAACATACCTAAGGAGACAAAAGACCTGTATGCAGAAAACTATACGGCACTGATGAAAGAAATTAAAGATGGTAGAAACAGATGGAGAGATATATCATGTTCTCGGATTGGCAGAATCAACATTGTGAAAATGACTATACTATCCAAAGCAATCTACAGATTCAATGCAATCCCTATCAAACTACCACTGGCATTTTTCACAGAACTAGAACAAAAACTTTCACAATTTGTATGGAAACACAAAAGACCCCGAATAGCCAAAGCAATCTTGAGAAAGAAAAACGGAGCTGGAGGAATCAGGCTCCCTGACCTCAGACTATACTACAAAGCTACAGTAATCAAGACAGTATGGTACCGGCACAAAAACAGAAATACAGATCAATGGAACACTATAGAAAACCCAGAGATAAACCCACACGCGTATGGTCACCTTGTCTTTGATAAAGGAGGCAAGAATATACAATTGAGAAAAGACAGCCTCAATAAGTGGTGCTGGGAAAACTGGACAGCTCCATGTGAAAGAATGAAATTAGAACCCTCCCTAACACCATATTCAAAACTACACTTAAAATGGATTAAATACCTAAACGTAAGGCCAGACACTATAAAACTCTTAGGGGAAAACATAAGCAGAACACTCTATGACATAAATCACAGCAAGATCCTTTTTGACCCACCTCCTAGAGAAATGGAAATAAAAACAAAAATAAACAAATGGGACCTAATGAAACTTAAAAGATTTTGCACAGTAAAGGAAACCATAAACAAGACAAAAAGGCAACCCTCAGAGTGGGAGAAAATATTTGCAAATGAAGCAACTGACCAAGGATTAATCTCCAAAATTTACAAGCAGCTCATGCAGCTCAATATAAAAAAAAACGCAACCCAATCCATAAATGGGAAGAAGACCTAAATAGACATTTCTACAAAGAAGATATACAGATTGCCAACAAACACATGAAAGAATGCTCAACATCACTAATCATTAGAGAAATAGAAATCAAAGCTACAATGAGGTATCACCTCACTCTGGTCAGAATGGCCATCATCAAAATATCTACAAACAGCAAATGCTGGAGAGGGTGTGGAGAAAAGAGTACCCTCTTGCACTGTTGGTGGGAATGTAAATTGATACAGCCACTATGGAGAACAGTATGGAGGTTCCTTTGAAAACGAAAACTAGAACTACCATATGACACAGCAATCCCACTACTGGGCATATATCCTGAGAAAACCATAATTCAAGTAGAGTCACGTACCACAATGTTCATTGCAGCCCTACTTACAATACCCAGGACATGGAAGCAAACTATGTGTCCATTGACAGATGAATGGATAAAGAAGATGTGGCACATATAAACAGTGGAATATTTCTCAGCCATAAAAATAAATGAAATTGAGTTATTTGTAGTGGTGTGGATGGACCTAGAGTCTGTCATACGGAGTGAAGTAAATCAGAAAGAGAAAAACAAATATCGCCTGCTAACACATATGTATGGAATCTAAAAACAAGTTTCTCAAGAACCCAGGGGAAGGACAGGAATAAGGACGCAGGTGTAGTGAATGGACTTGAGGACATGGGTAGTGGGAAGGGTAAGCTGAGGCAAAGTGAGAGAGTGGCAATGACATATGTAGACTACCAAATGTAAAATAGATAGCTAGTGGGAAGTAGCTACATAGCACAGGGGGATCAGCTCGGTGCTTTGTGACCACCTATAGGGGTGGGATAGGGAGGGTGGGAGGGAGACGCAAGAGGGTGGGGATATGGGGATGTATGTGTACGTATAGCTGATTCAATTTGTTATACAGCAGAAACTAACATAAAAATGTAAAGAAATTATACTCCAATAAAGATGTTAAAAAAAAAGGAATGAAAGAGGAGAAATCACTACTGATACTGCAGAAATACAAAAAGCCAGAAGAGAATACTATGAAAAATTATATGCCAAGAAATCGAACAACGTAGAAAAAATGGACAATTTTCTAGAAACATATGACCTACCAAAACTGAATCAAGAAGAAATAGATAATTTGAACACACCAATTACTAGATTTGAAATAGAATTGTTAATTAAAAAAAAAAACTCCCTACAAACAAAAGTCCAGGACCAGATGGCTTCACAGGTGAATTTTATCAAACACACAAAGAAGAACTTATACCAATTCTTCTCAATCTCTTCCAAAAGATTGAATAGGAGGGAACACTCCCAAAGTCATTGATACCAAAACCAGATGAAGAAACTACATAAAAAGAAAATTAGAGGCCAATATCTTTGATGAATAAGGATGCAAAAATTCTCAACAAAATATTAGCAAACCAAATCCAGCAACACATAAAAACGAGCATACACCACACCAAGTGGGATTCATCCCAAGTTCACAAGGATGGCTCAACACACACAAATCAATTAACGTAATACACCACATCAACAAAAGAAATGACAAAACCACATGGTCATCTCAATAGACACAGAAAAAGCATTTGATAAAATTCAACATCCATTCAGGACAAACAATTTTACAGAAGTGGGTATAGAGGGAACATATCTCAACATAATAAAAGCTATCTATGACAAACCCACAGCCAATATAATACTCAACGGTGAAAAGCTAAAAGCCTTCCCACTAAAATATGGAATGAGACAAAGGTGCCCACTCTCACCACTTCTCTTCAACATAGTATTGGAAGTCCTAGCTACAGCAATCAAGTAAGAAAAATAAATAAAATGTATCCAAATTTGGAAGGGAAGAGGAAAAATTGTCATTATATGCAGATGACATAATATTATATATAGAAACCCCTAAAGACTCCACACAAAAACTACTAGAACTCATAATGAAATCAGCAAAGTAGCAGGATACAAGATTAACATATAGAAGTTGCCTGCATTTCTTTATGCTAACAATGAAATATTAGAAAGGGAAGGTAAAAAAACCCAATACCTTTAAAAATCACATCCAAAAAAATAAAATACTTAGGAATAAACCCGACCAAGGAGGTGAAAGACTTATATGCTGAGAACTATAAAACATTAATAAAGGAAATTAAGATGAGTCAAAGAAATGGAAAGTAATCACATGCTCTTGTATTGGAAGAACTAATATTGTTCAAATGGCCATACTAACCAAAGCAATCTACAGATTTAATGGGATCCCTATCAAATTACCCATGACATTTTTCACAGAGCTAGAACCAATAATCGTAAAATTTATATGGAAGCATAAAAGACTCAGAATTGCCAAATCAATCCTGAGGAAAAAGAACAAAGCAGGAGGCATAACCCTTCCAGACTTCAGACAATATTACAAAGCTACAGTAATCAAAACAGCATGGTATTGGCACAAAAATAAACATATGGATCAAAGGAACAGGATAAAGAGCCCAGAAATAAACTCACACACCTATGGTCAATTAGTCTTCGACAAAGGAGGCAAGAACATATAATTGGAAAAAAGACAGTCTCTTCAGCAAGTGGTGCTGTGAAAGCTGGACAGCTGCATGTAAATCAATGAAGTTAGAATACACCCTTACACCATACACAAAGATAAACTTAAAGTGATTTAAAGACTTAAACGTAAGACATGATACCATAAAACTCCTAGAAGAGAACACAGGCAAAACATTCTCTGACATAAATTGTACAAATGTTTTCTTAGGTCAGTCTCCCAAGATAAGAGAAATAAAAGCAAAAATAAACAAATGGGAGCTAATCAAACTTACAAGCTTTTGCACAGCAAAGGAAACCATAAACAAAACGAAAAGACAACATACAGACTGGGAGAAAATATTTGTAAATGATATGATTGACAAGGGCTTAATTTCCAAAATATAGAAACAGCCCATACAATTCAAAAACCAAAAAAACAAAGAACAGAATCAAAAAATGGGTAGAAGGCCTAAACAGACATTTCTCCAAAGAAGATATACAGATGGCCAACAGGCGCATGAAACGATGCTCAACATCGGTAATTATTAGGGAAATGCAAATCAACACTACAATGAGATCCTACCTCACACCAGTCTAAATGGCCATCATGAAAAAGTCTACAAATAGCAAATGCTGGAGAGGGTGTGGAGAAAAGGGGACCCTTCTACACTGTTGGTGGGAATGTAAGTTGGTGCACCACTATGGAAAACAGTATAGATGTTCCTCAAAAAACCTAAAATAGAGTTACCATATTATCCAGCAATCCCACTCCTGGTAATATATCCAGACAAAACTATAGTCCAAAAGGTACATGCACCCCTATGTTCATAGCAGCACTATTCACAATAGCCAAGACATGGAAGCAACCTAAATGTCCATTGACAGATGAATGGATAAAGAAGATGTAGTACACGTATACTCTGGAATATTACTCAGCCATCAAAAAGAACGAAATAATGCCCTTTGCAGCTACATGGATGGACTAAGAGATTATCAAACTAAGTGAAATAAGTCAGAAAGAGAAAGACAAATACCATACAATATTACTTATATGTGGAATCTAAAATATGACACACATCAACTAATCTACAAAACAGAAACAGACTCACAGACATAGAGAAGGACTTGTGGTTGCCAAGGGGGAGGGCAGGTGGGGGAGGGATGGAGTGGGAGTTTGGGATCTGCAGATGCAAGCCAGTATAATAGAATGGATGAACAACAAGGTCCTCCTGTAGAGCACAGGGAACTATATTCAGTATCCTGTGATAAACCATATGGAAAAGAAGACTGTATATCTATGTATAACTGAATCACTTCGCTGTTCAGCAGAAATTAACACAGCGTTGTAAACCAACTATATTTTAAAAAAAGACAGATAACAGTGTCCTGCTTTCCAGAATCTTGTGGAATTAAAAGTGGAAGCAAAAGACCTGGTACAAAAGTGGGGGTGCTTCTGACAGACTTCCTCTCCTGAGAGGCAGGAGGTGATCCAAGGAGTGTCACCTGCCCAGGACATGGAGCTTCCCATTTTATCACAGAGAAAACAGCCCAAGTTTCCTGGCATTCATTTACTCAAGTCTTCCAACTTTTCTCATTTTTTGCGGCATGCTCATGTGCTATCAGAGTTGGGTTTTGTTTGATGGTCCAGTTTGAATGTCTCTTCCTCTTCATAGGCATGTTAGGACCACTCACATGTACTGATAAGACAGAAGGATATGTTTGGTGTCAATCCTGTTTTACCATTTTATGCCATGCTTTCTATTTGTATTTTTTAAAGGTTTATTTATTATTTATTTATTTTACGTATTTCTGGCTGCATTGGGTCTTAGTTGCGGCACCCAGGATCTTTGTTGAGGCATGTGGGATCTTTTGTTGCCGTGTGCGGGCTTCTCTCTAGTTGTGGCTTGCAGGTTTTCTCTTCTCTAGTTGTGGCGCATGGGCTGTAGTTGAGGCGCACAAGCTCAGTAGTTGTGGCACATGGGCCCCGTTGCCCCGCGGCTTGTGGGATCTTAGTTCCCTGACCAGGGATTGAACCCTCATCCCCTGCACTGTAAGGTGGCTTCTCTACCACTGGGCCGCCAGGGAAGTCCCCATGCTTTCTCTTTGTAAATTTCCCAAAGCAGCTGTGCGCTTCAAGTTGCCTTTCTTTGCTGCTTTGTGTGTGCAGCGGTCACCTTCCCTGGTGTCCTCTGTGCTGCTTCCTCAGATGGCACGCATGGGTCTGTGCCCAACACATGTGAAATGTGAGTGGGTGGGCTCCTCTTCATCCCTTTTCCCCATCCCTCCCACCATGTGGGTCCAATCCGCGAGGCCGCGTTCTCAGTATGTGTGTACACTGCCTCACATGCTTGGCTGCTAGCCCATGGTTTGGCTTTACTGATGTTTGAGGCCTGGCTCTTAGCAGTGAGGCAACAATTCACAAGACCTCTAACGCCCAAGTTCCTTTCCCTTCTCCCAGTTCTTGACAGTTGTGAACCTTCTGCCTTGTTAGAGCGTTATACCGTTTCGTTTTTGCTCTACTTCAGAGTTAAACTGCACTGGGTACCCACTGCAGGTCCTTTGGCCCCAGCTTCTCTGGGCTTCTTTGGTGGCCGAAGTTTTTCCACTGGTGGCTGCACCATGTAGGGGTCATGGAAACCTACTGAGATGTAACTGACTTACAACACTGTGGAAAGTTTAAGGACCACACGTGTGGATTCAAGACATTTACATATTTGCAAAATGAGGCCACCATAGTCTTAGCTAACACCTCTATCACCTCACATAATTATGTGAAATAAAATTCATATTTTATGGCAAGATAAGAAAAATTTGAACATAAAAACTCTTCTCTGCCCTTTGGCCTCCTCACTTCCCGCACCGTGCATTGTGTGTCTGCGTTAAGCGTCGACCAGACCTCCCCCTCCCCCATCAGCAGGAATCCCTGCTCAACCCTGAAGAGGAACTTTCTCCTAGCGTCGACAAGACAACTCCTCAAATGGTAACATTCCTTCTTGATCTTGTAAGAGGTCAAATGACTCACCAGGATGACGCTTAGATCTGGATTATGTAAAGTGTCAATAATACGTCATCTGACGTACAGCCTTCTGTCTCAACAAATTATAGAACTGTGCCTTGACTTCTAATGGGCAGAACAGTTCTCAGAGCTTTCTGAGATGTTCTTCCTGGGTTATAATCCTTGAATTTGGCTCGAATAAAAATTTCCACTCCTTTCTCAGATTGACTAATTAATTTTTCCTCGACAATTTTCATTGCTATTTTTTGTGGTGGGAACAATTAAGATCCAGTCTCTTAGCAACCCTCAAAACTATAACACACCATTGTTGCCTATAATCTCTATGCTGGGTATTAGATCTCCTGGATTTATTCACCTACTGCTTGCAAGTTTGTACCTTAAATAACATCTCGCCATTTCCCCCACCCCCCAGTCCCTGGCAACCACCTTTCTGCTCTCTGTTTTTACAAATTTGGTTTTTAAAATGCCACGTATTGGTGAGATCATACAGTATTTGTCGTTCTCTGTCTGACTCGTCTCACTCAGCATAATGCCTGCAAGGTCCATCCATGTTGTCACAAATGGCAGGATGTCCTTCTTTCTTGCAGCTGAAGAGTATTCCATTGCACACACATGCCACCGCTTCCGTATCATTCATCTGCTGCTGGATGTGTTGTGGGCTGTGTCCACATCTTCAGGGGTCTTTATGCTTGGAGGACAGACCAGCATATATGAACTGCTAGACGCCCTCTCCCCTGAGTATCCTTCAGGTGCTGTTCACGGCTCAATGGTGCTGAATGTGGCTGCTGAGAAATCCAGGACCAGCCAGTCTTCTCTCTTATGGATGATTTTGTCGTTTTGAATGCTGCCTAAATTAATTCTTTCCAATTCTCTCCATCCTGAAGTAAGGTAATACTAGCCCTGAAACTGTTGTCGAACCCAAGTCCGTGTGCCCAACGCACAGCGAGACCAAGCAAACTGAAACACTGGAGTTTGGAGCAGAGAAAGGTTTATTGCAGGGCTGTGCACGGAGACGAGGTGGCTCGTGCTCAGAAAGCCCAAAGTCCCCAGTGGTTCTCGGGGAAGCATTTCTATAGGCAAAATTTAGGGGAGGGCTGCAGGGTGTGTGGCTTTCTTCTGATTCGTTGGTGGTGAGGGAACAGGCTGGTGTTCCGGAGTCTGTGCTCAGCGTGGAGTTAGCATCCTCCACCTGGGTGGGGACCTTAGTTCCTGCAGAAGAGCTCAAGGGTATATCGTTCTGTGTGTCCCTGGAGGAGGAGCCAGGACCCTGTTGTTTCCTGACTGCTCCTCCTTGGTTCCTGCATTCTCTTACTTCCCTGGTTAGTAACTGAATCTGCCTTTTAGGGCTCAGGGAAGGCATAGGAGTCTGAAGCCTTTTCCCTACAAACCAGAAATGGGGGCGCAGAAAAGGCTTTTGTACCTGGGACGGCCCCACAGGGTCCTGCTTGGTTTTAATCCCGCTTTTTCTGGATACTCATCAATCTTGAGGGGAGCAAGTGTTGGACAAGAAATGGAACGATATTTTGGATAGAGCTTAATCGGTTTTAGGGGGACTCAGTTTCAAAACCACACGCTGTGCCTTAAACATTCAAGGCCCTTAGGTAGAAACCAAGTGGTTAAGGGAGACCTTCAAGCTTGGTTTGCAGAACATGGGGGAATGCAAACCGTAGATCTGGAAATCTGCTGACAGCCCCTTGGACGGAGCATCCTGAGGGGCTAGGATGACTGATGGTGAACTTTGGACATCGCAGGCCGAAAACCCACCACGCGTGACACATGGCTGCTCACGTAACCCCCAGGTTGCACCTGCGACCCACAGAGAGCGTGCAGTGCAGCCACACCTGTGCAGAGAACCCGTGAAACTGACCTTTACTTTCCACCGGTTGTTTCGAGCACCTTCCCTCCCCCTCCCCACTTCTCACAAGCGATAGGAGACAAAGCTGAACACATTGCCTCCTGTCTCCTTGCTTGGCTGCCAGCTATAAAGCCTCTCTCTGCTTGGCCTTCCAAGGAACCCACTCGCATGATTCCATCCACATACTGGGTGGGACACGGGAGCTGGAGAAGATCCACCCGGAAAGGCGACTCCGGGGAAGCACTGTACTTCCTCCTATGTGGCCTCTGCCTGATTCCAGCTGCTTTGGGCCCAGTTATTTATTGATTGAAATGGAGTTGATGTGCAGCATTGTGTTAGTTCCAGGTGCACCACAGAGCGACTTGACGTTCGTGTCCATTAAGGATGATTGTGGTCCCCACGGTCAGACTATTAACCGCGTGCCCCAGCACAAAGTTATTACAATACTACTGCCCATATTCCTTGTGCTGACTTATTTATTGTGTAACGGGAGGTCTGTACCTCTAACTCCCCTTCACCTGTTTGGTCCCCTCCCCACTCCCCTTCCCTCTGGCAACCACCTTTTTGTTCTCTGTATCTGAGTCTCTTTCATTTTATTATGTTTGTTCATTTGTTTTGTGTTTTTTAGATTCCACATATAAGTGAGATCATGTGGTATTTGTCTTTCTCTCTCTGACTTATTTCGCTTAACATAAAACCCTCTAGGTCCATCCATGTTGTCACACAAGATAAGGTTTTTTTTATGGCTGGGTAATATTTCACTGTATGCATATGTACCACGTCTTCTTTACCCGTTCACCTGTCGATGGACATTTGGGTTGTCTCCACGTCTTGGCTACTGTGAATAGTGCTGCTATGAACACTGGGGTGCAGATCTCTTTTCAAGTTAGTTTTGTTTTCTTTGTATGAATACCCAGAAATGGGGTTGCTGGGTCATTTGGTAGCTCTATTTTTAGTTTTTCGAGGAACGTCCATACTGTTTTCTACAGCAGCTGCACCAGTTTACATTCCCACCGACAGGGCGCGAGGGCTCCCTTTTCTCCACACCCTCGCCAACACTTGTTACCTGTGGTCCTTTTTGATGATAGCCATTCTGACAGGTGTCAGGTGATATTTGCTCCTTAATATACATTTTGGATTCTGTGGGTTATATCAGCTTTCCTAATTTCATAAAAAATGCAAGTTTCCATTAAAAAATTCTACATTTTGCTTTTGCACAAATTCTGAGAAAAAAAGGGGAAACTGCTGTGTGGGGAGGTGGGCCTGGAGGAGGTCTCGAACCCCCCAGGGGTTTCTGTGACTCAGCCCACCTCCTCACCTTCTCTGGCCTGCTCGGCAGCCGGAGGTGCCATGCCGAGCACAGGCTGCTTATGGCTGGGGTGTGGATCTCAAGGCCAGGCCGGTCCCACATTCTGGCCTCACTCCCTGGCAAGGAGTGGGGTCTCTGGGGAACCCAGCCCAGGACACCCTGCTGCTCCTTCAGGCTCGGATGCAGTGGTCCTGGGGATGGCCGTGGCCCCCGGGCTCTGTCTGCACCACTGTCGAGAGTTCTCCCCACACCTGGGCCTCTCTTCCCTTTTCCCGCTGGCTTTGCTCCTTCCGTGCTGTTGTGAGCACTTGCTCTAGAGGCTATAATGCGCCTGGTCACCCAGACCCGGCTGCTGTGTGTGGAGATGGCAGGTTCGTGTGCCCAGGCTGCGAGCGGCCCTCTCCCTTCCTTACACCACAGTGCCGGCTCTTAAGTTGTACTTGAAATGGTTATTTCTTTTGTGTCAGAGTCTTTCCATTTTTGTCTTGGTTGGATCATGTTTGTCTTTATTAAAATAAATAATTTTAATTTTAAATAGTCTACATTATACTTACTGAATATTGAATGTATGTGTATATATACACGTATTCATATATATTCGATATGTACAATATAGACCATTGAAGATAAAATTATATTTTATTATAACTAAACATATATATAGTTTATTCAGCTGGGAAGGGGACAATCTCCCAAGTTCATGCCTGTGGAAAATATATTTGAATGCTAGTTGGTAGTTTTTTGGGCGTAAGGGTCTTGGATTATATTTTCTCTCCAACAGCGTTTTATAGGCATTGATAAACGTTTTTTAAAGAAGTGGTGCCAGAATGTTCCCCTCTTACGCATGGTCTGATCCTGTGTAGGTGTTTGCTTGGCTTATTCTGAAGTCAAGTAACTCCAATAAAATCCATTTGTTTAGGATTGCTCTGGTTGTTTTTGTTCTGGGGATTTTAAGCAATTTCTGAAATGTTGCTTTGAGCTGCATCTCAGAACACTGGTTCTGGGTTCCTGGCTGCCTCTCCCTGAAATTGGCAGGCGGTGTGACCAGTGTCCAGTGTCACACTCCCGGGAGGATCTTTTCTGGGAGAGGTGAGAGCACTGTGGCCAGTGTGGGCAGGACACGTGATGGGCCTTAGGAGGGTGTGTGGGGTTTTCTCTGAGAAAGGAGGCGCTGCAGGGACCCGAGGCCGGGGGCCAGGTGAGTGACTTGGAAGGCCCATTGTGCTGTTATGAGGAGCTGGGTGCAGGGGAGGTGTGGGGTGGACAGGCAGTCTGTTTGCAGACAGCCGTGCGGGTCCTCAGAAGGCGGCCGGCAGCGGGAATGGCGAGCTCTGCCCCGGCTGCCCGGGAGCACAGTGGATAGATGTGTGGTGTCCAGTCCACCAGGTTCGGGGCTGGAGCTCTCTCTTTGGGACTCATCAGCCTGTAAATGGCATTAGAGTCAGAGGACCAGGGATGCCTGCAGAGAGGAAAGAGGGCACGTGCTGTCCTAGGCATGGCCTGGTCAGCATCGGGGATGAGAGAGGGAGTGGAGGGGACAGAGGGCACCTGCCACGGGGGATGGGGTCAGAGAGCAGATGCCATGGAGGCCGGGACCTAGCGGGCAGCAGGAGGGGGTCACTTGTCTGCAGCTCATGTACTTGAACGTCCCAGAATCTTTTACCAAAACCATGACTTATTTGGGATCCAACTTGTATTTCAGAGGTTCAAGGGACCTCTGTGCTTTAGACCTATTTGTTCTGAGAAACTCTAGGGGTCTAATTCAGGAAGATGCCCGATGGGCATGCAGACAGAGGGAGCCAACACGAAGCGTTTATAAATGCAAAGGACCTGGCCGATGGGCAGTTGGCACCAATGCTAGCCTTGGACACAAAGAGCTGGAAACCATTTCTGCAGCTCCAAGGACCTGCCATGCCAGCCAGTCGGGACCTGAGGGCTGCTCACTCAGACGCTTTGGCCAGGAGGCTAGACGTCGTCAGCACACTGGATGCCCTGGGCATCGGGGCAACTGAGCTGTGTACCAGCAGAGGGTCAAGTCATCGTGAGTCTGACGGCTGCCCCCCTGTAGTCTTAGTGCTGCAGAGAGAGAAGGGAGTCCCCTGGGGCTGGCAGCACAGAAATGTTGTGGGAAAAGGAAACAGAGAGGGTGAAATTGTCAGCATGGGACAGAAACACATCTTTGTTATTTTTATTAAATGTACATAATATCTGTCTAATTAACCCTATCTTATTTACTTTCTCCTTTGAAAAAGTCTTGCGTTAGGAATCTTAAGAACATACACTAATATAGCTTGCAAAATGTAAATAAAGCTCTAGAGAGTTAAAAAAAAACCATTACAATAAACTGGTACATCAGAGGTCAGAAGAGACGTGATAAAAATGCTGTTTTTTTTATACATACCATTTGTTTAATTAGTCCTGCTAGTACCACTAATTGGCACTAGTCCTAGTGTTTTGATTAAATAATAACATTCATTTAACAAAAAGGAAACGAATACCACATAATCTATAAGTTCAAATAAATGCCCACCCTTGTTTCTGTGTTACAGTGATAACAGATGTGTGCATCCGCAAGGACAGGAAGTCCCCTAAAGACGAACGAGTTTCGTTCCGAGAGCACATTCATAAGTCCAATTTGTTTGTAAGTCCAACAGAGTTAGCCTAGGTACCCAACTAACACAATTGGCTATATACTGCTGTCTTTACGCTTGCTTCCAGGCATCCTTGAAATAAGGATTCTCTACTGTATACAGTGCTATACAGTAAAGTACACAAAAGCACAACCACTTCTAGAGGATGCACGCACGTGACATCGTGTGCTAGTCTCGTGAACTAACTTACGTGATGGGACATGAGCACACACATTCCCGCCTTTGAAAGTCCACAGCTTGAAGGTTCGTATGTAGGGGACTTACTGTGCTCTCTCTTACGGAATCACGTTACCTTTTGCCTGGTGTGGCTGTGACCTTGTTGGCTGCCTGCAAGGGCGACCTCCCTGGGGCCCCGCACACGCGCAAGCACATTGTGGCTGAGGTGGTAGGGGTGGGGAACCCTTTTCTATTATTCTGGTCAACTAGAAGAGGGCCTCAGCCGGGCAAACAGGCACGGCCGCCTGGGACTGGGGAGGGTGGATGGGACGTAAAGTATAATTGCTGTGGGGATGGTGGCTGGGAAGCTCTTCAGTGGGATTCAGTCGGGGTGGGCAAAGCAGGAACCCTGCTACTCTGGCAGACCCAGATAGAGCTTATTCCTCCTGTGTGACAACAGAGGAATCTCAAAACACTATCGCGGACCAAGGTTGTGTCTATATTTTAGGTCTGCTGTCTTTCATTTGTGTGCAAAGGGGCTGCTCATCTCCAGACACTGCATCTGCATCCCAGGATGAGCAGACAGCAAACCACACTCCGGAAGCCCTACCCTTGGACCCCAGTTGCATCTCACTATCAAGACGAGGGTCACGTGGCTGCCCTTAGCTGCCAAGGAGTCTGGGCTGCATTAGGAAGGGTGAGGGGAGGACGGGTATCGGGTGGGCACTAGGATAGTCTGCCCCAGAGACAGACAGAGCAGGATCTGGGGGTGGGGTGAGGACCCCTGGTGTGGACCACGCTGAGCCGGGGCGGGAGGGAGAGTAGCGTCGGCCTTTCTGGGTAGGGAGACCCCAGGACCGGGGTAGGGAGGGGAGCGGCAGTGGAGGGGGTTCAGGGAGAGAAAAGTGAGGACGTGAGGGGTGGCGAGGGTAAAGGGGAATGGCTGAGGGTCACGGGCGCTGTAGGCAAGGAGCTGGAGAGAGGGGAGTGGGCGGGCGAGGGTCGGAGGATGCAAACAGCGATTCTGGGAACAGAGCGGTGGGTGCTGAGGGGTCCAGAGGGTGGCCTGGGGCAGGCAAGAGGGAGAGGAGGACAGGACTGGCGAGACGGGGCCAGGACCTGAGGGCGTACACGCGGGTGACAGGGAGGAGAGCAGAGCAGCGACCCTCCAGGGCCCAGGGAGGGGGCGGGCGATTGGCATGCGCGTGTGAGCGTGTGTGCGGGCACGTGTGTGAGTGCGTGCACGTGCATGCGAGTGTGAGAGTGACTGTGAGTGTTGCTCTGAGGCCGTGGCTTCCAGGGAGGGTGGGGCTCTCGGACAGGAGGGAAGGGGCAGCCGTGTGCCCTGGCTCCTCCGGGTGGGGGTCACTGCCTGGACTTCTGGGAGGTCAGCGTGCGGTTGTAGGCGAATGGTTGTGTGGCCAAGGAGGGAGATTTCGGGGCTTTGCTGTGGGGTGTGAAGTCTGGGTGGGGGCCGCGTCTTCTGGGGGGCGGCGGGGACCTCCCGGTGGCTGGCTGGGGCGGGTGGGGAATGGTGCCCTCCACAGCCACCTTCCTGGCACGCTCGCTGTCCAAGCAGTGTGTCCTTGTCCAGGTGCGTCCAGGACTCTCTAGAGTCCCCTTCACTGTGGACCAGCGGCTCAGGGTCGCCTGGGCTGCCCCCGCCCGAATGCTTCATCTCTTTTTGCATTTCGAGGAGATTCTGGGTGATCCTGGTGCATTCAATCTTTCCGGTGCGGATCTTAGGGACCCGGAGCGGGTGTGGGGAAGCTTAGGCGTCCCCCCTGCGGTCCCAAGCCTCCCTCGGGCCCTTCCCACCGCCCAGGGTCAGGAGCACGGGCTTGCTCTGGTCTGAGGAGCCCCTGCCCTGCTGGGGACTCTTTCTGGCTGAGCGTAGGGACTTGGAGCTGTGAACCTCTGGCGCTGCCAGCTGAGTTTCCTCGTCCTCCCCAGGGCCGGTCTGTGCAGGCAGAGCTCTGGCGTGTCCTTGAGCATCCCTCTGTCCTGTCACCAAGTCCTAGATACTCCTTCTCTCCAACTGTAGCTAAAAGTGCCGCCTCCCCCAGGAAGTCACCCTGACTGACCCCAGACCAGATCAGGCAGGGAGACCCACACTCCAAGCCATCCCTGCACCTCCACTCATGGCCTTGTGCTGCACCCGTGCGCAGACTGCAGCGTGGCCTGTGCCTGCCTGCAGCCACACCCCAGGCCCCGCTCAGGCACCCTGGGATGACGAATCAATGGACGAGCGAAGAATGAAGGGAAACAGGGCAATCTGCTCAGGGCAATCCCAGCCCTATGTTGAAACTATCTGAGAACCTGCCAGGTCTGTGTGTATCGCGGGTGGGGCAGGGTAGGAAGCGGGGGGCAGGAAAGGGCTCTGTGGTCGGACACCTGAGCTGGCCCGGAGCTTATCTGCTTCCTGCATGCCGGGCAGCCGGGTGGGCATGGGCTGCCGCACAGGGAACAGGATGCCTGGGGCTTGGCTGTCCTCAGGTTGCCTTCCCACCGGTGACCAGCGCTGGCCGTTGGGGCCTGGCTCGCGGCCTTCACCCAGGAGGGGAGCTCAGTGAGTGCTGCCCTGAGCCCCACCATGAGGGAGGCTCCAGACCCTCCTGGAGACAGGCTCGGGGGTGATGGGGGGCGCAGGTAGGTGGGCACACCTGTGAATGTAGGGTCCACCCTGCCCTGACCCACGGTGGGCTCAGGTTTCTGGGAGTCCTGCTGTGGGCTGGGGTACCCCGGCTGCCTGGCATGGCTGAGTCCCCAGAGCTGGGACAGAGGCCCATGAGGACCTGGGAGGGGCCGTGTCGTGGGGCTTCTGTGGAGGGCGTCGCCTGGAGGAAGGTCCCCACCCAGGGGAGGCCCGGAGGCTCGGCTGTGGGTGCGTGGAGGGCGGGACGGTCCCTTTCTGGGGTGGTCTTCCCGGGGCCACTTTCTGAAACGGGGCCTGAGTGCTGGTTGGCCTCCAGCCCATGGTGGTGTCCTCCAAGTCTGCTCCCCGTGAGCCGGCACCCTTGCTGACCCCGGGCAGCGGGCAGAGCGTGGGAGGGCTGTGGTCCTGGTGGACGCACGGGGCCAGTCCGGCTCTGGGTCTCCTGGGGTGTCTGTGAGGGGTCAGTGGTGGCAGGATGTGACACTCGGCAGCTCTGGCCAGGGGCTCCAGAGCCACGGTGGGAGGGAGGGCGGGGACAGGTCCAGGACCCCATGGACTAGCCCAGCTCCCCGACCTCACCACGAAACGGGGCACTGGGGGGCATGTGCTGCTGTCGCCCCAGGGTCCGAGGACAGCGCCTGGCCGGCTGCGCTCTGCCCTCTGCCCTCTGGCCCGGGCCTGGGTCCCCGGAGGCCTGGGGGCCGGTTTGGCCACAGCTTCTCTCACGGTGTCGTTCCCATCAGCTCCAGCGTGACCCAGGGCTGCTCAGCATACCCCCGGCTGCACTCTGGGCCTCGAGGCCTCTGCCATGAAGGGTGCGATGCTGGGCTGGGCTGGGGGGGGTCTCCTGTCAGGGCGGGGCCGAGGGCCTGGGCCTCTGAGCCTGCGGACTCCCCCTGCGGGCAGGTTTCACGAGTGGCCCGAGGCAATGTGAGCTCCAGCCAGAGTGCCACCCTGCATCAGGCCTGCGCAAATTCCATTCTGCCAGGGACCCTGCGGCAGGAAGCTGCTGGGAGACCCGCCGGCTGCGTCTCCTCTCAGGCAGCCCGCCTCCGGGTCCAGGACCCTTCCTCAGGCTGCTGCTGCCCCTTGCGAATGCAGGGTGAGGGTATGCTGGTGTCTGCTGGCCGGGAGGGCAGCGCTGTGTCCCACATCCAGAGGGTAGGCTCCATGCTAACGGGCCACTTGGGGGCGGGGGTTTCTGTCCCTGAGCGTGTCGCCGTGGTACCAATAACCGTCATACCACCGTGGCACAGACAGGTGCAGAAACCCCCTGGTTGCAGGGCGCTCA
Source organism: Delphinapterus leucas (assembly GCF_059928025.1). NCBI lineage: Eukaryota > Metazoa > Chordata > Mammalia > Artiodactyla > Monodontidae > Delphinapterus > Delphinapterus leucas. Next base: position 181,343,697 of record NC_143130.1, read on the forward strand.
GCACCCCGCTGGTCTTGTATGCTGCAGGGTGGTGTCCCGTGGAGCCCCTGGGTGCTGTTAGCCTGGTCCACGTCGGGACGAGCCCACGGGGGGCGGACTCTGAGGCAGATGACCCTGTCCACAGCCCAGCCTGCGACCACGGAACGTCATCCCTTCAGGCGCGAGGCATGGCCATCCCGGACCTGAGCGGCTGCCCGAGCCCCGGTCTGGCAGCCTTCGGGCTCCGGGCCTCCTTGGGGCGTGGGGTCCGACCTGAAGCCAGGGTTCTGGCGCCCGGCTGGCCGGTCACCACGCCGGCCGAGGGAGGACTCCTGAGGGCAGGGGGGCAGAGGGCTGACACGGGGCTCGCTCCCGCCGTGAGAGAGTTCTGCGTTCCCCCACCCCCAAGCCTGCTCCTGGGTCGGGGTAGCATCTGCAGCTGGACTCCCCTCCCCACCCCAGCCGCCCCGGCCACTCCACTCCGGCCACACCTGCCCTTCCGGGGGCTGGGTGAGGGCAGCTGGGCCTTGGCGGCAGGACGGTGCCCTGGGTTCAGCGGGGAGGGGTCCTGCACGGTCCCCACCGGGCCTCAGCTCCCCGAGGTGCCAGCTGGTCTGGCTGTGCCGCCAGCTGCAGTGGTGCCCAGGCTGCAGTCTCACCATGAGAGACCCTCCCCCCAGACCCTCTGTGACTCCCCCTCCACACGGAGGGCGCCCTGGTGCATCTGGAGGGAAGGAGGGGCAGGCAGACGGGCGGAAGGGGAGGCTGGGCCCCAGCCCTGGGGCGGGGCGCACACAGCAGCCCACCCTGTCCCGCCAGGGCCCCGGCCCCCACCTGCCTGCCCGGGCTGCCAGCCTCCTTCCTCACTGGCTGACCCCTTCTGCCTGTGGGAGCCTGGGGTGGGCTGGAGGGGCTCACGGCTGGGCTCAGGGCTTGGGTGGCCATCTAGGTGGCGTCCTGATGCCCTGTGTGCAGGGTCTGAGGGGCATTGGGTGGGGCGGGCAGCCCCTGAGGGACCCTGTGTTTGCCACATGAGAGGCTGGGCTGTCCCCCAGGACCGTGCCTGCCTTTGCAGGGAGGTTTGGGAAGCATGTCCTGTCGAGGGGAGCTCTCTGGTTCGGAGGAGCAGAGGTGGGGCAGTGGGCAGGGGAGCAGGGTACCCCCAGCCTGGGCAGAGGGAGGCCCCAGGGCTGGGCAGTAGGGGAAAGTCATGGCTCTAGATAGGCACTGGGGGAGGGACAGTCCCTAGTGCCCCTGCTGCCACCTGAGGGCCAGCAGGCTGCGCCTGTGACATGGCCTGACTCGGGCTGCCCTTCTGGAGGGTCTGGGCTCCAGCTTCGCTGCCATGTCTGTAAGTCACGTAGGGGACACGGAGACACACCCCCACGGTGACAAAAGTCCCTGCAGCCGCCCTTCCAGGAAGGTCTGCCCAGCAGGGCAGGCCGGAGGCCCCGTACTGGGCACAAAGCTCCTGGGAAGGGAAGCCTGGATGTAGAGCCTGCAGAGGATGGGCCGGGGGACCGCAGGAAGTGCAGCAGAGGCCCAGAGCAGGGGTGGCCCTGGAAAGCGCCCTGCACCAGGAACCTGGCGGGTGGGGAGGCCAGCCCAGCTTAAGCCCCCTGGCAGGGCCTGTGGGGGTCAGGCGGGCAGCTGTGCTGTGGGCTCAGAGGGAAACGTAGGTGGGCCAGCTCCTCCGAGGGGCTCTCCCCAGAGGCTGCTCACTCTGGGCAGGCTTCTGGTGCAGCGCACCTCCTGGCCGTGATCTCAGGAGACACTCGGCTACACTAGGAGCCTGTACAGCCCTGCTCCCAGGGAGAGGCCCCTGGATCCCCCTTGGGACAGGCCAGGAAACGGACCCACCTGCCTCGGGACCGGCAGCAGGCTGGAAGGTGCTCCCACCTGCCCTGAACCCTACCCACTGTGCTCACCAGCGAGCTCCTAGGCAACTGAGTACAGGCCCAGCTCCAGCGTCCACTCCTGTCAGTTTCTCTGAGCTCCCAGCAGAGTCAGGAGGGTATCTAGGGGTCCTGCCTACTGGGAACTTGACCTGATGGTTTGCCCGGTGTGAGCTCTGTCCTTCCTGGTTCCTTTGGGTGTGGGTGTTGATAGTCAGGGGGCTTCTGCCAGCTGGCTGGGCTCTGGGCTTGTGGCTCTGTGGGTCAGAGTAGTCGCCTAGAGCCCTTTGAAGCCTCCGGCTGCCGTGCCTGGACACAGGCCCGTGGGCCAAGCCAGCCAGGAGTGGCGCTGGACACTGAAGGCCGCAAGCGTGGTCAGGGGGTGGTCTGCACCATCTCCCCAGGAAGGGCATGGTGCCCCCCACTGAAGGCGTGGGCAGAAGCAAGCCTCTGTGGAGTGGGCGCACGGGAGTGGGGGAACCCCAAGTCCTTTTAGGGGTCCAGGTGCACTGGGCTGAGGGACTGCCCTGGGGGGCTGGCCCCTCTCCTGCAGGTGTCTCACACAGGCTTGCGGGGGGCTGGCTCCTCTCCTCAGGTGTCTCACACAGGCTCGCGGAGGCCTTGCCCCTCTCCTCAGGTGTCTCACACAGGCTCGCGGAGGCCTGGCCCCTCTCCTCAAGTGTCTCTCACAGGCTCGCGGTCTGCACCTGAATCTGGCTGAGCATGGGCGGGGGGGGCGGTGTCTGGGAGGTGACCCCTCTGGAGGGCTTCTTGTGTGCCCGTGTGCAGCGAGGGTCCTGGGTGGGCCGCAGGGGGAGGTGCCAGGCCAGGAGCAGCGCTGGGCTCTGGGTAGACAGTTTAGCCAGGCCAGTCCCAGGGACATGGGCAGGTGGGTCCACCCTCCTGGAAGAAATGGCTCCAAAACCAAATTCAATCAGCTGCCCCCGAAGGGGAGAGACCCTGCCCATATTCCTGTATCCACAGGGCAGGGCGCCCAGCCTGCTCAGAGCAACATGTGGAGAGTGGGCTGCAGTGGGGTGCGGGTGGTGCGGATGTGGGGTGCAGTGAGGTGTGGGGCAGGTTGGGGGCACAGTGCTGTGGGCATAGGTGGTGTGGCCAGGAGGCCCAGTCTCCGAGTGGTAGGGGCAGTGCCAGCCCACCAGGCCAGCCCCTCCCTTGTGACACGCCTGCCCAGACTTGGGGGCTCACAGGGTCCTTGCAGAGTGGGGTCTTTGTGTCTCCAGCTGTGGCCCCCAGGTGACTCAGGGAGGAAGCTCCCAAGCTGTTGGACGGATGCCAGGACAGTGGCCTTGAGACCTTCTTGGTGTTGGGAAGGCCAGCGGGGTCGCAGTCCTTGGAGCGTGTCTGGCTGAGACCTGGGTGGCTTCATGGTCTGATGGGCTTGGATGGGAGCCAGGGGATGGTGACTAGTCCGCCTGTGGCGTGAGGGGGGCGCGGTGCTGGGGGCCTTCCCTGTGCTTCCGCCCCAGTGGGTTTGTGTTACAGGCTGTTTCCCTGTGGTCGCCGTGGTACCCATGGTGATGTGGCCCCATTCAAAATCCTGGGGACAGGGCCATGGCTCGGGCTCCCGGGGCGGGGTTTCTGATGGGTGTTGTGATGCTGTGGGTATAACAACCGCTACACCCCGAGTAGCAGTAATACCACAGTGCCACAGACCCTTTCCCAATCCCTGCTGCCGGGGGCTGGGCTGGGGGGCTGTCAGGTGGAAGCAGGGGCCCGGAAAGCTGTGGGACGGTCTTGCCGCTGCACGTGTCCTGCTGGGAGCACGTGGGAGGCCTCTCCCGTCGGTGGTCAGTGACCACGCCCAGCTCTATCCTGAGGCTCCGAGGCAGGGCACTGCTGAGTGAGCTGGTGTCAGCGTCTGGTTTGGAAGCCAAACCCATTGTGACGGTCTCCTGGGTTGACAAATTGTCTGCACACGGTGTATGGGTCACCTTGGGGCCCTTGGTACCCCTGGGGCCAGCAGGTGCCTCCCCCTCCCCCCTCTGCCAGGAAGGCCAGGAGCAAAACAGGGGTCGTTCCTGCTGCCGCCAACCCTGGGGCTCCGGGTCCGAGGTGTGCCTGCCTGTCCCCAGATGCAGCTCTGAGCAGCTTCAGGCCTTTTGGTTGCAGGAAGACCTAGAGCAGGTGTGTAGGGGTGCCCAGTGGCCTCTCCTCTCGGGCCCCACTTCCCCCTGCCCTGACCACCGGGGCGTCCAGAGCTCCTGGGGGAAGACCTTCACTGCGGTGGCCCAGGGCCCTCCTTCCCCGAGCCCATGCATCCCTTCTGAGTCCTCACAGCTCCAGGCCTTGGAGCACGGCCGAGTCAGTGGCCTCTGGGCATCCATTCCGGGGTGACTAGGGGTGACTGAAAGCTCTGAAAGCTCCAGGCCTGAAAGCGCTGGCGAGTTCTGCGGTGTTCCCTCTGGAATGTGGACGCTGCTCTGTACCTGGTCCCACCTCAGTACCACGGGGCATCGAGAGGGTGCCAGCACCACCTGCTGGGGGTGTCTGGGCCTGGGGCCGGGGCCGGGGCTGGAGGGCTGACCCTTTACTGGCACCCCTGCCCTGCTGGCATCCCTAAGTCTCAGGCCCCGGGGGGTGCTCTCTGCAACTGCTGCCTCATCTGGACCTTGGTGACCCCACATAAGGGGCCTCGGCGGTGCCTCTGCTCAGGGGCCTCAGCAGGTGGTGCGCCGAGCCCCAGGCCCTTCCTGTGTCCCCTGGTGGTGGGCCGAGTCCGAGGCCCCGGCCCCGAAGGGGGCAGAAGCTGCAGGTCCCGGACTTGGTGCGTTTTCCAGCATCGTTAGGCGTTGAGATTTAAGAATACATTTGCATCAGTTTAAACCCCCCTCATGCAGGCAGTGTTTGCAGGTGGCAACCGCCAAGGAGGGAGAGCGTGCAGGTGCTTTGTCCTCACGGCCGCCCTCCCTTGCCACTGCCGTGCCCCTCCCATGCCCCTCCTGTGCCCCCCCATGCCCGTGCCGTGCCCCTGCCGTGCTCTCAGGCCGGGTCTGCTCATGCACGCCCGCACAAAGCGAGGCCGAGCCCTCCCTCACACAAGCCCCCAACCCCATCTTTCTTGATGTCCTTCACCTCTGCCTTCGGACCCGTGGGGGAGACTTCCCGGTCAGGCGCTGGGGTGCAGCGCCAAGCTCCACTTCCTGTGAGCGAGTGCAGGTGGGGCTTTCAGACAGGGGCCATGTCACTGTGGGTGTAGCAGTCACCGCTACTACAGTACCATCACGGTGACACGTGCCCCTCAGAATCCTCCCCCCGCGGCTGTGTGTCCGGGGCTGCCCTTGCTGGCTCGGGCCGGCTCTGAGGAGGGGACCCTGCGTTTCCGGTGGGTTTGGGGGGTGAGCAGGGGGCGGGGTCTGACCCAAACCTGCATGGCACCCCCTCTCCAGCCCAGGCGACCCTGCTGGCCACCGTGGTCTGTGCAGCCGCCGGTCTGCCTGGCTCAGGGGTGCTCTGGTTGTGTCCGTCCTGCTCTCTGGGCCCCCCTCAGAGCTTCTGTCCCCGGCGTGACCAGTGAGGGTCTGGCCTCCCCTTGCCCTTGTCTCGCATCTGCTGGAAGCCGCCGATGGTTTGGGGTCAAACCTGTGACATCTGTTGGTCGACTGGGGCCTGGGGACGGCTGACTTGATGTGAGAGGCTGTCTGCCATCTGTGGGCGTGTGGAATGGTCCCCCCTCCACCTCTCAGCACCTGCCGCGGGGGGCCCTCCCGGGGCATGACGCGGGTGTTTCCGCGGTCGGTTGGGGTGTCTCTGGAGATCAGCCTTCCGCAGTGCTGTCCCCCAGCTCCGAGTGAGAGGTGCTCTTCCTCCTTGGGGGTCCTCACGGCCCCTGGCGAGGGCACCTGCCCCCCCAGGAGGCCAGACGTCCAGGTGAGTCGGGGCCTGGCCTGCAGCCTTTGAGCCGCGGCAGGCTGGGCTCGGCCTGAGGGCCGGCCTGTGAGGGGTCTCAACAGCATGGGCTCCACGTTCACTGTCCTGGCCAGCCGTTCATGCAGCTGCTGTCCATGGGCCTTTAACGTGAAAGTGGTGGAAACGGCCTTTATTCAGTCACTCTGGACAGCAGGCGAGAGCTCGGTCCACCCACTGTGAGCAGAGCTGACCAGTGTGTCACAGGAGAGCAGGGGTGGGGCTCCAGGGGCTCTGGTGAGGGAGCAGGAAGGGTGGCCGTGCAAATGCGATGAGGCCGCTGTGCCCGCCGGCTGGCAAGGATGCAGGGATAGGTCAGGACTCCACCCTCACAGAGGGCTCCGTGTCTCTCTCTGCGGCTGAGGGGCGTTGGGCAGCTGAGGACTGGCAAGGCTGAGCCTCCAGCGCTTCTGGGGGAAGGTCACGGCCAGGACCACTGACAGACAACCCCTGTGGGTATGCAGTGCAGCGGAAGCATGACAGAGGCATCTCAACACCAGGCTCTCTGCCACTGGTGTCGGGCCACCCCTGCATTCTCGGGCCGGGGGGGAGGGACACACCTGGTTAGGAGCCGGGTCCTCCCAGCGGCTGTGTTTACCGAGCAGCCACCAGGATCGAGGAGCTGGGCGCCCGCTCTTCTGCCTCTTCCTTTGCGTGGGGCAGCTGGGGAACTCCAGGCGGGAAAGCAGCGTGGCCGCTGGTGGGCGAGTCAAGGAGTCAAAGGGCGAAGTGCAGCTGGTGCCCACTGTGGGCCCCTGGGAGCCACGAGGAGATGGGCCAGCGGTGAGTTAGGGGTCTCTGCCTGCGGTGAGACCTGGGAGTCGGCATGCTGTGAGGCTGCGAGGGGGCGGGGGCCTCACGTCTGGGGCAGGGGCGGGGGAGCCAGGCCCTGGGTGTGCTGGATGTGGCCCAGCATCCACGTGGGCTCCTGTGTTTGCTGCCCGCAGGCACTCGGGACGCCCGTGCATCGTGTGGAGCTGCAGGCCGGGGACTGGCCAGGAACCCAGCCCGGCAGGCTGACCCTTTGGAAAGAACCTCCTCTTGGGTGCACGGTGTCGCGAGCTTTCTCCTGGGGTTCGGAGGTGATGCTGTGAGGTCAGGGCTCGGCACTCACGCCCGCAGTGGGTGGCGTTGGGAGCAGGTGGCCCGCCGGGAGGCTCCGGCCTGAACCGGGCCTGACTGAGCCTGACCTTGCTGCCACGGCCACTGCTGCTCCGGGCTCTCCCTGGGAGTTCTGTGTCTCCAGCTGTCGTCGAGGCATGGACACGGGGTCATCGTCCCACCTGCCGTCTCTAGGGTGTGAGCCGCCCCCTCTGCCCTGCTGGCTGGGGGGCCTCGGGGAGCAGAGCCCAGGTGTCTCCCGGATGGGCCGTGGAGCTCAGAGCTGGGGGGCCTCCGAGTTGTTCTCTGGACTTTGTCAATGAAAATTCAAGGAACTATCAAGTTAAGAAGAAGAAAGGGAACTTTATTCAAGCCAACTGAGGATTCTAACTGGGGAAGCAGATTCTCAGAAGCTCTGAGGATGGTTCTGCTTGCTCGGAGTGGAAGACACAGTTATGCACATTTTCGAGACAAAGGGTCGTACGTCAGAATGACATGCGGTATTTTACATAAAGGTCACCAAGGAGGCACAGCCCAGGGAAGCACGTACAAAGTGGGCAGCGGGTCACCGTGACCCCTACAGAGCTGGGAAGGAATGCTATTCTTTAAGAAGTTGCATTGCCAGCGTCAGAAGAAAGGAAAAATCAATCTTTACAGGGGAGCAGGCACGCCCACCTTTGAGGAGCTCTGGCTAAGGTGTGACGCAGATGCACACAATTGGGAGGGCCTAGTATGGGTCGGGAACACACCATGCTTAAGTTTTCCTGCACTGTCTTAAATACAAAATTTATCTCATCAACTTTTCAGGGTCACCTCAAGTGTGGAGAGGAGAGGGCCGACCCCCATGGCGTCCACGTGGGCCCGCAGGGCTTCTGTCTGATGGGGTCTTTCCGTTGGGAAGATTGCAGGCCATCATTTGCCTGAATGCTGGGATGAGCTAGACGTCTGGTCTGAGTCTGTTCAATGAACCGGACAGAATTCAGCTTCCTAGAATTGCGTTTATGACTTCTGGCTATTGGCTGGTCTGTAAACCAGCCCGTGTTCCTCCTTTTGGGGGCGTTGGAGCAGGGTTCATACACGTGGCGGAGGCCAGTTTTGTGAAAGTCTGAAAGCTCACCCCAAAACCACCTGGGCCCGGAGTGGCCTGTGCAGGTAGTCACACACCCGATAATCTGAATGCTTTCCTGAGGGTTAGCGCTCTAATTACGATCTCCACTTCTTCCTGAGTCGCTTTTGTTAAGTTTTATTGCTAGAAGAGGAACGCTCTGGGCGACGTCATTGACACTGTCAGTGTGCTGTGCTAGCAACTGTGCTCTGTGCCTGCTTGGTCCTCCCAGCACGCGCTGTGTCCACGGCACCAGGAGCAGAGCCTGCCGGGTGGGAATGGGCACGGGGGCTGGGTGGGGGTGGGTGGGGGAGGGGCGGGAGAGCCCAGGAGAGGGGGCGGAGTCTCAGGGACAGCACTGTAGACACAGGTGGATGGACAGGCTGCTGGCTGCTGGCTGCCTGGTGAAGCACCGCCTTGTGGACCGCAGTGAAGCAAGAGCAGAGGAGCGGGTCGACCCCAGCTTGAAGATGTGTGCTGTGTCCTCCTGTGTCCTGCTAGAGGGGCGCGACTGCTGGGGTGAATCCCAAGGCTGGGCTTTGGCTCCACAGGCATGGACCCTCTTGGGGGTGTGTGCACAGCTTCCGGAGCTTTGGGTTGGGGTGGTTATGTCAGGTGCAGCAGACGAAGGATGCTCAGGGTGGAGGAATGTGGTGGCAGTAATTTAAAAAGAACGGCTTGTGTGGCTGAGTGCTTGGTGCAGGCTGGACACCATGCCCAGTGCCTGTGGGTCACTTTGTTGGGTCCTCACCATGAATCCCCATGGAGCCGTGATTGCTATGGTGATTAATTATTCCACAGGCTGGGCACAGGCAGCAAAGGACCCAGCACAAGGTCGCCCACCAGCTGCCCACCGAGCCAGGTCTCCATGGAAGAATGGAGGCTGTGATGTGAAGATGGTAGTGTGGGCAGATGGTTAGAGCTGGCTCTGGCCGGGGATGGAGCAGGACAGTGGGCAGAGGTGCGTGGAGTCCAGGGCAGGGTTCACGGTGCGTTCAGGCTTGGAGTGTAGATGACGGAGCCTCCGCTGGGTCTGGATGGACGACTCTCCAGGTCCTGTGGTCTGTGGCCAACGGTGTCCCAAAAACCTACACCAAGATAACCAGGAACTTTCCTCCTATGTGTTTCTAGGAGAGTGTTTCCAGTCTATGCCTAAGTCCTTAATTAACTCTCATGAATGGAGTAAGAGAGGGGTTTAATTTAATTTAATTTCATTCTCTGAGAAGTGGATATCAGTTTTCCCAACACCATTCGTTCAAGGGAATATTCTTTCCACACTGAGTATTCTTGACATTCTTGTCCAGTATTCACTGACCATATATATGTGGGTGTATTTCTGAGCTCTCCATTCTGTTCCATTGGTCTGTGTCTGTTTTTATAGCAGTACCATACTGTTCTGATTAGTTGAGCTTTGTAGTAAGTTTGAAATCGAGAACTGTGATGCCTCGCGTTTTGTTCCTTCTCAAGATTGTTTTGGCTATCTGGGGGGCGTTTGTGGTCTGTACAAACGCTAGGAATTTTTTGGTCATTGTTGAAAATCCCACTGGAATTTGGACAGGGATGACATTGAATCCATAGATGGCTTTATGTAGTACGGATGTTACAACAATACTGACTCTTCACACTTATGAATGTGGGGTGTCTCTCCACTTTTTTGTGTCTTCTTCAGGTTCTCTCCTCAATGTTTTATAGTTCTCACATCTAGATGTTTTACTTCTTGATTAAGTTTATTCCTAAGGTTTTATTGTTTTTGATCTTACTGTAAAAGTAATGATTTTCTTTCATTCTTTCTTAGGAAGTTCATTGTGAGTGTACAGAAACGCAACCAATTTTTGTATGTAGATTATTTTTTTGCCCCAAAACTTTAATTATGTTGTTTATTCATTCCAGTATTTCTTTGCTGGAGTCTTTAGGACTTTCTGCATGCAAGCTCGTGCCGTCAGCAAACAGAAACAGTTTCACTTCTTCCTTTCCAATCTGGATGCCTTTTATTTGTTTTTCTTGTCTGGTTGCCTGATTGTGGGATACTGAATCCCAATACTCTGTTGAATAGGGGTGGTGAGAGTGGGCACCCCTGTCTTGAAGCTGATCTTAGAGGAAAAGCTTTCAACCTTTCAGTATTGAGTATGATCTTAGCTGTGGTTGTGTCTTGTATGCCCCTTACTTTGTTGAGGTATTTTCCTTCTCTACCCAATTTGGTGAGTGTTCTTATTGTGAAGGAATGTTAACTTTTGTCAAACATTTTCTCTGCATCTGTTGAAACGGTCATGTGATTTTCGTCTTTAGTTTTATTCATGCGGTGTATTACCTTCGTTGATTTCCACACGCTGAACTCTCTCTTCATCTCAGGAATCAATCCCATTTGGTCACGGTGTATAACATCTTTAACGTACTGTGGAATTCAGCTTGCTGGTGTTTTGTTAAGAATTGTTGCATCTGTGTTCATCGTGGCTACTGGTCAGCAGTCTCCTTGGAGTGCCCTCAGCTTATACAATGAGTTTGGGACTGTTCTCTCCTTTCCAATTTTTTGGAAGAGTCTGAGGAGGTTTGGCGTTCATTCTCTTCAAATGTTGCTGGAATTCACCAGTGAAGCCGTCGGACATGACACCAAAAGCGTAAGCCACAAAAGCAAATACCAACAAGTGGGGCTACATCAAAATAGAAAGCTTCTGCACAGCAAGAGGAAGAATCAACAAAACAAAAAGGCAACCTACAGAATGGGGAAAAGTATTTGCAAAAAATATGTCTGACAAGAGGTTACTATGCAAAATATAATAGAGAAGACATACTCCTCAAAAGCAAAACAAGCAAACAAGGGATGCTATTCCAAAAGAGGCAGGCAGAGGACTCAAATAGACACCTTTCCAAAGAAGACATGCAGTTGGCCAACAGGACAGGAATAAGTGCTCAACATCAGTCAGCATCAGGGGAACGCAAATCAAAAGCTCGCACCTGTTAGAGCGGCTGTCGGCAAAATGAGGAGAGATGGCAGATGCTAGTGGGCTTGTGGTTTGGTGGGAACGTAAACTGGTGCAGCCACTGTTGCAAGCAATAGGGCGATTCCTCCCAAAAGTAAAATTAAAAGCCTCTCTTATGTAGCAAGCCCGCTCCTGGGTATATATGTGAAGACGATGAAGCGCATCTACAAGAGGTGTCAGCGCCCCACAGTCATTGCAACAGTGTTCTCAATACCCAAGGCTCCGAAACAATCTGTCTCTGTCGATGAGTGAATAAAGATGAATTAAAATATGTCGACACACACAATGGAAGGTTCTCCATCGGTGAAAAGGAAGTATTACCGTTTGCGACAGCATGGATTGACCCCAAGGGCATTATACTTTGTGAAATAGGTCAGACAGAGAAGGACATATCCTGCAGACCTCACTCGTACCTGGGATCAGAAAACATCCAACCTGCAGAAGCAGAGAGTAGCATGCTGGTTACCAGGGCTGAGGGGTGAGCCCGTTTCCTACAGGCCTCCTGACTTCCTTTCCCCTCCACGAAAGAGTTCGCCCTTCCTTGCCGCCTGCGGACTTGAACCTGTCTCCATGGGGTTGCAGACCCCAAATTGCAATTGTCTGCTGATCCCGAAGAAATCCATCTTTGATGGAGAAATGCCTGGCAGAGTGTTTGCTTCAGGACAACACGAGTTAGTCGTTGTATGTGGCTACTCACAGCATCAGCTTGTTCACCTAAGTCCCCATAAAGTTCACTGAACCCAGGAGTGAAGGTTTAGAGAATCCTTTGGAAAAATGATGTCAAAGGGGGTTAATCCATGTTTTGTCTTTGGAGCCTTACTTTTTTAAGGGCCAAGGGCAGTGATTCTGGCCATGTAAGTCCACTTTCTTGTTTATATTTATTTATTTATTTATTTGCAGTACGCGGGCCTCTCACTGTGGTGGCCTCTCCCGTTGCGGAGCACAGGATCCGGATGCGCAGGCTCAGCGGCCATGGCTCACGGGCCCAGCCGCTCCGCGGCATGTGGGATCTTCCCGGACCGGAGCACAAACCTGTGTCACCTGCATCGGCAGGCAGATTCTCAACCACTGCACCACCAGGGAAGCCCAGTTTTGGAAGTTTTAACCACAGCAATCAGAGACGAAAAAGAATTAAAGGAATCCGAATCAGAAAAGAAGAAGTAAAATTGTCACTGTTTGCAGATGTCATGATGCTATATACAGAGAATCCTAGAGATGCTACCGGAAAACTACTAGAACTAATCAATGAATTTGGCAAAGTAGCAGGATACAAAATTAATGCACCGAAATCTCTTGCATTCCTATACACTAATGATGAAACACCTGAAAGAGAAATTAAGGAAACACTCCCGTTTACCATTGCAACAAAAAGAATAAAATACCTAGGAATAAACATACCTAAGGAGACAAAAGACCTGTATGCAGAAAACTATACGGCACTGATGAAAGAAATTAAAGATGGTAGAAACAGATGGAGAGATATATCATGTTCTCGGATTGGCAGAATCAACATTGTGAAAATGACTATACTATCCAAAGCAATCTACAGATTCAATGCAATCCCTATCAAACTACCACTGGCATTTTTCACAGAACTAGAACAAAAACTTTCACAATTTGTATGGAAACACAAAAGACCCCGAATAGCCAAAGCAATCTTGAGAAAGAAAAACGGAGCTGGAGGAATCAGGCTCCCTGACCTCAGACTATACTACAAAGCTACAGTAATCAAGACAGTATGGTACCGGCACAAAAACAGAAATACAGATCAATGGAACACTATAGAAAACCCAGAGATAAACCCACACGCATATGGTCACCGTGGTGCTAGGAAAACTGGACAGCTCCATGTGAAAGAATGAAATTAGAACCCTCCCTAACACCATATTCAAAAATACACTTAAAATGGATTAAATACCTAAACGTAAGGCCAGACACTATAAAACTCTTAGGGGAAAACATAAGCAGAACACTCTATGACATAAATCACAGCAAGATCCTTTTTGACCCACCTCCTAGAGAAATGGAAATAAAAACAAAAATAAACAAATGGGACCTAATGAAACTTAAAAGATTTTGCACAGTAAAGGAAACCATAAACAAGACAAAAAGGCAAACCTCAGAGTGGGAGAAAATATTTGCAAATGAAGCAACTGACCAAGGATTAATCTCCAAAATTTACAAGCAGCTCATGCAGCTCAATATAAAAAAAAAACGCAACCCAATCCATAAATGGGAAGAAGACCTAAATAGACATTTCTCCAAAGAAGATATACAGATTGCCAACAAACACATGAAAGAATGCTCAACATCACTAATCATTAGAGAAATAGAAATCAAAGCTACAATGAGGTATCACCTCACTCTGGTCAGAATGGCCATCATCAAAATATCTACAAACAGCAAATGCTGGAGAGGGTGTGGAGAAAAGAGTACCCTCTTGCACTGTTGGTGGGAATGTAAATTGATACAGCCACTATGGAGAACAGTATGGAGGTTCCTTTGAAAACGAAAACTAGAACTACCATATGACACAGCAATCCCACTACTGGGCATATATCCTGAGAAAACCATAATTCAAGTAGAGTCACGTACCACAATGTTCATTGCAGCCCTACTTACAATACCCAGGACATGGAAGCAAACTATGTGTCCATTGACAGATGAATGGATAAAGAAGATGTGGCACATATAAACAGTGGAATATTTCTCAGCCATAAAAATAAATGAAATTGAGTTATTTGTAGTGGTGTGGATGGACCTAGAGTCTGTCATACGGAGTGAAGTAAATCAGAAAGAGAAAAACAAATATCGTCTGCTAACACATATGTATGGAATCTAAAAACAAGTTTCTCAAGAACCCAGGGGAAGGACAGGAATAAGGACGCAGGTGTAGTGAATGGACTTGAGGACATGGGTAGTGGGAAGGGTAAGCTGAGGCAAAGTGAGAGAGTGGCAGTGACATATGTAGACTACCAAATGTAAAATAGATAGCTAGTGGGAAGTAGCTACATAGCACAGGGGGATCAGCTCGGTGCTTTGTGACCACCTATAGGGGTGGGATAGGGAGGGTGGGAGGGAGACGCAAGAGGGTGGGGATATGGGGATGTATGTGTACGTACAGCTGATTCAATTTGTTATACAGCAGAAACTAACATAAAAATGTAAAGAAATTATACTCCAATAAAGATGTTAAAAAAAAAGGAATGAAAGAGGAGAAATCACTACTGATACTGCAGAAATACAAAAAGCCAGAAGAGAATACTATGAAAAATTATATGCCAAGAAATCGAACAACGTAGAAAAAATGGACAATTTTCTAGAAACATATGACCTACCAAAACTGAATCAAGAAGAAATAGATAATTTGAACACACCAATTACTAGATTTGAAATAGAATTGTTAATTAAAAAAAAAAAAACTCCCTACAAACAAAAGTCCAGGACCAGATGGCTTCACAGGTGAATTTTATCAAACACACAAAGAAGAACGTATACCAATTCTTCTCAATCTCTTCCAAAAGATTGAATAGGAGGGAACACTCCCAAAGTCATGGATACCAAAACCAGATGAAGAAACTACATAAAAAGAAAATTAGAGGCCAATATCTTTGATGAATAAGGATGCAAAAATTCTCAACAAAATATTAGCAAACCAAATCCAGCAACACATAAAGAAGAGCACACAGCACACCAAGTGGGATTCATCCCAAGTTCACAAGGATGGCTCAACACACACAAATCAATTAACGTAATACACCACATCAACAAAAGAAATGACAAAACCACATGGTCATCTCAATAGACACAGAAAAAGCATTTGATAAAATTCAACATCCATTCATGACAAACAATTTTACAGAAGTGGGTATAGAGGGAACATATCTCAACATAATAAAAGCTATCTATGACAAACCCACAGCCAATATAATACTCAACGGTGAAAAGCTAAAAGCCTTCCCACTAAAATATGGAATGAGACAAAGGTGCCCACTCTCACCACTTCTCTTCAACATAGTATTGGAAGTCCTAGCTACAGCAATCAAGTAAGAAAAATCAATAAAATGTATCCAAATTTGGAAGGGAAGAGGAAAAATTGTCATTATATGCAGATGACATAATATTATATATAGAAACCCCTAAAGACTCCACACAAAAACTACTAGAACTCATAATGAAATCAGCAAAGTAGCAGGATACAAGATTAACATATAGAAGTTGCCTGCATTTCTTTATGCTAACAATGAAATATTAGAAAGGGAAGGTAAAAAAACCCAATACCTTTAAAAATCACATCCAAAAAAATAAAATACTTAGGAATAAACCCGACCAAGGAGGTGAAAGACTTATATGCTGAGAACTATAAAACATTAATAAAGGAAATTAAGATGAGTCAAAGAAATGGAAAGTAATCACATGCTCTTGTATTGGAAGAACTAATATTGTTCAAATGGCCATACTAACCAAAGCAATCTACAGATTTAATGGGATCCCTATCAAATTACCCATGACATTTTTCACAGAACTAGAACCAATAATCGTAAAATTTATATGGAAGCATAAAAGACTCAGAATTGCCAAATCAATCCTGAGGAAAAAGAACAAAGCAGGAGGCATAACCCTTCCAGACTTCAGACAATATTACAAAGCTACAGTAATCAAAACAGCATGGTATTGGCACAAAAATAAACATATGGATCAAAGGAACAGGATAAAGAGCCCAGAAATAAACTCACACACCTATGGTCAATTAGTCTTCGACAAAGGAGGCAAGAACATATAATTGGAAAAAAGACAGTCTCTTCAGCAAGTGGTGCTGTGAAAGCTGGACAGCTGCATGTAAATCAATGAAGTTAGAATACACCCTTACACCATACACAAAGATAAACTTAAAGTGATTTAAAGACTTAAACATAAGACATGATACCATAAAACTCCTAGAAGAGAACACAGGCAAAACATTCTCTGACATAAATTGTACAAATGTTTTCTTAGGTCAGTCTCCCAAGATAAGAGAAATAAAAGCAAAAATAAACAAATGGGAGCTAATCAAACTTACAAGCTTTTGCACAGCAAAGGAAACCATAAACAAAACGAAAAGACAACATACAGACTGGGAGAAAATATTTGTAAATGATATGATTGACAAGGGCTTAATTTCCAAAATATAGAAACAGCCCATACAATTCAAAAACCAAAAAAACAAAGAACAGAATCAAAAAATGGGTAGAAGGCCTAAACAGACATTTCTCCAAAGAAGATATACAGATGGCCAACAGGCGCATGAGACGATGCTCAACATCGGTAATTATTAGGGAAATGCAAATCAACACTACAATGAGATCCTACCTCACACCAGTCTAAATGGCCATCATGAAAAAGTCTACAAATAGCAAATGCTGGAGAGGGTGTGGAGAAAAGGGGACCCTCCTACACTGTTGGTGGGAATGTAAGTTGGTGCACCACTATGGAAAACAGTATAGATGTTCCTCAAAAAACCTAAAATAGAGTTACCATATTATCCAGCAATCCCACTCCTGGTAATATATCCAGACAAAACTATAGTCCAAAAGGTACATGCACCCCTATGTTCATAGCAGCACTATTCACAATAGCCAAGACATGGAAGCAACCTAAATGTCCATTGACAGATGAATGGATAAAGAAGATGTAGTACACGTATACCCTGGAATATTACTCAGCCATCAAAAAGAACGAAATAATGCCCTTTGCAGCTACATGGATGGACTAAGAGATTATCATACTAAGTGAAATAAGTCAGAAAGAGAAAGACAAATACCATACAATATTACTTATATGTGGAATCTAAAATATGACACAAATCAACTAATCTACAAAACAGAAACAGACTCACAGACATAGAGAAGGACTTGTGGTTGCCAAGGGGGAGGGCAGGTGGGGGAGGGATGGAGTGGGAGTTTGGGATTTGCAGATGCAAGCCAGTATAATAGAATGGATGAACAACAAGGTCCTCCTGTAGAGCACAGGGAACTATATTCAGTATCCTGTGATAAACCATATGGAAAAGAAGACTGTATATCTATGTATAACTGAATCACTGCGCTGTTCAGCAGAAATTAACACAGCGTTGTAAACCGACTATATTTTAAAAAAAGACAGATAACAGTGTCCTGGTTTCCAGAGTCTTGTGGAATTAAAAGTGGAAGCAAAAGACCTGGTACAAAAGTGGGGGTGCTTCTGACAGACTTCCTCTCCTGAGAGGCAGGAGGTGATCCAAGGAGTGTCACCTGCCCAGGACATGGAGCTTCCCATTTTATCACAGAGAAAACAGCCCAAGTTTCCTGGCATTCATTTACTCAAGTCTTCCAACTTTTCTCATTTTTTGTGGCATGCTCATGTGCTATCAGAGTTGGGTTTTGTTTGATGGTCCAGTTTGAATGTCTCTTCCTTTTCATAGGCGTGTTAGGACCACTCACATGTACTGATAAGACAGAAGGATATGTTTGGTGTCAATCCTGTTTTACCATTTTATGCCATGCTTTCTATTTGTATTTTTTAAAGGTTTATTTATGATTTATTTATTTTATGTATTTCTGGCTGCATTGGGTCTTAGTTGCGGCACCCAGGATCTTTGTTGAGGCATGTGGGATCTTTTGTTGCCGTGTGCGGGCTTCTCTCTAGTTGTGGCTTGCAGGTTTTCTCTTCTCTAGTTGTGGCGCATGGGCTGTAGTTGAGGCGCACAAGCTCAGTAGTTGTGGCACATGGGCCCCGTTGCCCCGCGGCTTGTGGGATCTTAGTTCCCTGACCAGGGATTGAACCCTCATCCCCTGCACTGTAAGGTGGCTTCTCTACCACTGGGCCGCCAGGGAAGTCCCCATGCTTTCTCTTTGTAAATTTCCCAAAGCAGCTGTGCGCTTCAAGTTGCCTTTCTTTGCTGCTTTGTGTGTGCAGCGGTCACCTTCCCTGGTGTCCTCTGTGCTGCTTCCTCAGATGGCACGCATGGGTCTGTGCCCAACACATGTGAAATGTGAGTGGGTGGGCTCCTCTTCATCCCTTTTCCCCATCCCTCCCACCATGTGGGTCCAATCCGCGAGGCCGCGTTCTCAGTATGTGTGTACACTGCCTCACATGCTTGGCTGCTAGCCCATGGTTTGGCTTTACTGATGTTTGAGGCCTGGCTCTTAGCAGTGAGGCAACAATTCACAAGACCTCTAACGCCCAAGTTCCTTTCCCTTCTCCCAGTTCTTGACAGTTGTGAACCTTCTGCCTTGTTAGAGCGTTATACCGTTTCCTTTTTGCTCTACTTCAGAGTTAAACTGCACTGGGTACCCACTGCAGGTCCTTTGGCCCCAGCTTCTCTGGGCTTCTTTGGTGGCCGAAGTTTTTCCACTGGTGGCTGCACCATGTAGGGGTCATGGAAACCTACTGAGATGTAACTGACTTACAACACTGTGGAAAGTTTAAGGACCACACGTGTGGATTCAAGACATTTACATATTTGCAAAATGAGGCCACCATAGTCTTAGCTAACACCTCTATCACCTCACATAATTATGTGAAATAAAATTCATATTTTATGGCAAGATAAGAAAAATTTGAACATAAAAACTCTTCTCTGCCCTTTGGCCTCCTCACTTCCCGCACCGTGCATTGTGTGTCTGCGTTAGGCGTCGACCAGACCTCCCCCTCCCCCATCAGCAGGAATCCCTGCTCAACCCTGAAGAGGAACTTTCTCCTAGCGTCGACAAGACAACTCCTCAAATGGTAACATTCCTTCTTGATCTTGTAAGAGGTCAAATGACTCACCAGGATGACGCTTAGATCTGGATTATGTAAAGTGTCAATAATACGTCATCTGACGTACAGCCTTCTGTCTCAACAAATTATAGAACTGTGCCTTGACTTCTAATGGGCAGAACAGTTCTCAGAGCTTCCTGAGATGTTCTTCCTGGGTTATAATCCTTGAATTTGGCTCGAATAAAAATTTCCACTCCTTTCTCAGATTGACTAATTAATTTTTCCTCGACAATTTTCATTGCTATTTTTTGTGGTGGGAACAATTAAGATCCAGTCTCTTAGCAACCCTCAAAACTATAACACACCATTGTTGCCTATAATCTCTATGCTGGGTATTAGATCTCCTGGATTTATTCACCTACTGGTTGCAAGTTTGTACCTTAAATAACATCTCGCCATTTCCCCCACCCCCCAGTCCCTGGCAACCACCTTTCTGCTCTCTGTTTTTACAAATTTGGTTTTTAAAATGCCACGTATTGGTGAGATCATACAGTATTTGTCGTTCTCTGTCTGACTCATCTCACTCAGCATAATGCCTGCAAGGTCCATCCATGTTGTCACGAATGGCAGGATGTCCTTCTTTCTTGCAGCTGAAGAGTATTCCATTGCACACACATGCCACCGCTTCCGTATCATTCATCTGCTGCTGGATGTGTTGTGGGCTGTGTCCACATCTTCAGGGGTCTTTATGCTTGGAGGACAGACCAGCATATATGAACTCCTAGACGCCCCCTCCCCTGAGTATCCTTCAGGTGCTGTTCACGGCTCAATGGTGCTGAATGTGGCTGCTGAGAAATCCAGGACCAGCCAGTCTTCTCTCTTATGGATGATTTTGTCGTTTTGAATGCTGCCTAAATTAATTCTTTCCAATTCTCTCCATCCTGAAGTAAGGTAATACTAGCCCTGAAACTGTTGTCGAACCCAAGTCCGTGTGCCCAACGCACAGCGAGACCAAGCAAACTGAAACACTGGAGTTTGGAGCAGAGAAAGGTTTATTGCAGGGCTGTGCACGGAGACGAGGTGGCTCGTGCTCAGAAAGCCCAAAGTCCCCAGTGGTTCTCGGGGAAGCATTTCTATAGGCAAAATTTAGGGGAGGGCTGCAGGGTGTGTGGCTTTCTTCTGATTCGTTGGTGGTGAGGGAACAGGCTGGTGTTCCGGAGTCTGTGCTCAGCGTGGAGTTAGCGTCCTCCACCTGGGTGGGGACCTTAGTTCCTGCAGAAGAGCTCAAGGGTATATCGTTCTGTGTGTCCCTGGAGGAGGAGCCAGGACCCTGTTGTTTCCTGACTGCTCCTCCTTGGTTCCTGCATTCTCTTACTTCCCTGGTTAGTAACTGAATCTGCCTTTTAGGGCTCAGGGAAGGCATAGGAGTCTGAAGCCTTTTCCCTACAAACCAGAAATGGGGGCGCAGAAAAGACTTTTGTACCTGGGACGGCCCCACAGGGTCCTGCTTTCTTTTAATCCCACTTTTTCTGGATACTCATCAATCTTGAGGGGAGCAAGTGTTGGACAAGAAAGGGAACGATATTTTGGATAGAGCTTAATCGGTTTTAGGGGGACTCAGTTTCAAAACCACACGCTGTGCCTTAAACATTCAAGGCCCTTAGGTAGAAACCAAGTGGTTAAGGGAGACCTTCAAGCTTGGTTTGCAGAACATGGGGGAAAGCAAACCGTAGATCTGGAAATCTGCTGACAGCCCCTTGGACGGAGCATCCTGAGGGGCTAGGATGACTGATGGTGAACTTTGGACATCGCAGGCCGAAAACCCACCACGCGTGACACATGGCTGCTCACGTAACCCCCAGGTTGCACCTGCGACCCACAGAGAGCGTGCAGTGCGGCCACACCTGTGCAGAGAACGCGTGAAACTGACCTTTACTTTCCACCGGTTGTTTCGAGCACCTTCCCTCCCCCTCCCCACTTCTCACAAGCGATCGGAGACAAAGCTGAACACATTGCCTCCTGTCTCCTTGCTTGGCTGCCAGCTATAAAGCCTCTCTCTGCTTGGCCTTCCAAGGAACCCACTCGCTTGATTCCATCCACATACTGGGTGGGACACGGGAGCTGGAGAAGATCCACCCGGAAAGGCGACTCCGGGGAAGCACTGTACTTCCTCCTATGTGGCCTCTGCCTGATGCCAGCTGCTTTGGGCCCAGTTATTTATTGATTGAAATGGAGTTGATGTGCAGCATTGTGTTAGTTCCAGGTGCACCACAGAGCGACTTGACGTTCGTGTCCATTAAGGATGATTGTGGTCCCCACGGTCAGACTATTAACCGCGTGCCCCAGCACAAAGTTATTACAAAACTACTGCCCATATTCCTTGTGCTGACTTATTTATTGTGTAACAGGAGGTCTGTACCTCTAACTCCCCTTCACCTGTTTGGTCCCCTCCCCACTCCCCTTCCCTCTGGCAACCACCTTTTTGTTCTCTGTATCTGAGTCTCTTTCATTTTATTATGTTTGTTCATTTGTTTTGTGTTTTTTAGATTCCACATATAAGTGAGATCATGTGGTATTTGTCTTTCTCTCTCTGACTTATTTCCCTTAACATAAAACCCTCTAGGTCCATCCATGTTGTCACACAAGATAAGGTTTTTTTTATGGCTGAGTAATATTTCACTGTATGCATATGTACCACGTCTTCTTTACCCGTTCACCTGTCGATGGACATTTGGGTTGTCTCCACGTCTTGGCTACTGTGAATAGTGCTGCTATGAACACTGGGGTGCAGATCTCTTTTCAAGTTAGTTTTGTTTTCTTTGTATGAATACCCAGAAATGGGGTTGCTGGGTCATTTGGTAGCTCTATTTTTAGTTT
Source organism: Delphinapterus leucas (assembly GCF_059928025.1). Lineage (NCBI taxonomy): Eukaryota > Metazoa > Chordata > Mammalia > Artiodactyla > Monodontidae > Delphinapterus > Delphinapterus leucas. The sequence goes on from NC_143130.1 coordinate 181,365,278, forward strand.
TTCGAGGAACGTCCATACTGTTTTCTACAGTAGCTGCACCAGTTTACATTCCCACCGACAGGGCGCGAGGGCTCCCTTTTCTCCACACCCTCGCCAACACTTGTTACCTGTGGTCCTTTTTGATGATAGCCATTCTGACAGGTGTCAGGTGATATTTGCTCCTTAATATACATTTTGGATTCTGTGGGTTATATCAGCTTTCCTAATTTCATAAAAAATGCAAGTTTCCATTAAAAAATTCTACATTTTGCTTTTGCACAAATTCTGAGAAAAAAAGGGGAAACTGCTGTGTGGGGAGGTGGGCCTGGAGGAGGTCTCGAACCCCCCAGGGGTGTCTGTGACTCAGCCCACCGCCTCACCTTCTCTGGCCTGCTCGGCAGCCGGAGGTGCCATGCCGAGCACAGGCTGCTTATGGCTGGGGTGTGGATCTCAAGGCCAGGCCGGTCCCACATTCTGGCCTCACTCCCTGGCAAGGAGTGGGGGGCTCTGGGGAACCCAGCCCAGGACACCCTGCTGCTCCTTCAGGCTCGGATGCAGTGGTCCTGGGGATGGCCGTGGCCCCCGGGCTCTGTCTGCACCACTATCGAGAGTTCTCCCCACACCTGGGCCTCTCTTCCCTTTTCCCGCTGGCTTTGCTCCTTCCGTGCTGTTGTGAGCACTTGCTCTAGAGGCTATAATGCGCCTGGTCACCCAGACCCGGCTGCTGTGTGTGGAGATGGCAGGTTCGTGTGCCCAGGCTGCGAGCGGCCCTCTCCCTTCCTTACACCACAGTGCCGGCTCTTAAGTTGTACTTGAAATGGTTATTTCTTTTGTGTCAGAGTCTTTCCATTTTTGTCTTGGTTGGATCATGTTTGTCTTTATTAAAATAAATAATTTTAATTTTAAATAGTCTACATTATACTTACTGAATATTGAATGTATGTGTATATATACACGTATTCATATATATTTGATATGTACAATATAGACCATTGAAGATAAAATTATATTTTATTATAACTAAACATATATATAGTTTATTCAGCTGGGAAGGGGACAATCTCCCAAGTTCATGCCTGTGGAAAATATATTTGAATGCTAGTTGCTAGTTTTTTGGGCGTAAGGGTCTTGGATTATATTTTCTCTCCAACAGCGTTTTATAGGCATTGATAAACGTTTTTTAAAGAAGTGGTGCCAGAATGTTCCCCTCTTACGCATGGTCTGATCCTGTGTAGGTGTTTGCTTGGCTTATTCTGAAGTCAAGTAACTCCAATAAAATCCATTTGTTTAGGATTGCTCTGGTTGTTTTTGTTCTGGGGATTTTAAGCAATTTCTGAAATGTTGCTTTGAGCTGCATCTCAGAATACTGGTTCTGGGTTCCTGGCTGCCTCTCCCTGAAATTGGCAGGCGGTGTGACCAGTGTCCAGTGTCACACTCCCGGGAGGATCTTTTCTGGGAGAGGTGAGAGCACTGTGGCCAGTGTGGGCAGGACACGTGATGGGCCTTAGGAGGGTGTGTGGGGTTTTCTCTGAGAAAGGAGGCGCTGCAGGGACCCGAGGCCGGGGGCCAGGTGAGTGACTTGGAAGGCCCATTGTGCTGTTATGAGGAGCTGGGTGCAGGGGAGGTGTGGGGTGGACAGGCAGTCTGTTTGCAGACAGCCGTGCGGGTCCTCAGAAGGCGGCCGGCAGAGGGAATGGCGAGCTCTGCCCCGGCTGCCCGGGAGCACAGTGGATAGATGTATGGTGTCCAGTCCACCAGGTTCGGGGCTGGAGCTCTCTCTTTGGGACTCATCAGCCTGTAAATGGCATTAGAGTCAGAGGACCAGGGATGCCTGCAGAGAGGAAAGAGGGCACGTGCTGTCCTAGGCATGGCCTGGTCAGCATCGGGGACGAGAGTGGGAGTAGAGGGGACAGAGGGCACCTGCCACGGGGGATGGGGTCAGAGAGCAGATGCCATGGAGGCCGGGACCTAGCGGGCAGCAGGAGGGGGTCACTTGTCTGCAGCTCATGTACTTGAACGTGCCAGAATCTTTTACCAAAACCATGACTTATTTGGGATCCCACTTGGATTTCAGAGGTTCAAGGGACCTCTGTGCTTTAGACCTATTTGTTCTGAGAAACTCTAGGGGTCTAATTCAGGAAGATGCCCGATGGGCATGCAGACAGAGGGAGCCAACACGAAGCGTTCATAAATGCAAAGGACCTGGCCGATGGGCAGTCGGCACCAATGCTAGCCTTGGACACAAAGAGCTGGAAACCGTTTCTGCAGCTCCAAGGACCTGCCATGCCAGCCAGTCGGGACCTGAGGGCTGCTCACTCAGACGCTTTGGCCAGGAGGCTAGACGTCGTCAGCACACTGGATGCCCTGGGCATCGGGGCAACTGAGCTGTGTACCAGCAGAGGGTCAAGTCATCGTGAGTCTGATGGCTGCCCCCCTGCAGTCTTAGTGCTGCAGAGAGAGAAGGGAGTCCCCTGGGGCTGGCAGCACAGAAATGTTGTGGGAAAAGGAAACAGAGAGGGTGAAATTGTCAGCATGGGACAGAAACACATCTTTGTTATTTTTATTAAATGTACATAATATCTGTCTAATTAACCCTATCTTATTTACTTTCTCCTTTGAAAAAGTCTTGCGTTTAGGTATCTTAAGAACATACACTAATGTAGCTTGCAAAATGTAAATAAAGCTCTAGAGAGTTAAAAAAAAAAACCATTACAATAAACTGGTACATCAGAGGTCGGAAGAGACGTGATAAAAATACTGTTATTTTTTTATACATACCATTTGTTTAATTAGTCCTGCTAGTACCACTAATTGGCACTAGTCCTAGTGTTTTGATTAAATAATAACATTCATTTAACAAAAAGGAAACGAATACCACATAATCTATAAGTTCAAATAGATGCCCATCCTTGTTTCTGTGTTACGGTGATAACAGGTGTGTGCATCCGCAAGGACAGGAAGTCCCCTACATACGAACGAGTTCCGTTCTGAGAGCACATTCGTGAGTCCAATTTGTTTGTAAGTCCAACAGAGTTAGCCTAGGTACCCAACTAACACAATTGGCTATATACTGCTGCCTTTACGCTTGCTTCCAGGCATCCTTGAAATAAGGATTCTCTACTGTATACAGTGCTATACAGTAAAGCACACAAAAGCACAACCACTTCTAGAGAATGCACGCACGTGACATCGTGTGCTAGTCTCGTGAACTAACTTACGTGATGGGACATGAGCACACACATTCCCGCCTTTGAAAGTCCACAGCTTGAAGGTTCGTATGTAGGGGACTTACTGTGCTCTCTCTTACGGAATCACGTTACCTTTTGCCTGGTGTGGCTGTGACCTTGTTGGCTGCCTGCAAGGGCGACCTCCCTGGGGCCCCGCACACGCGCAAGCACATCGTGGCTGAGGTGGTAGGGGTGGGGAACCCTTTTCTATTATTCTGGTCAACTAGAAGAGGGCCTCAGCCGGGCAAACAGGCACGGCCGCCTGGGACTGGGGAGGGTGGATGGGACGTAAAGTATAATTGCTGTGGGGATGGTGGCTGGGAAGCTCTTCAGTGGGATTCAGTCGGGGTGGGCAAAGCAGGAACCCTGCTACTCTGGCAGACCCAGGTAGAGCTTATTCCTCCTGTGTGACAACAGAGGAATCTCAAAACACTATCGCGGACCAAGGTTGTGTCTATATTTTAGGTCTGCTGTCTTTCATTTGTGTGCAAAGGGGCTGCTCATCTCCAGACACTGCATCTGCATCCCAGGATGAGCAGACAGCAAACCACACTCCGGAAGCCCTACCCTTGGACCCCAGTTGCATCTCACTATCAAGACGAGGGTCACGTGGCTGCCCTTAGCTGCCAAGGAGTCTGGGCTGCATTAGGAAGGGTGAGGGGAGGACGGGTATCGGGTGGGCACTAGGATAGTCTGCCCCAGAGACAGACAGAGCAGGATCTGGGGGTGGGGTGAGGACCCCTGGTGTGGACCACGCTGAGCCGGGGCGGGAGGGAGAGTAGCGTCGGCCTTTCTGGGTAGGGAGACCCCAGGACCGGGGTAGGGAGGGGAGCGGCAGTGGAGGGGGTTCAGGGAGAGAAAAGTGAGGACGTGAGGGGTGGCGAGGGTAAAGGGGAATGGCTGAGGGTCACGGGCGCTGTAGGCAAGGAGCTGGAGAGAGGGGAGTGGGCGGGCGAGGGTCGGAGGATGCAAACAGCGATTCTGGGAACAGAGCGGTGGGTGCTGAGGGGTCCAGAGGGTGGCCTGGGGCAGGCAAGAGGGAGAGGAGGACAGGACTGGCGAGACGGGGCCAGGACCTGAGGGCGTACACGCGGGTGACAGGGAGGAGAGCAGAGCAGCGACCCTCCAGGGCCCAGGGAGGGGGCGGGCGATTGGCATGCGCGTGTGAGCGTGTGTGCGGGTCTGTGTGTGTGTGCGGGCACGTGTGTGTGTGCGTGCACGTGCATGCGAGTGTGAGAGTGACTGTGAGTGTTGCTCTGAGGCCGTGGCTTCCAGGGAGGGTGGGGCTCTCGGACAGGAGGGAAGGGGCAGCCGTGTGCCCTGGCTCCTCTGGGTGGGGGTCACTGCCTGGACTTCTGGGAGGTCGGCGTGCGGTTCTAGGCGAATGGTTGTGTGGCCAGGGAGGGAGATTTTGGGGCTTTGCTGTGGGGTGTGAAGTCTGGGTGGGGGCCGCGTCTTCTGGGGGGCGGCGGGGACCTCCCGGTGGCTGGCTGGGGCGGGTGGGGAATGGTGCCCTCCACAGCCACCTTCCTGGCACGCTCGCTGTCCAAGCAGTGTGTCCTTGTCCAGGTGCGTCCAGGACTCTCTAGAGTCCCCTTCACTGTGGACCAGCGGCTCAGGGTCACCTGGGCTGCCCCTGCCCGAATGCTTCATCTCTTTTTGCATTTCGAGGAGATTCTGGGTGATCCTGGTGCATTCAATCTTTCCGGTGCGGATCTTACGGACCGGGAGCGGGTGGGGGGAAGCTTAGGCGTCCCCCCTGCGGTCCCAGGCCTCCCTCGGGCCCTTCCCACTGCCCAGGGTCAGGAGCACGGGCTTGCTCTGGTCTGAGGAGCCCCTGCCCTGCTGGGGACTCTTTCTGGCTGAGCGTAGGGTCTTGGAGCTGTGAACCTCTGGCGCTGCCAGCTGAGTTTCCTCGTCCTCCCCAGGGCCAGTCTGTGCAGGCAGAGCTCTGGCGTGTCCTTGTGCATCCCTCTGTCCTGTCACCAAGTCCTAGATACTCCTTCTCTCCAACTGTAGCTAAAAGTGCCGCCTCCCCCAGGAAGTCACCCTGACTGACCCCAGACCAGATCAGGCAGGGAGACCCACACTCCAAGCCATCCCTGCACCTCCACTCATGGCCTTGTGCTGCACCCGTGCGCAGACTGCAGCGTGGCCTGTGCCTGCCTGCAGCCACACCCCAGGCCCCGCTCAGGCACCCTGGGATGACGAATAAATGGACGAGCGAAGAATGAAGGGAAACAGGGCAATCTTCTCAGGGCAATCCCAGCCCTATGTTGAAACTATCTGAGAACCTGCCAGGTCTGTGTGTATCGCGGGTGGGGCAGGGTAGGAAGCGGGGGGCAGGAAAGGGCTCTGTGTTCGGACACCTGAGCTGGCCTGGAGCTTATCTGCTTCCTGCATGCCGGGCAGCCGGGTGGGCATGGGCTGCCGCACAGGGAACAGGATGCCTGGGGCTTGGCTGTCCTCAGGTTGCCTTCCCACCGGTGACCAGCGCTGGCCGTTGGGGCCTGGCTCGTGGCCTTCACCCAGGAGGGGAGCTCAGTGAGTGCTGCCCTGAGCCCCACCATGAGGGGGGCTCCAGACCCTCCTGGAGACAGGCTCGGGGGTGATGGGAGCCGCAGGTAGGTGGGCACACCTGTGAGTGTATGGTCCACCCTGCCCTGACCCACGGTGGGCTCAGGTTTCTGGGAGTCCTGCTGTGGGCTGGGGTACCCCGGCTGCCTGGCATGGCTGAGTCCCCAGAGCTGGGACAGAGGCCCATGAGGACCTGGGAGGGGCCGTGTCGTGGGGCTTCTGTGGAGGGCGTCGCCTGGAGGAAGGTCCCCACCCAGGGGAGGCCCGGAGGCTCGGCTGTGGGTGCGTGGAGGGCGGAACGGTCCCTTCTGGGGTGGTCTTCCCGGGGCCACTTTCTGAAACGGGGCCTGAGTGCTGGTTGGCCTCCAGCCCATGGTGGTGTCCTCCAAGTCTGCTCCCCGTGAGCCGGCACCCTTGCTGACCTCGGGCAGTGGGCAGAGCGTGGGTGGGCTGTGGTCCTGGTGGACGCACGGGGCCAGTCCGGCTCTGGGTCTCCTGGGGTGTCTGTGAGGGGTCAGTGGTGGCAGGATGTGACACTCGGCAGCTCTGGCCAGGGGCTCCAGAGCCACGGTGGGAGGGAGGGCGGGGACAGGTCCAGGACCCCATGGACTAGCCCAGCTCCCCGACCTCACCACGAAATGGGGCACTGGGGGGCATGTGCTGCAGTCGCCCCAGGGTGCGAGGACAGCGCCTGGCCGGCTGCGCTCTGCCCTCTGCCCTCTGGCCCTGGCCTGGGTCCCCGGAGGCCTGGGGGCCGGTTTGGCCACAGCTTCTCTCACGGTGTCGTTCCCATCAGCTCCAGTGTGACCCAGGGCTGCTCAGCATATCCCCGGCTGCACTCTGGGCCTCGAGGCCTCTGCCATGAAGGGTGCGCTGCTGGGCTGGGCTGGGGGGGTCTCCTGTCAGGGTGGGGCCGAGGGCCTGGGCCTCTGAGCCTGCGGACTCCCCCTGCGGGCAGGTTTCACGAGCGGCCCGAGGCAATGTGAGCTCCAGCCAGAGGGCCACCCTCCATCAGGCCTGCGCAAATTCCATTCTGCCAGGGGCCCTGTGGCGGGAAGCTGCTGGGAGACCCGCCGGCTGCGTCTCCTCTCAGGCAGCCCGCCTCCGGGCCCAGGACCCTTCCTCAGGCTGCTGCTGCCCCTTGCAAATGCAGGGTGAGGGTGTGCGGGTGTCTGCTGGCCGGGAGGGCAGGGCTGTGCATCATATCCAGAGGGTAGGCTCCTTGCTAACGGGCCACTTGGGGGCGGGGGTTTCTGTCCCTGAGCGTGTCGCCGTGGTACCAGCTACCACCATACCACCGTGGCACAGACAGGTGCAGAAACCCCCTGGCTGCAGGGTGCTCAGCGCCCCGCTGGTCTTGTATGCTGCAGGGTGGTGTCCTGTGGAGCCCCTGGGTGCCTTCAGCCTGGTCCACGTCGGGACGAGCCCACGGGGGGTGGACTCTGAGGCACTTGCCCCTGTCCCCAGCCCAGCCTGCGGCCACGGAACCTCACCCCTTCAGGCGCGAGGCATGGCCATCCCGGACCTGAGCGGCTGCCCGAGCCCCGGTCTGGCAGCCTTCGGGCTCCGGGCCTTCTTGGGGCGTGGGGTCCGACCTGAATCCAGGGTTCTGCCGCCTGGCTGGCCGGTCACCACGCCGGCCGAGGGAGGACTCCTGAGGGCAGGGGGGCAGAGGGCTGAAGCGGGGCTCGCTCCCGCCGTGAGAGAGTTCTGCGCTCCCCCACCCCCAAGCCTGCTCCTGGGTCGGGGTAGCATCTGCAGCTGGACTCCCCTCCCCACCCCAGCCACCCCGGCCACTCCACTCCGCCCACACCCGCCCTGCCGGGGGCTGGGTGAGGGCAGCTGGGCCTTGGCGGCAGGACGGTGCCCTGGGGTCAGCGGGGAGGGGTCCTGCACGGTCCCCACCGGGCCTCAGCTCCCCGAGGTGCCAGCTGGTCTGGCTGTGCAGCCAGCTGCAGTGGTGCCCAGGCTGCAGTCTCACCATGAGAGACCCTCCTCCCAGACCCTCTGTGACTTCCCCTCCACACGGAGGGCGCCCTGGTGCATCTGGAGGGAAGGGGGGGCAAGCAGCCGGGCGGAAGGGGAGGCTGGGCCCCAGCCCTGGGGCGGGGCGCACACAGCAGCCCACCCTGTCCCGCCAGGGCCCCGGCCCCCACCTGCCTGCCCGGGCTGCCAGCCTCCTTCCTCACTGGCTGACCCCTTCTGCCTGTGGGAGCCTGGGGTGGGCTGGAGGGGCTCACGGCTGGGCTCAGGGCTTGGGTGGCCATCTAGGTGGCATCCTGATGCCCTGTGTGCAGGGTCTGAGGGGCATTGGGTGGGGCGGGCAGCCCCTGAGGGACCCTGTGTTTGCCACATGAGAGGCTGGGCTGTCCCCCAGGACCGCGCCTGCCTTTGCAGGGAGGTTTGGGAAGCATGTCCTGTCGAGGGGAGCTGTCTGGTTCGGAGGAGCAGAGGTGGGGCAGTGGGCAGGGGAGCAGGGTACCCCCAGCCTGGGCAGAGGGAGGCCCCAGGGCTGGGCAGTAGGGGAAAGTCATGGCTCTAGATAGGCACTGGGGGAGGGACAGTCCCTAGTGCCCCTGCTGCCACCTGAGGGCCAGCAGGCTGGGCCTGTGACATGGCCTGACTCGGGCTGCCCTTCTGGAGGGTCTGGGCTCCAGCTTCGCTGCCATGTCTGTAAGACACGTAGGGGACACGGAGACACACCCCCACGGTGACAAAAGTCCCTGCAGCCGCCCTTCCAGGAAGGTCTGCCCAGCAGGTCAGGCCGGAGGCCCCGTACTGGGCACAAAGGTCCTGGGAAGGGAAGCCTGGATGTAGAGCCTGCAGAGGATGGGCCGGGGGGACCGCAGGAAGTGCAGAAGAGGCCCAGAGCAGGGGCGGCCCTGGACAGCGCCCTGCACCAGGAACCTGGCGGGTGGGGAGGCCAGCCCAGCTTAAGCACCCTGGCAGGGCCTGTGGGGGTCAGGCGGGCAGCTGTGCTGTGGGCTCAGAGGGAAACGTAGGTGGGCCAGCTCCTCCGAGGAGCTCTCCCCAGAGGCTGCTCACTCTGGGCAGGCTTCTGGTGCAGCGCACCTCCTGGCCGTGATCTCAGGAGACACTCGGCTACACTAGGAGCCTGTACAGCCCTGCTCCCAGGGAGAGGCCCCTGGACCCCCCTTGGGCCAGGCCAGGAAATGGACCCACCTGCCTCGGGACCAGCAGCAGGCTGGAAGGTGCTCCCACCTGCCCTGAACCCTACCCACTGTGCTCACCAGCGAGCTCCTAGGCAACTGAGTACAGGCCCAGTTCCAGCGTCCACTCCTGTCAGATTCTCTGAGCTCCCAGCAGAGTCAGGAGGGTATCTAGGGGTCCTGCCTACTGGGAACTTGACCTGATGGTTTGCCCGGTGTGAACTCTGTCCTTCCTGGTTCCTTTGGGTGTGGGTGTTGATAGTCAGGGGGCTTCTGCCAGCTGGCTGGGCTCTGGGCTTGTGGCTCTGTGGGTCAGTGTAGTCGCCTAGAGCCCTTTGAAGCCTCCGGCTGCCGTGCCTGGACACAGGCCCGTGGGCCAAGCCATCCAGGAGTGGTGCTGGACACTGAAGGCCTGGGCTGTGACCCTTGGGCCTTGAGGCCCGGCTGTCCCGACCAGCGGGTTTTTGCTGCCCCGTCTGTCGCTGTGGTATCCAGCATAGTATCACAGTAGTAGGGACCTCGGCAAAACGCCCCTGCTTGTGGTCACAGGCCCTTCCCTGCTGGAGGCCCCGGATGCAGGTGTCCGGCAGGCTGTCTCCACTGGTGCCCAGCACATCCTCCCACCTGCACCCCCCGCAAGCGTGGTCAGGGGGTGGTTTGCACCGTCTACCCAGGAAGGACATGGTGCCCCCCACTGAAGGCGTGGACAGAAGCAAGCCTCTGTGGAGTGGGTGCACGGGAGTGGGGGCACCCCAAGTCCTTTTAGGGGTCCAGGTGCACTGGGCTGAGGGGCTGCCCTGGGGGGCTGGCCCCTCTCCTGCAGGTGTCTCACACAGGCTCGCGGGGGGCTGGCCCCTCTCCTCAGGTGTCTCACACAGGCTCGCAGGGGGCTGGCCCCTCTCCTCAGGTGTCTCACACAGGCTCGCGGGGGGCTGGCCCCTCTCCTCAGGTGTCTCACACAGGCTCGCGGGGGGCTGGCCCCTCTCCTCAGGTGTCTCACACAGGCTCGCGGTCTCCACCTGAATCTGGCTGAGCATGGGCGGGGGGGGGTGTCTGGGAGGTGACCACTCTGGAGGGCTTCTTCTGTGCCCGTGTGCAGCGAGGGTCCTGGGTGGGCCGCAGGGGGAGGTGCCAGGCCAGGAGCAGTGCTGGGCTCTGGGTAGACAGTTTAGCCAGGCCAGTCCCCGGGGCATGGGCAGGTGGATCCACTCTCCTGGAAGAAATGGCTCCAAAACCAAATTCAATCAGCTAACCCCGAAGGGGAGAGACCCTGCCCATATTCCTGTATCCACAGGGCAGGGCGCCCAGCCTGCTCGGAGCAACATGTGGAGAGTGGGCTGCAGTGGGGTGCGGGTGGTGCGGATGTGGGGTGCAGTGGGGTGTGGGGCAGGTTGGGGGCACAGTGCTGTGGGCATAGTTGGTGTGGCCAGGAGGCCCAGTCTCCGAGTGGCAGGGGCAGTGCCAGCCCACCAGGCCAGCCCCTCCCTTGTGACATGCCTGCCCAGACTTGGGGCCTCACAGGGTCCTTGCAGAGTGGGGTCTTTGTGTCTCCAGCTGTGGCCCCCAGGTGACTCAGGGAGGAAGCGCCCAAGCTGTTGGCCGGATGCCAGGACAGTGGCCTTGAGACCTTCTTGGTGTTGGGAGGGCCAGCGGGGTCGCAGTACTTGGAGCGTGTCTGGCTGAGACCTGGGTGGCTTCATGGTCTGATGGGCTTGGATGGGAGCCAGGGGATGGTGACTAGTCCGCCTGTGGCGTGAGGAGGGCGCGGTGCTGGGGGCCTTCCCTGTGCTTCCGCCCCAGTGGGTTTGTGTTACAGGCTGTTTCCCTGTGGTTGCCGTGGTACCCATGGTGATGTGGCTCCATTCAAAATCCTGGGGACAGGGCCTTGGCTCGGGCTCCCGGGGCGGGGTTTCTGATGGGTGCTGTGATGCTGTGGGTATAATAGCAGCTACCCCCCGAGTAGCAGTAATACCACAGTGCCACAGACCCTTTCCCAATCCCTGCTGCCGGGGGCCGGGCTGGGGGGCTGTCAGGTGGAAGCAGGGGCCCGGAAAGCTGTGGGACGGTCTTGCCGCTGCACGTGTCCTGCTGGGAGCACGTGGGAGGCCTCTCCCGTCGGTGGTCAGTGACCACGCCCAGCTCTATCCTGAGGCTCCGAGGCAGGGCACTGCTGAGTGAGCTGGTGTCACCGTCTGGTTTGGAAGCCAAACCCATTGTGACGGTCTCCTGGGTTGACAACTTGTCTGCACACGGTGTATGGGTCACCTTGGGGTCCTTGGTACCCCTGGGGCCAGCAGGGGCCTCCCCCTCACCCCCACCAGGAAGGCCAGGAGCAAAACAGGGGTCGTTCCTGCTGCCGCCAACCCTGGGGCTCCGGGTCCGAGGTGTGCCTGCCTGTCCCCAGATGCAGCTCTGAGCAGCTTCAGGCCTTTTGGTTGCAGGAAGACCTAGAGCAGGTGTGTAGGGGTGCCCAGTGGCCTCTCCTCTCGGGCCCCACTTCCCCCTGCCCTGACCACCAGGGCGTCCAGAGCTCCTGGGGGAAGACATTCACTGCGGTGGCCCAGGGCTCTCCTTCCCCGAGCCCATGCATCCCTTCTGAGTCCTCACAGCTCCAGGCCTTGGAGCACGGCCGAGTCAGTGGCCTCTGGGCATCCATTCCGGGGTGACTAGGGGTGACTGAAAGCTCTGAAAGCTCCAGACCTGAAAGCTCTGGCGAGTTCTGCGGTGTCCCCTCTGGAATGTGGACGCTGCTCTGTACCTGGTCCCACCTCAGTACCACGGGGCATCGAGAGGGTGCCAGCACCACCTGCTGGGGGTGCCCGGGCCTGGGGCCGGGGCCGGGGCTGGAGGGCTGGCCCTTTACTGGCACCCCTGCCCTGCTGGCATCCCTAAGTCTCAGGCCCCGGGGGGTGCTCTCTGCAACTGCTGCCTCATCTGGACCTTGGTGACCCCACATAAGGGGCCTCGGCGGTGCCCCTGCTCAGGGGCCTCAGCAGGTGGTGCGCCGAGCCCCAGGCCCCGGCCCCGAAGGGGGCAGAAGCTGCAGGTCCCGGACTTGGTGCGATTTCCAGCACCGTTAGGCGTTGAGTTTTAAGAATACATTTGCATCAGTTTAAACCCCCCTCATGCAGGCAGTGTCTGCAGGTGGCAACCGCCGAGGAGGGAGAGCGTGCAGGTGCTTTGTCCTCAAGGCCGACCTCCCGTGCCCCTGCCGTGCCCCTCCTGTGCCCCTCCCATGCCCTTGCCGTGCCCCTGCCGTGCCCCTCCCATGCCCCTTTCGTGCCCCTGCCGTGCCCCTGCCGTGCCCCTGTTGTGCCCCTGCCGTGCTCTCGGGCCGGGTCTGCTCATGCACGCCCGCACAAAGCGAGGCCGAGCACTCCCTCACACACACCCCCAACCCCATCTTGCTTGGTGTCCTTCACCTCTGCCTTCGGAACCGTGGGGGAGACTTCCCGGTCAGGCGCTGGGGTGCACTGCCAAGCTCCACTTCCTGTGAGCGAGTGCAGGTGGGGCTTTCAGACAGGGGCCGTGTCACTGTGGGTGTAGCAGTCACCGCTACTACAGTACCATCACGGTGACACGTGCCCCTCAGAATACTCCCCCCGCGGCGGTGTGTCCGGGGCTGCCCTTGCTGGCTCGGGCCGGCTCTGAGGAGGGGACCCTGCGTTTCCGGTGGGTTTGGGGGGTGAGCAGGGGGCGGGGGCTGACCCAAACCTGCATGGCACCCCCTCTCCAGCCCAGGCGACCCTGCTGGCCACCGTGGTCTGTGCAGCCGCCGGTCTGCCTGGCTCAGGGGTGCTCTGGTTTTGTCCGTCCTGCTCTCTGGGCCCCCCTCAGAGCTTCTGTCCCCGGCGTGACCAGTGAGGGTCTGGCCTCCCCTTGCCCTTGTCTCGCATCTGCTGGAAGCCGCCGATGGTTTGGGGTCAAACCTGTGACATCTGTTGGTCGACTGGGGCCTGGGGACGGCTGACTTGATGTGAGAGGCTGTCTGCCATCTGTGGGCGTGTGGAATGGTCCCCCCTCCAACTCTCAGCACCTGCCGCGGGGGGCCCTCCCCGGGCATGACGCGGGTGTTTCCGCGGTCGGTTAGGGTGTCTCTGGAGATCAGCCTTCCGCAGTGCTGTCCCCCAGCTCCGAGTGAGAGGTGCTCTTCCTCCTTGGGGGTCCTCACGGCCCCTGGCGAGGGCACCTGCCCCCCCAGGAGGCCAGACGTCCAGGTGAGTCGGGGCCTGGCCTGCAGCCTTTGAGCCGCGGCAGGCTGGGCTCGGCCTGAGGGCCGGCCTGTGAGGGGTCTCAACAGCATGGGCTCCACGTTCACTGTCCTGGCCAGCCGTTCATGCAGCTGCTGTCCATGGGCCTTTAACGTGAAAGTGGTGGAAACGGCCTTTATTCAGTCACTCTTGACAGCAGGCGAGAGCTGGGTCCACCCACTGTGAGCAGGGGTGACCAGTGTGTCACAGGAGAGCAGGGGTGGGGCTCCAGGGGCTCTGGTGAGGGAGCAGGAAGGGTGGCCGTGCAAATGCGATGAGGCCGCTGTGCCCGCCGGCCGGCAAGGATGCAGGGATGGGTCAGGACTCCGCCCTCACAGAGGGCTCCGTGTCTCTCTCTGCGGCTGAGGGGCGTTGGGCAGCTGAGGACTGGCAAGGCTGAGCCTCCAGCGCTTCTGGGGGAAGGTCACGGCCAGGACCACTGACAGACAACCCCTGTGGGTATGCAGTGCAGCGGAAGCATGACAGAGGCATCTCAACACCAGGCTCTCTGCCACTGGTGTCGGGCCACCCCTGCATTCTCGGGGCGGGGGGGGGACACACCTGGTTAGGAGCCGGGTCCTCCCAGCGGCTGTGCTTACCGAGCAGCCACCAGGATCGAGGAGCTGGGCGCCCGCTCTTCTGCCTCTTCCTTTGCGTGGGGCAGCTGGGGAACTCCAGGCGGGAAAGCAGCGTGGCCGCTGGTGGGCGAGTCAAGGAGTCAAAGGGCGAAGTGCAGCTGGTGCCCACTGGGGGCCCCTGGGAGCCACGAGGAGATGGGCCAGCGGTGAGTTAGGGCTCTCTGCCTGCGGTGAGACCTGGGAGTCGGCATGCTGTGAGGCTGCGAGGGGGCGGGGGCCTCACGTCTGGGGCAGGGGCGGGGGAGCCAGGCCCTGGGTGTGCTGGATGTGGCCCAGCATCCACGTGGGCTCCTGTGTTTGCTGCCCGCAGGCACTCGGGACGCCCGTGCATCGTGTGGAGCTGCAGGCCGGGGACTGACCAGGAACCCAGCCTGGCAGGCTGACCCTTTGGAAGGAACCTCCTCTTGGGTGCACGGTGTCGCCAGCTTTCTCCTGGGGTTCGGAGGTGATGCTGTGAGGTCAAGGCTCGGCACTCACGCCCGCAGTGGGTGGTGCTGGGTGCAGGTGGCCCGCCGAGAGGCTCCGGCCTGAACCAGGCCTGACTGAGCCTGACCTTGCTGCCACGGCCACTGCTGCTCCGGGCTCTCCCTGGGAGTTCTGTGTCTCCAGCTGTCCTCGAGGCATGGACACGGGGTCATCGTCCCACCTGCCGTCTCTAGGGTGTGAGCCGCCCCCTCTGCCCTGCTGGCTGGGGGGCCTCGGGGAGCAGAGCCCAGGTGTCTCCCGGATGGGCCGTGGAGCTCAGAGCTGGGGGGCCTCCGAGTTGTTCTCTGGACTTTGTCAATGAAAATTCAAGGAACTATATCAAGTCAAGAAGAAGAAAGGGAACTTTATTCAAGCCAACTGAGGATTCTAACTGGGGAAGCAGATTCTCAGAAGCTCTGAGGACGGTTCTGCTTGCTCGGAGTGGAAGACACAGTTACGCACATTTTCGAGACAAAGGGTCGTACGTCAGAATGACATGCGGTATTTTACATAAAGGTCACCAAGGAGGCACAGCCCAGGGAAGCACGTACAAAGTGGGCAGTGGGTCACCGTGACCCCTACAGAGCTGGGAAGGAATGCTATTCTTTAAGAAGTTGCACTGCCAGCGTCAGAAGAAAGGAAAAATCGATCTTTACAGGGGGGCAGGCATGCCCACCTTTGAGGAGCTCTGGCTAAGGTGTGACGCAGATGCACACATTTGGGGAGGGCCTAGTATGGGTCGGGAACACACCATGCTTAAGTTTTCCTGCACTGTCTTAAATACAAAATTTATCTCATCAACTTTTCAGGATCACCTCAAGTGTGGAGAGGAGAGGGGCGACCCGCATGGCGTCCACGTGGGCCCGCAGGGCTTCTGTCTGATGGGGACTTTCCGTTGGGAAGATTGCAGGCCATCATTTGCCTGAATGCTGGGATGAGCTAGACGTCTGGTCTGAGTCTGTTCAATGAACCGGACAGAATTCAGCTTCCTAGAATTGCGTTTATGACTTCTGGCTATTGGCTGGTTTGTAAACCAGCCCGTGTTCCTCCTTTTGGGGGCGTTGGAGCAGGGTTCATACACGTGGCGGAGGCCAGTTTTGTGAAAGTCTGAAAGCTCACCCCAAAGGCAACTGGGCCCGGAGTGGCCTGTGCAGGTAGTCACACACCCGATAATCTGAATGCTTTCCTGAGGGTTAGCGCTCTAATTACGATCTCCACTTCTTCCTGAGTCGCTTTTGTTAAGTTTTATTGCTAGAAGAGGAACGATCCGGGCGACGTCATTGACACTGTCAGTGTGCTGTGCTAGCAACTGTGCTCTGTGCCTGCTTGGCCCTCCCAGCACGCGCTGTGTCCACGGCACCAGGAGCAGAGCCTGCCGGGTGGGAATGGGCACGGGGGCTGGGTGGGGGTGGGTGGGGGAGGGGCGGGAGAGCCCAGGAGAGGGGGCGGAGTCTCAGGGACAGCACTGTAGACACAGGTGGATGGACAGGCTGCTGGCTGCTGGCTGCCTGGTGAAGCACCGCCTTGTGGACCGCAGTGAAGCAAGAGCAGAGGAGCGGGTCGACCCCAGCTTGAAGATGTGTGCTGTGTCCTCCTGTGTCCTGCTAGAGGGGCGCGACTGCTGGGGTGAATCCCAAGGCTGGGCTTTGGCTCCACAGGCATGGACCCTCTTGGGGGTGTGTGCACAGCTTCCGGAGCTTTGGGTTGGGGTGGTTATGTCAGGTGCAGCAGACGAAGGATGCTCAGGGTGGAGGAATGTGGTGGCACTAATTTAAAAAGAACGGCTTGTGTGGCTGAGTGCTTGCTGCAGGCTGGACACCATGCCCAGTGCCTGGGGGTCACTTTGTTGGGTCCTCACCATGAATCCCCATGGAGCCGTGATTGCTATGGTGATTAATTATTCCACAGGCTGGGCACAGGCAGCAAAGGACCCAGCACAAGGTCGCCCACCAGCTGCCCACCGAGCCAGGTCTCCATGGAAGAATGGAGGCTGTGATGTGAAGATGGTAGTGTGGGCAGATGGTTAGAGCTGGCTCTGGCCGGGGATGGAGCAGGACAGTGGGCAGAGGTGCGTGGAGTCCAGGGCAGGGTTCACGGTGCGTTCAGGCTTGGAGTGTAGATGACGGAGCCTCCGCTGGGTCTGGATGGACGACTCTCCAGGTCCTGTGGTCTGTGGCCAACGGTGTCCCAAAAACCTACACCAAGATAACCAGGAACTTTCCTCCTATGTGTTTCTAGGAGAGTGTTTCCAGTCTATGCCTAAGTCCTTAATTAACTGTCATGAATGGAGTAAGAGAGGGGTTTAATTTAATTTAATTTCATTCTCCGAGAAGTGGATATCAGTTTTCCCAACACCATTCGTTCAAGGGAATATTCTTTCCACACTGAGTATTCTTGACATTCTTGTCCAGTATTCACTGACCATATATATGTGGGTGTATTTCTGAGCTCTCCATTCTGTTCCATTGGTCTGTGTCTGTTTTTATAGCAGTACCATACTGTTCTGATTAGTTGAGCTTTGTAGTAAGTTTGAAATCGAGAACTGTGATGCCCCGCGTTTTGTTCCTTCTCAAGATTGTTTTGGCTATCTGGGGGGCGTTTGTGGTCTGTACAAACGCTAGGAATTTTTTGGTCATTGTTGAAAATCCCACTGGAATTTGGACAGGGATGACATTGAATCCATAGATGGCTTTATGTAGTACGGATGTTACAACAATACTGACTCTTCACACTTATGAATGTGGGGTGTCTCTCCACTTTTTTGTGTCTTCTTCAGGTTCTCTCCTCAATGTTTTATAGTTCTCACATCTAGATGTTTTACTTCTTGATTAAGTTTATTCCTAAGGTTTTATTGTTTTTGATCTTACTGTAAAAGTAATGATTTTCTTTCATTCTTTCTTAGGGAGTTCATTGTGAGTGTACAGAAACGCAACCAATTTTTGTATGTAGATTATTTTTTTGCCCCGAAGCTTTAATTATGTTGTTTATTCATTCCAGTATTTCTTTGCTGGAGTCTTTAGGACTTTCTGCATGCAAGCTCGTGCCGTCAGCAAACAGAAACAGTTTCACTTCTTCCTTTCCAATATGGATGCCTTTTATTTGTTTTTCTTGTCTGGTTGCCTGATTGTGGGATACTGAATCCCAATACTCTGTTGAATAGGGGTGGTGAGAGTGGGCACCCCTGTCTTGAAGCTGATCTTAGAGGAAAAGCTTTCAACCTTTCAGTATTGAGTATGATCTTAGCTGTGGTTGTGTCTTGTATGCCCCTTACTTTGTTGAGGTATTTTCCTTCTCTACCCAATTTGGTGAGTGTTCTTATTGTGAAGGAATGTTAACTTTTGTCAAACATTTTCTCTGCATCTGTTGAAACGGTCATGTGATTTTCGTCTTTAGTTTTATTCATGCGGTGTATTACCTTCGTTGATTTCCACACGCTGAACTCTCTCTTCATCTCAGGAATCAATCCCATTTGGTCACGGTGTATAACATCTTTAACGTACTGTGGAATTCAGCTTGCTGGTGTTTTGTTAAGAATTGTTGCATCTGTGTTCATCGTGGCTACTGGTCAGCAGTCTCCTTGGAGTGCCCTCAGCTTATACAATGAGTTTGGGACTGTTCTCTCCTTTCCAATTTTTTGGAAGAGTCTGAGGAGGTTTGGCGTTCATTCTCTTCAAATGTTGCTGGAATTCACCAGTGAAGCCGTCGGACATGACACCAAAAGCGTAAGCCACAAAAGCAAATACCAACAAGTGGGGCTACATCAAAATAGAAAGCTTCTGCACAGCAAGAGGAAGAATCAACAAAACAAAAAGGCAACCTACAGAATGGGGAAAAGTATTTGCAAAAAATGTGTCTGACAAGAGGTTACTATGCAAAATATAATAGAGAAGACATACTCCTCAAAAGCAAAACAAGCAAACAAGGGATGCTATTCCAAAAGAGGCAGGCAGAGGACTCGAATAGACACCTTTCCAAAGAAGACACGCAGTTGGCCAACAGGACAGGAATAAGTGCTCAACATCAGTCAGCATCAGGGGAACGCAAATCAAAAGCTCACACCTGTTAGAGCGGCTGTCGGCAAAATGAGGAGAGATGGCAGATGCTAGTGGGCTTGTGGTTTGGTGGGAACGTAAACTGGTGCAGCCACTGTTGCAAGCAATAGGGCGATTCCTCCGAAAAGTAAACTTAAAAGCCTCTCATTATGTAGCAAGCCCGCTCCTGGGTATATATGTGAAGATGATGAAGCGCATCTACAAGAGGTGTCAGCGCCCCACAGTCATTGCAACAGTGTTCTCAATACCCAAGGCTCCGAAACAATCTGTCTCTGTCGATGAGTGAATAAAGATGAATTAAAATATGTCGACACACACAACGGAAGGTTCTCCATCGGTGAAAAGGAAGTATTACCGTTTGCGACAGCATGGATGGACCCCGAGGGCATTATACTTTGTGAAGTAGGTCAGACAGAGAAGGACATATCCTGCAGACCTCACTCGTACCTGGGATCAGAAAACATCCAACCTGCAGAAGCAGAGAGTAGCATGCTGGTTACCAGGGCTGAGGGGTGAGCCCGTTTACTACAGGCCTCCTGACTTCCTTTCCCCTCCACGAAAGAGTTCGCCCTTCCTTGCCGCCTGCGGACTTGAACCTGTCTCCCTGGGGTTGCAGACCCCAAATTGCAATTGTCTGCTGATCCCGAAGAAATCCATCTTTGATGGAGAAATGCCTGGCAGAGTGTTTGCTTCAGGACAACACGAGTTAGTCGTTGTATGTGGCTACTCACAGCATCAGCTTGTTCACCTAAGTCCCCATAAAGTTCACTGAACCCAGGAGTGAAGGTTTAGAGAATCCTTTGGAAAAACGATGTCAAAGGGGGTTAATCCATGTTTTGTCTTTGGAGCCTTACTTTTTTAAGGGCCAAGGGCAGTGATTCTGGCCATGTAAGTCCACTTTCTTGTTTATATTTATTTATTTATTTATTTGCAGTACGCGGGCCTCTCACTGCCGTGGCCTCTCCCGTTGCGGAGCACAGGCTCCGGATGCGCAGGCTCAGCGGCCATGGCTCATGGGCCCAGCCGCTCCGCGGCACGTGGGATCTTCCCGGACCAGAGCACAAACCTGTGTCCCCTGCATCGGCAGGCGGACTCTCAACCACTGCACCACCAGGGAAGCCCAATTTTGGAAGTTTTAACCACAGCAATCAGAGACGAAAAAGAATTAAAGGAATCCGAATCAGAAAAGAAGAAGTAAAATTGTCACTGTTTGCAGATGTCATGATGCTATATACAGAGAATCCTAGAGATGCTACCGGAAAACTACTAGAACTAATCAATGAATTTGGCAAAGTAGCAGGATACAAAATTAATGCACAGAAATCTCTTGCATTCCTATACACTAATGATGAAACACCTGAAAGAGAAATTAAGGAAACACTCCCGTTTACCATTGCAACAAAAAGAATAAAATACCTAGGAATAAACATACCTGAGGAGACAAAAGACCTGTATGCAGAAAACTATACGGCACTGATGAAAGAAATTAAAGATGGTAGAAACAGATGGAGAGATATATCATGTTCTCGGATTGGCAGAATCAACATTGTGAAAATGACTATACTATCCAAAGCAATCTACAGATTCAATGCAATCCCTATCAAACTACCACTGGCATTTTTCACAGAACTAGAACAAAAACTTTCACAATTTGTATGGAAACACAAAAGACCCCGAATAGCCAAAGCAATCTTGAGAAAGAAAAACGGAGCTGGAGGAATCAGGCTCCCTGACCTCAGACTATACTACAAAGCTACAGTAATCAAGACACTATGGTACCGGCACAAAAACAGACATACAGATCAATGGAACACTATAGAAAACCCAGAGATAAACCCACACGCGTATGGTCACCTTGTCTTTGATAAAGGAGGCAAGAATATACAATTGAGAAAAGACAGCCTCAATAAGTGGTGCTGGGAAAACTGGACAGCTCCATGTGAAAGAATGAAATTAGAACCCTCCCTAACACCATATTCAAAACTACACTTAAAATGGATTAAATACCTAAACGTAAGGCCAGACACTATAAAACTCTTAGGGGAAAACATAAGCAGAACACTCTATGACATAAATCACAGCAAGATCCTTTTTGACCCACCTCCTAGAGAAATGGAAATAAAAACAAAAATAAACAAATGGGACCTAATGAAACTTAAAAGATTTTGCACAGTAAAGGAAACCATAAACAAGACAAAAAGGCAACCCTCAGAGTGGGAGAAAATATTTGCAAATGAAGCAACTGACAAAGGATTAATCTCCAAAATTTACAAGCAGCTCATGCAGCTCAACATAAAAAAAAATGCAACCCAATCCATAAATGGGAAGAAGACCTAAATAGACATTTCTCCAAAGAAGATATACAGATTGCCAACAAACACATGAAAGAATGCTCAACATCACTAATCATTAGAGAAATAGAAATCAAAGCTACAATGAGGTATCACCTCACTCTGGTCAGAATGGCCATCATCAAAAAATCTACAAACAGCAAATGCTGGAGAGGGTGTGGAGAAAAGAGTACCCTCTTGCACTGTTGGTGGGAATGTAAATTGATACAGCCACTATGGAGAACAGTATGGAGGTTCCTTTGAAAACAAAAACTAGAACTACCATATGACACAGCAATCCCACTACTGGGCATATATCCTGAGAAAACCATAATTCAAGTAGAGTCACGTACCACAATGTTCATTGCAGCCCTACTTACAATACCCAGGACATGGAAGCAAACTATGTGTCCATTGACAGATGAATGGATAAAGAAGATGTGGCACATATAAACAGTGGAATATTTCTCAGCCATAAAAATAAATGAAATTGAGTTATTTGTAGTGGTGTGGATGGGCCTAGAGTCTGTCATACGGAGTGAAGTAAATCAGAAAGAGAAAAACAAATATCGCCTGCTAACACATATGTATGGAATCTAAAAAAAAGTTTCTCAAGAACCCAGGGGAAGGACAGGAATAAGGACGCAGGTGTAGTGAATGGACTTGAGGACATGGGTAGTGGGAAGGGTAAGCTGAGGCAAAGTGAGAGAGTGGCAGTGACATATGTAGACTACCAAATGTAAAATAGATAGCTAGTGGGAAGTAGCTACATAGCACAGGGGGATCAGCTCGGTGCTTTGTGACCACCTATAGGGGTGGGATAGGGAGGGTGGGAGGGAGACGCAAGAGGGTGGGGATATGGGGATGTATGTGTACGTACAGCTGATTCAATTTGTTATACAGCAGAAACTAACATAAAAATGTAAAGAAATTATACTCCAATAAAGATGTTAAAAAAAAAGGAATGAAAGAGGAGAAATCACTACTGATACTGCAGAAATACAAAAAGCCAGAAGAGAATACTATGAAAAATTATATGCCAAGAAATCGAACAACGTAGAAAAAATGGACAATTTTCTAGAAACATATGACCTACCAAAACTGAATCAAGAAGAAATAGATAATTTGAACACACCAATTACTAGATTTGAAATAGAATTGCTAATTAAAAAAAAAAAAACTCCCTACAAACAAAAGTCCAGGACCAGATGGCTTCACAGGTGAATTTTATCAAACACACAAAGAAGAACTTATACCAATTCTTCTCAATCTCTTCCAAAAGATTGAATAGGAGGGAACACTCCCAAAGTCATGGATACCAAAACCAGATGAAGAAACTACATAAAAAGAAAATTAGAGGCCAATATCTTTGATGAATAAGGATGCAAAAATTCTCAACAAAATATTAGCAAACCAAATCCAGCAACACATAAAAAAGAGCATACACCACACCAAGTGGGATTCATCCGAAGTTCACAAGGATGGCTCAACACACACAAATCAATTAACGTAATACACCACATCAACAAAAGAAATGACAAAACCACATGGTCATCTCAATAGACACAGAAAAAGCATTTGATAAAATTCAACATCCATTCATGACAAACAATTTTACAGAAGTGGGTATAGAGGGAACATATCTCAACATAATAAAAGCTATCTATGACAAACCCACAGCCAATATAATACTCAACGGTGAAAAGCTAAAAGCCTTCCCACTAAAATATGGAATGAGACAAAGGTGCCCACTCTCACCACTTCTCTTCAACATAGTATTGGAAGTCCTAGCTACAGCAATCAAGTAAGAAAAATCAATAAAATGTATCCAAATTTGGAAGGGAAGAGGAAAAATTGTCATTATATGCAGATGACATAATATTATATATAGAAACCCCTAAAGACTCCACACAAAAACTACTAGAACTCATAATGAAATCAGCAAAGTAGCAGGATACAAGATTAACATATAGAAGTTGCCTGCATTTCTTTATGCTAACAATGAAATATTAGAAAGGGAAGGTAAAAAAACCCAATACCTTTAAAAATCACATCCAAAAAAATAAAATACTTAGGAATAAACCCGACCAAGGAGGTGAAAGACTTATATGCTGAGAACTATAAAACATTAATAAAGGAAATTAAGATGAGTCAAAGAAATGGAAAGTAATCACATGCTCTTGTATTGGAAGAACTAATATTGTTCAAATGGCCATACTAACCAAAGCAATCTACAGATTTAATGGGATCCCTATCAAATTACCCATGACATTTTTCACAGAACTAGAACCAATAATCGTAAAATTTATATGGAAGCATAAAAGACTCAGAATTGCCAAATCAATCCTGAGGAAAAAGAACAAAGCAGGAGGCATAACCCTTCCAGACTTCAGACAATATTACAAAGCTACAGTAATCAAAACAGCATGGTATTGGCACAAAAATAAACATATGGATCAAAGGAACAGGATAAAGAGCCCAGAAATAAACTCACACACCTATGGTCAATTAGTCTTCGACAAAGGAGGCAAGAACATATAATTGGAAAAAAGACAATCTCTCTAGCAAGTGGTGCTGTGAAAGCTGGACAGCTGCATGTAAATCAATGAAGTTAGAATACACCCTTACACCATACACAAAGATAAACTTAAAGTGATTTAAAGACTTAAACATAAGACATGATACCATAAAACTCCTAGAAGAGAACACAGGCAAAACATTCTCTGACATAAATTGTACAAATGTTTTCTTAGGTCAGTCTCCCAAGATAAGAGAAATAAAAGCAAAAATAAACAAATGGGAGCTAATCAAACTTACAAGCTTTTGCACAGCAAAGGAAACCATAAACAAAACGAAAAGACAACATACAGACTGGGAGAAAATATTTGTAAATGATATGATTGACAAGGGCTTAATTTCCAAAATATAGAAACAGCCCATACAATTCAAAAACCAAAAAAACAAAGAACAGAATCAAAAAATGGGTAGAAGGCCTAAACAGACATTTCTTCAAAGAAGATATACAGATGGCCAACAGGCGCATGAAACGATGCTCAACATCGGTAATTATTAGGGAAATGCAAATCAACACTACAATGAGATCCTACCTCACACGAGTCTAAATGGCCATCATGAAAAAGTCTACAAATAGCAAATGCTGGAGAGGGTGTGGAGAAAAGGGGACCCTCCTACACTGTTGGTGGGAATGTAAGTTGGTGCACCACTATGGAAAACAGTATAGATGTTCCTCAAAAAACCTAAAATAGAGTTACCATATTATCCAGCAATCCCACTCCTGGTAATATATCCAGACAAAACTATAGTCCAAAAGGTACATGCACCCCTATGTTCATAGCAGCACTATTCACAATAGCCAAGACATGGAAGCAACCTAAATGTCCATTGACAGATGAATGGATAAAGAAGATGTAGTACACGTATACCCTGGAATATTACTCAGCCATCAAAAAGAACGAAATAATGCCCTTTGCAGCTACATGGATGGACTAAGAGATTATCATACTAAGTGAAATAAGTCAGAAAGAGAAAGACAAATACCATACAATATTACTTATATGTGGAATCTAAAATATGACACAAATCAACTAATCTACAAAACAGAAACAGACTCACAGACATAGAGAAGGACTTGTGGTTGCCAAGGGGGAGGGCAGGTGGGGGAGGGATGGAGTGGGAGTTTGGGATCTGCAGATGCAAGCCAGTATAATAGAATGGATGAACAACAAGGTCCTCCTGTAGAGCACAGGGAACTATATTCAGTATCCTGTGATAAACCATATGGAAAAGAAGACTGTATATCTATGTATAACTGAATCACTTCGCTGTTCAGCAGAAATTAACACAGCGTTGTAAACCAACTATATTTTAAAAAAAGACAGATAACAGTGTCCTGCTTTCCAGAATCTTGTGGAATTAAAAGTGGAAGCAAAAGACCTGGTACAAAAGTGGGGGTGCTTCTGACAGACTTCCTCTCCTGAGAGGCAGGAGGTGATCCAAGGAGTGTCACCTGCCCAGGACATGGAGCTTCCCATTTTATCACAGAGAAAACAGCCCAAGTTTCCTGGCATTCATTTACTCAAGTCTTCCAACTTTTCTCATTTTTTGCGGCATGCTCATGTGCTATCAGAGTTGGGTTTTGTTTGATGGTCCAGTTTGAATGTCTCTTCCTCTTCATAGGCATGTTAGGACCACTCACATGTACTGATAAGACAGAAGGATATGTTTGGTGTCAATCCTGTTTTACCATTTTATGCCATGCTTTCTATTTGTATTTTTTAAAGGTTTATTTATTATTTATTTATTTTACGTATTTCTGGCTGCATTGGGTCTTAGTTGCGGCACCCAGGATCTTTGTTGAGGCATGTGGGATCTTTTGTTGCCGTGTGCGGGCTTCTCTCTAGTTGTGGCTTGCAGGTTTTCTCTTCTCTAGTTGTGGCGCATGGGCTGTAGTTGAGGCGCACAAGCTCAGTAGTTGTGGCACATGGGCCCCGTTGCCCCGCGGCTTGTGGGATCTTAGTTCCCTGACCAGGGATTGAACCCTCATCCCCTGCACTGTAAGGTGGCTTCTCTACCACTGGGCCGCCAGGGAAGTCCCCATGCTTTCTCTTTGTAAATTTCCCAAAGCAGCTGTGCGCTTCAAGTTGCCTTTCTTTGCTGCTTTGTGTGTGCAGCGGTCACCTTCCCTGGTGTCCTCTGTGCTGCTTCCTCAGATGGCACGCATGGGTCTGTGCCCAACACATGTGAAATGTGAGTGGGTGGGCTCCTCTTCATCCCTTTTCCCCATCCCTCCCACCATGTGGGTCCAATCCGCGAGGCCGCGTTCTCAGTATGTGTGTACACTGCCTCACATGCTTGGCTGCTAGCCCATGGTTTGGCTTTACTGATGTTTGAGGCCTGGCTCTTAGCAGTGAGGCAACAATTCACAAGACCTCTAACGCCCAAGTTCCTTTCCCTTCTCCCAGTTCTTGACAGTTGTGAACCTTCTGCCTTGTTAGAGCGTTATACCGTTTCGTTTTTGCTCTACTTCAGAGTTAAACTGCACTGGGTACCCACTGCAGGTCCTTTGGCCCCAGCTTCTCTGGGCTTCTTTGGTGGCCGAAGTTTTTCCACTGGTGGCTGCACCATGTAGGGGTCATGGAAACCTACTGAGATGTAACTGACTTACAACACTGTGGAAAGTTTAAGGACCACACGTGTGGATTCAAGACATTTACATATTTGCAAAATGAGGCCACCATAGTCTTAGCTAACACCTCTATCACCTCACATAATTATGTGAAATAAAATTCATATTTTATGGCAAGATAAGAAAAATTTGAACATAAAAACTCTTCTCTGCCCTTTGGCCTCCTCACTTCCCGCACCGTGCATTGTGTGTCTGCGTTAAGCGTCGACCAGACCTCCCCCTCCCCCATCAGCAGGAATCCCTGCTCAACCCTGAAGAGGAACTTTCTCCTAGCGTCGACAAGACAACTCCTCAAATGGTAACATTCCTTCTTGATCTTGTAAGAGGTCAAATGACTCACCAGGATGACGCTTAGATCTGGATTATGTAAAGTGTCAATAATACGTCATCTGACGTACAGCCTTCTGTCTCAACAAATTATAGAACTGTGCCTTGACTTCTAATGGGCAGAACAGTTCTCAGAGCTTTCTGAGATGTTCTTCCTGGGTTATAATCCTTGAATTTGGCTCGAATAAAAATTTCCACTCCTTTCTCAGATTGACTAATTAATTTTTCCTCGACAATTTTCATTGCTATTTTTTGTGGTGGGAACAATTAAGATCCAGTCTCTTAGCAACCCTCAAAACTATAACACACCATTGTTGCCTATAATCTCTATGCTGGGTATTAGATCTCCTGGATTTATTCACCTACTGCTTGCAAGTTTGTACCTTAAATAACATCTCGCCATTTCCCCCACCCCCCAGTCCCTGGCAACCACCTTTCTGCTCTCTGTTTTTACAAATTTGGTTTTTAAAATGCCACGTATTGGTGAGATCATACAGTATTTGTCGTTCTCTGTCTGACTCGTCTCACTCAGCATAATGCCTGCAAGGTCCATCCATGTTGTCACAAATGGCAGGATGTCCTTCTTTCTTGCAGCTGAAGAGTATTCCATTGCACACACATGCCACCGCTTCCGTATCATTCATCTGCTGCTGGATGTGTTGTGGGCTGTGTCCACATCTTCAGGGGTCTTTATGCTTGGAGGACAGACCAGCATATATGAACTGCTAGACGCCCTCTCCCCTGAGTATCCTTCAGGTGCTGTTCACGGCTCAATGGTGCTGAATGTGGCTGCTGAGAAATCCAGGACCAGCCAGTCTTCTCTCTTATGGATGATTTTGTCGTTTTGAATGCTGCCTAAATTAATTCTTTCCAATTCTCTCCATCCTGAAGTAAGGTAATACTAGCCCTGAAACTGTTGTCGAACCCAAGTCCGTGTGCCCAACGCACAGCGAGACCAAGCAAACTGAAACACTGGAGTTTGGAGCAGAGAAAGGTTTATTGCAGGGCTGTGCACGGAGACGAGGTGGCTCGTGCTCAGAAAGCCCAAAGTCCCCAGTGGTTCTCGGGGAAGCATTTCTATAGGCAAAATTTAGGGGAGGGCTGCAGGGTGTGTGGCTTTCTTCTGATTCGTTGGTGGTGAGGGAACAGGCTGGTGTTCCGGAGTCTGTGCTCAGCGTGGAGTTAGCATCCTCCACCTGGGTGGGGACCTTAGTTCCTGCAGAAGAGCTCAAGGGTATATCGTTCTGTGTGTCCCTGGAGGAGGAGCCAGGACCCTGTTGTTTCCTGACTGCTCCTCCTTGGTTCCTGCATTCTCTTACTTCCCTGGTTAGTAACTGAATCTGCCTTTTAGGGCTCAGGGAAGGCATAGGAGTCTGAAGCCTTTTCCCTACAAACCAGAAATGGGGGCGCAGAAAAGGCTTTTGTACCTGGGACGGCCCCACAGGGTCCTGCTTGGTTTTAATCCCGCTTTTTCTGGATACTCATCAATCTTGAGGGGAGCAAGTGTTGGACAAGAAATGGAACGATATTTTGGATAGAGCTTAATCGGTTTTAGGGGGACTCAGTTTCAAAACCACACGCTGTGCCTTAAACATTCAAGGCCCTTAGGTAGAAACCAAGTGGTTAAGGGAGACCTTCAAGCTTGGTTTGCAGAACATGGGGGAATGCAAACCGTAGATCTGGAAATCTGCTGACAGCCCCTTGGACGGAGCATCCTGAGGGGCTAGGATGACTGATGGTGAACTTTGGACATCGCAGGCCGAAAACCCACCACGCGTGACACATGGCTGCTCACGTAACCCCCAGGTTGCACCTGCGACCCACAGAGAGCGTGCAGTGCAGCCACACCTGTGCAGAGAACCCGTGAAACTGACCTTTACTTTCCACCGGTTGTTTCGAGCACCTTCCCTCCCCCTCCCCACTTCTCACAAGCGATAGGAGACAAAGCTGAACACATTGCCTCCTGTCTCCTTGCTTGGCTGCCAGCTATAAAGCCTCTCTCTGCTTGGCCTTCCAAGGAACCCACTCGCATGATTCCATCCACATACTGGGTGGGACACGGGAGCTGGAGAAGATCCACCCGGAAAGGCGACTCCGGGGAAGCACTGTACTTCCTCCTATGTGGCCTCTGCCTGATTCCAGCTGCTTTGGGCCCAGTTATTTATTGATTGAAATGGAGTTGATGTGCAGCATTGTGTTAGTTCCAGGTGCACCACAGAGCGACTTGACGTTCGTGTCCATTAAGGATGATTGTGGTCCCCACGGTCAGACTATTAACCGCGTGCCCCAGCACAAAGTTATTACAATACTACTGCCCATATTCCTTGTGCTGACTTATTTATTGTGTAACGGGAGGTCTGTACCTCTAACTCCCCTTCACCTGTTTGGTCCCCTCCCCACTCCCCTTCCCTCTGGCAACCACCTTTTTGTTCTCTGTATCTGAGTCTCTTTCATTTTATTATGTTTGTTCATTTGTTTTGTGTTTTTTAGATTCCACATATAAGTGAGATCATGTGGTATTTGTCTTTCTCTCTCTGACTTATTTCGCTTAACATAAAACCCTCTAGGTCCATCCATGTTGTCACACAAGATAAGGTTTTTTTTATGGCTGGGTAATATTTCACTGTATGCATATGTACCACGTCTTCTTTACCCGTTCACCTGTCGATGGACATTTGGGTTGTCTCCACGTCTTGGCTACTGTGAATAGTGCTGCTATGAACACTGGGGTGCAGATCTCTTTTCAAGTTAGTTTTGTTTTCTTTGTATGAATACCCAGAAATGGGGTTGCTGGGTCATTTGGTAGCTCTATTTTTAGTTTTTCGAGGAACGTCCATACTGTTTTCTACAGCAGCTGCACCAGTTTACATTCCCACCGACAGGGCGCGAGGGCTCCCTTTTCTCCACACCCTCGCCAACACTTGTTACCTGTGGTCCTTTTTGATGATAGCCATTCTGACAGGTGTCAGGTGATATTTGCTCCTTAATATACATTTTGGATTCTGTGGGTTATATCAGCTTTCCTAATTTCATAAAAAATGCAAGTTTCCATTAAAAAATTCTACATTTTGCTTTTGCACAAATTCTGAGAAAAAAAGGGGAAACTGCTGTGTGGGGAGGTGGGCCTGGAGGAGGTCTCGAACCCCCCAGGGGTTTCTGTGACTCAGCCCACCTCCTCACCTTCTCTGGCCTGCTCGGCAGCCGGAGGTGCCATGCCGAGCACAGGCTGCTTATGGCTGGGGTGTGGATCTCAAGGCCAGGCCGGTCCCACATTCTGGCCTCACTCCCTGGCAAGGAGTGGGGTCTCTGGGGAACCCAGCCCAGGACACCCTGCTGCTCCTTCAGGCTCGGATGCAGTGGTCCTGGGGATGGCCGTGGCCCCCGGGCTCTGTCTGCACCACTGTCGAGAGTTCTCCCCACACCTGGGCCTCTCTTCCCTTTTCCCGCTGGCTTTGCTCCTTCCGTGCTGTTGTGAGCACTTGCTCTAGAGGCTATAATGCGCCTGGTCACCCAGACCCGGCTGCTGTGTGTGGAGATGGCAGGTTCGTGTGCCCAGGCTGCGAGCGGCCCTCTCCCTTCCTTACACCACAGTGCCGGCTCTTAAGTTGTACTTGAAATGGTTATTTCTTTTGTGTCAGAGTCTTTCCATTTTTGTCTTGGTTGGATCATGTTTGTCTTTATTAAAATAAATAATTTTAATTTTAAATAGTCTACATTATACTTACTGAATATTGAATGTATGTGTATATATACACGTATTCATATATATTCGATATGTACAATATAGACCATTGAAGATAAAATTATATTTTATTATAACTAAACATATATATAGTTTATTCAGCTGGGAAGGGGACAATCTCCCAAGTTCATGCCTGTGGAAAATATATTTGAATGCTAGTTGGTAGTTTTTTGGGCGTAAGGGTCTTGGATTATATTTTCTCTCCAACAGCGTTTTATAGGCATTGATAAACGTTTTTTAAAGAAGTGGTGCCAGAATGTTCCCCTCTTACGCATGGTCTGATCCTGTGTAGGTGTTTGCTTGGCTTATTCTGAAGTCAAGTAACTCCAATAAAATCCATTTGTTTAGGATTGCTCTGGTTGTTTTTGTTCTGGGGATTTTAAGCAATTTCTGAAATGTTGCTTTGAGCTGCATCTCAGAACACTGGTTCTGGGTTCCTGGCTGCCTCTCCCTGAAATTGGCAGGCGGTGTGACCAGTGTCCAGTGTCACACTCCCGGGAGGATCTTTTCTGGGAGAGGTGAGAGCACTGTGGCCAGTGTGGGCAGGACACGTGATGGGCCTTAGGAGGGTGTGTGGGGTTTTCTCTGAGAAAGGAGGCGCTGCAGGGACCCGAGGCCGGGGGCCAGGTGAGTGACTTGGAAGGCCCATTGTGCTGTTATGAGGAGCTGGGTGCAGGGGAGGTGTGGGGTGGACAGGCAGTCTGTTTGCAGACAGCCGTGCGGGTCCTCAGAAGGCGGCCGGCAGCGGGAATGGCGAGCTCTGCCCCGGCTGCCCGGGAGCACAGTGGATAGATGTGTGGTGTCCAGTCCACCAGGTTCGGGGCTGGAGCTCTCTCTTTGGGACTCATCAGCCTGTAAATGGCATTAGAGTCAGAGGACCAGGGATGCCTGCAGAGAGGAAAGAGGGCACGTGCTGTCCTAGGCATGGCCTGGTCAGCATCGGGGATGAGAGAGGGAGTGGAGGGGACAGAGGGCACCTGCCACGGGGGATGGGGTCAGAGAGCAGATGCCATGGAGGCCGGGACCTAGCGGGCAGCAGGAGGGGGTCACTTGTCTGCAGCTCATGTACTTGAACGTCCCAGAATCTTTTACCAAAACCATGACTTATTTGGGATCCAACTTGTATTTCAGAGGTTCAAGGGACCTCTGTGCTTTAGACCTATTTGTTCTGAGAAACTCTAGGGGTCTAATTCAGGAAGATGCCCGATGGGCATGCAGACAGAGGGAGCCAACACGAAGCGTTTATAAATGCAAAGGACCTGGCCGATGGGCAGTTGGCACCAATGCTAGCCTTGGACACAAAGAGCTGGAAACCATTTCTGCAGCTCCAAGGACCTGCCATGCCAGCCAGTCGGGACCTGAGGGCTGCTCACTCAGACGCTTTGGCCAGGAGGCTAGACGTCGTCAGCACACTGGATGCCCTGGGCATCGGGGCAACTGAGCTGTGTACCAGCAGAGGGTCAAGTCATCGTGAGTCTGACGGCTGCCCCCCTGTAGTCTTAGTGCTGCAGAGAGAGAAGGGAGTCCCCTGGGGCTGGCAGCACAGAAATGTTGTGGGAAAAGGAAACAGAGAGGGTGAAATTGTCAGCATGGGACAGAAACACATCTTTGTTATTTTTATTAAATGTACATAATATCTGTCTAATTAACCCTATCTTATTTACTTTCTCCTTTGAAAAAGTCTTGCGTTAGGAATCTTAAGAACATACACTAATATAGCTTGCAAAATGTAAATAAAGCTCTAGAGAGTTAAAAAAAAACCATTACAATAAACTGGTACATCAGAGGTCAGAAGAGACGTGATAAAAATGCTGTTTTTTTTATACATACCATTTGTTTAATTAGTCCTGCTAGTACCACTAATTGGCACTAGTCCTAGTGTTTTGATTAAATAATAACATTCATTTAACAAAAAGGAAACGAATACCACATAATCTATAAGTTCAAATAAATGCCCACCCTTGTTTCTGTGTTACAGTGATAACAGATGTGTGCATCCGCAAGGACAGGAAGTCCCCTAAAGACGAACGAGTTTCGTTCCGAGAGCACATTCATAAGTCCAATTTGTTTGTAAGTCCAACAGAGTTAGCCTAGGTACCCAACTAACACAATTGGCTATATACTGCTGTCTTTACGCTTGCTTCCAGGCATCCTTGAAATAAGGATTCTCTACTGTATACAGTGCTATACAGTAAAGTACACAAAAGCACAACCACTTCTAGAGGATGCACGCACGTGACATCGTGTGCTAGTCTCGTGAACTAACTTACGTGATGGGACATGAGCACACACATTCCCGCCTTTGAAAGTCCACAGCTTGAAGGTTCGTATGTAGGGGACTTACTGTGCTCTCTCTTACGGAATCACGTTACCTTTTGCCTGGTGTGGCTGTGACCTTGTTGGCTGCCTGCAAGGGCGACCTCCCTGGGGCCCCGCACACGCGCAAGCACATTGTGGCTGAGGTGGTAGGGGTGGGGAACCCTTTTCTATTATTCTGGTCAACTAGAAGAGGGCCTCAGCCGGGCAAACAGGCACGGCCGCCTGGGACTGGGGAGGGTGGATGGGACGTAAAGTATAATTGCTGTGGGGATGGTGGCTGGGAAGCTCTTCAGTGGGATTCAGTCGGGGTGGGCAAAGCAGGAACCCTGCTACTCTGGCAGACCCAGATAGAGCTTATTCCTCCTGTGTGACAACAGAGGAATCTCAAAACACTATCGCGGACCAAGGTTGTGTCTATATTTTAGGTCTGCTGTCTTTCATTTGTGTGCAAAGGGGCTGCTCATCTCCAGACACTGCATCTGCATCCCAGGATGAGCAGACAGCAAACCACACTCCGGAAGCCCTACCCTTGGACCCCAGTTGCATCTCACTATCAAGACGAGGGTCACGTGGCTGCCCTTAGCTGCCAAGGAGTCTGGGCTGCATTAGGAAGGGTGAGGGGAGGACGGGTATCGGGTGGGCACTAGGATAGTCTGCCCCAGAGACAGACAGAGCAGGATCTGGGGGTGGGGTGAGGACCCCTGGTGTGGACCACGCTGAGCCGGGGCGGGAGGGAGAGTAGCGTCGGCCTTTCTGGGTAGGGAGACCCCAGGACCGGGGTAGGGAGGGGAGCGGCAGTGGAGGGGGTTCAGGGAGAGAAAAGTGAGGACGTGAGGGGTGGCGAGGGTAAAGGGGAAT